>NW_027508711.1:1227500-1535000 GCF_051911475.1 Siphateles boraxobius | reverse complement strand
GCAGCCAGTGTTTCAATAAGAAAACAAAACAGGTTTTTCAAGACGTAAATTGTGGTATTATTGTAGCGCATGCCCTTAAATATATGGTAGTATAAGTGTGGAAAAGCACAAAGAAAAAGATAGACAACACACGTAGTCTATCCTACTGACAAAACACATGGTACACAAACATGTCAACACTGTCGCACTTCAGCTCTTAATAGTCTGACAAGCATCACTACAAATGAATGCTTTTAAACATGATGAATGGACCGATTTTAACACTGTTTTCAGCATGCCCTTTTAGAGCTAGTTGACAACTAAGAGAGTTAAACATGCTGCGATAGTCGAGACATCATTCCATTCCATGCTGTCTCTGTTTCTATTTGTATAGTGACACATTTTCCACTCAGGTTACTATTAAGGAAGAACGGAAGGGGAGAACATGTTCTATTTGTGGTGTTTTTTTTTCACGATTTGCACATGAGAAAAACAATCCCAAGTGCCAACTGAAGATGAAGCCGCAGGACTAGACGGTGGCCAGTGACTAAGTTTAAGTCAAAACTGTATTGTCAAAACAAAACTGTATTGTCTAGCCATAACACATTACATAAGAACAATTGTTTCTTTCAGACTAGGGGATTAAATGGAGATCAAAAGGAGACGCTTGCTTGAGTTGAATGGACTTCTTTCATTTTTCTTCAGAGAAAAAGACATCATTGAAATCTTTTCAATTTTACCATTGAACATCATTTACTCACCCTAATGTCATTGCAAACACAACAGACCCCATAAAAATAATAAAAATATTTCATTTTCAATTTCCAGAGTTTTCATTTAATCTCTTAATAATGTCTCAAACTATGCTCAGATTTGCTGTTATACCAAAGTCTGCTATTAAAAATCAAGAGATTCCAAAATATAAAACGCTAATTTCATTAGTGAAATATGAGCTCAGTATGCATTCAAAAATGAATGTTGCCTACACTTAGGCCTACTGTGTATTATTTTTTGTTATAAGTTGCAAAGTTTTGTTATAAGTTGTTACGTTATTGAGAAAGTGTCCAGAGGAATATATGAAAAAGCAACACCTGAGTAAGACCACTGTGATGTATAAAACTGATCAATGGTCATATAAAAAGGCATTTTCTATAATAAAATAAAGGGTAATTTAAGGTTGACTCTGCATGTAAATCTGACTAAGAATAAATGTTCATTTCATTGATATAAAACTGCACTTTACTGTGGAATGCAATGTCATTAAAACTTGGATAATGTCGGGGTGGGGACATAATTTCATGTGGTGTTAAAAAGAAAAAGTACTTAGTGAGAAACTAATGACAAGGTTCCCCTGGGAAGAACAAATTTTGATGACGATTATCAGCGATATTTATAACTCAAGTTGGCATTTGTCTTCAGAACAGGAAGAACCTGTTCAACTTAACATTCCAAACAGGAAGACGGTTGAAATGACATCTCAGTGCTAAGTCACCATGATTTCATTCTGGTGTAGAGAAACGGCATGTAGGCATCACAAAGCGCTTGTGTGAAACAAACCGCTCGCTTAGTTTGCTAAGGGCTGAAAACTTGGCTAAACTTTCTCTGGATTCTACATTCCTCTCTGCTAAGGAGCTATCCAGCAATCCATCATCCCACTGACATAAATCTAAAGAGATACAGGTAAGACGAAGTGAAAGATGCTAATTTTGGGTCAAAATGAATGGTCACTTAGCTACAGGGCAAGTTTACTCTCTCTCTCTCTCTCTCTCTCTCTCTCTCTCTCTCTCTCTCTCTCTCTCTCTCTCTCTCTCGTTGTTTTGGACCCCATTGACTTGCATTGTAAGGACAAAAGTATTTTAAATCTCAGAAAAGATAATATACATTGGCAATACAATAAACAAAATCACACTTGATTGTCTTAAACGGTTTGCATTATAATTAAAGATGAATAGTATGTAAGAATCAGCTTGGAGTGAATGATTATCAGTCATAGTCAGTGTCAGATCAGTGAGTAGCCAATGAGAAAAACAAGTTTGAGACAAGTAATTGCTTCCACAGCTTTGTTCATGCACACATCATTTGAAGGCCTGACAATGTTTGGAGATTATGCATCACACTGGAGGGATCAGAAAAAAACATAAATTATCACAATTTTACAAAATCCATCACTGGTTTTGAGTTGTTAAAAAAAAATGAGATTAAAGATTATGAGCAAGAAAGAAGGCTGTATTTTTGTGGTGCAAGTTAACTTTCAACGCTTTCTGAACATGCCTCAAGAAATAAGGACGAAACAAAAAAAATCAAAGAGGAAGGAAATATGAGAACAAGTGTCAACAAAAAGAGATTTAATAATGCTGTCAAGCTGTCTTTTCTTCTCGTGCGCAGATAAGCATCATGTGCGTCATACATGTTTAGATTAGATACTGTCTATAACAGGTCATGGTACACAGAGTGCTTGAGATTGTCAAGCTTTATATATTCTTGATCTGTCACGATTAAGATATTAATCTGTCGACTTGAGATTGGCACAAATTTTTGGCCAGTGCAAGGTTTGATATACTGTTAAAAATTAAGTTTGGATTAGAACATAATGACAATGCTCGTGTGATTTCATTGCTTTGATTACATTAATACTATTCTAAATTGTGGAACATAACAATAAAGTAAAGCAGTGTCCAAACTTTTCACTGGTAGTGTATCTGGATAATATTAAACATGCTGATACTGTATTGCCAGGTCAGCACGATGGAACAGGACGGCCCGCAGGAGAGGAGCTCAGAACTGGGAGAGGAGATGACAGAAGAGAGATTCCTCAAAGACCTCTATCTCTTTATGAAACAGAGAGACACACCAATTGAGAGAATACCTCATCTCGGCTTCAAACAGAGTGAGTGAGAGAGACGAGTTTGAACGTTTGTCTAAAACAAGCTTATTTCCGAGTATTAAAATCTGCATTTTCTTTCCCTTTTCAGTCGATATGTTCCTAATGTACAGAACAGTAAAGGATCTAGGCGGCTATCAACAGGTAAACAGATATTTGCATCGAAGACAACTTCATCTTGGACTTTCATAAGAATTTGATGAGAATTTTTTTATCTGTTTTTTTCCCCGTCTTTATTTAGGCAAAAACCACAATGGCTATTTAATTATTTTTTGTTTCCTTAAAGCATCTTCCTTTATGTGTCTTTTATTTTAAGTAACAGATACTTAAAATGGCATTAAAATGAATAACTTCAGATTACTCCCAAGAGAAATGTTTTGTTGACTTTCATGTGGCAGCAAGAAATAAACACGTCCTGTGTGTGTGTGTGTCTCCAGGTTACTACGCAGCAGTTGTGGAAGAAAGTTTACAATATACTTGGAGGAAACCCACGCAGCACCAGTGCAGCCACCTGCACTCGCAGACACTATGAAAAGTAAGTGAATGTAACCTTAAGGGCAATTCACACTGTACCAACAGACGGCAACAGACAATTTGTCAGGTTTGAACATGCTGAAATGCCGTTTGCCACTCACAGAATGTCTGAGAAGTGACGTGCAGTAATCTGGTGACTGTCGCCGTTGGTCTGTGTCTGTTGGTGAAGTATGAATTGGCCTTTAGACAGTAGCTGCTTACAATTTTTATGGTGAAAAACATATTATTAGTAATATAATTATTCAAAAATATTTTAGTCACAAACCTCTCTTTTTCCAACCAGGCTACTTCTACCTTTTGAGTGTCACCAAAGTGGATACAGGGATGATATTGTCTTCAGGACGCCTAGATTACAAAAGCACTTCCACCCCAGCAGTTTCAATGACTTTGAGCATGAATACCCCAGGACTGTTAATCGGGCAGATTTACGACACCTCCCGGCATTCCCTCAGGTATGATATCTTAAAAACGCAATATATTAAACATTTTTATCACAACAGCATTCTAGAAATGGAAAGGTTTTATGAGAGGATTAATCAAATTTTTCTCGTTTATTTTTCCTCTCAAGACCTCTCCGAACATGTTAACGGAGCATCAGAGACCGATTTTTAACATGCCTTTGAACGTTGCTCCATACTTCCCACACGGAAGTACATCTCTACCCAATTATATCGCTCTTCGAGAATCTACACGGCCCCACCTAAGCCTCAATCCTTCTCAAGACCTTCCCCGAAGGCCTGCCTCATACTTGGGTATGTCCTCTGTGGAGGTTCAGATCTGCGAACAGTCACTTGATAGGCTACGCCACCTGGCTAAAGAGTACAAGTCATCAACCGGTTTGGAGGAACCCCTTAACCTCAGTCGGAAAGAAAACAGTCTTGAGACATTGAGTGACACACCATCATCTTTCGGCCCACCTCCCTCTAAAAAGCCCAAGTTCCTCAACGAAGCCTCCCCTCTTTACCCTCCAAGGGGTTTGACGACCGAAGAAGGAGCAGAACAAGGGGAAACAGTGGATGAAACTTCCTCAGGAGAAGGAGAGGCAGGGAATATCCAAGCAGGATCGAGCCCAGTGATGGCTGATGTCATTGATCTCACGTCCTCTTCCAGTGCCAATCCAGTCCCACGTAGAGCAAGTCCTCCTTCAGTGAATCTATTCAATCGCAGAGTGAACTACTCCGAAGCGTTCTCTATGAAAGCACGGGAACGAGACCAATACACGGACTGGTTGAAGGAAGAGTCTTCTGGTGCACCAACACCTAAGTTAGGAGGGATCTTAAACCAAAGCAGTACCCTTGGACACCCACCCCTGGATACCAACGGCAAAATGGAGATCCAGATTCCTCTAAAGCTTCTACATGAGCTCATTAGGAGAGGACTGGTTTCCAACCAGGCATTTACGGGAAACGGGCCTGTTTCTCAATGCCCAACCAAAGCTGAAGCACAACCCGAGGACAAGTTATACATGCGATCACGCTCAGATACATCCGAGAGTTCCACCGCATGCGAGGAGCCAACCAATTTGAGACTGAAGAGCACTTTCAGAAACCTTTCTGATACTATCCCTCAAGATAACGGTATAAAGAAGCACCGACTCCTCTGCAACAATGGCATCTCAGCAGAATCAAAGCTCCAGATGATGAGCCCTTATTATGTAAACAACTCTTTTAAGCACTCTCTCGACAGGGATATACACAAGCCATCTCAACCTAAACAGGCACAAGTTTCTATGACATACAACCATGAAAGCATGAATCCCAGACCCCGCAGTTACAGTGAAGACACTCCACTCTCTTTGAACATGAAACGTGGAAGAAAGTCAGAGAAAGTGATGGCAACATCTAACATTGCGACAAAGGATATCTTGACTTCACCAGCTTTGACATCAGACCACCTCAAATACCTTCTGGCAAACCTGCCCTATAGACTGGAAAGGGGGCAGACATTTTAAGAATTTGCAGTTTTTCACCTTGGCCAGTGTCATAATCCTGCCAAATCAGACTCTTGAGTTGCATCACTCAAGGATTTCTGAAAAGATGAACTGAAAAGAGAAATGTTGAGGACGGACTTGTCGGATGATTAAACCTTTTGTATAAAATGTATATAAACATGAAAAGGGTCAGGAAAAAAGTGTGTTTTTATGTTTAGTCTGTAACTACCCTTGATTTGTAAGACTGTTCAAATAAGCAACGCTACATTTTTAAAACCTTTTTAGCAAGTCATTATGAAGAAGCACCGATACTTTGGCAAGAAAGCGTAGAACGATTTTGATAATATTTTTTATATTTTATTTTCTAAAATGTATATATAACCCTGATCATTTGTTTTTGTCATTTTATTTTGCAATTCTTGCCATTTTTTTTAATGGCAAAAAGATTTTAAATAAATGTTTTTTTTAGAATAATTCTAATAGTTTTTTTTATAGTACATCACACACAAAATTTTCTCCCAAATAAATAACAGAGAATAATAACACTATAATATAATGTTACAGTGTACAGTTGAGATGTCCAAATGATTTCCAAGAAGCAAACATAGAATGACTCTAGTCTAAACCCTTTAGATTAGGTGTTGTGATTTTCTCCATTGCTTTTGTACTGAATATGAAACTCTTGAGATACAGTACCTCTGAACGTCTAGGAATTTAAGTATCATGTACACAAGTTTTTTTACTGGTTGCACAGGAGCCTACTAGAAAATCATGCACTCAACTCTAGATACATGCATATCCCCCTTCACACATAACTTCCTTCACACATAAGCAAAATAATATACACAGCATGCAAACACACGGCCACAAATAAGGGCGGGGTTTCTCTAAACATTCATTTTATTATCATGGCATATTCAACACAATTTGAGACCATAATTGTCATATACATTAAGAAACAACAGGTCAATACAGCCTAGCTTTCCAGCAATCACTGACAACTTGTTATAAATCTTAATTCTTGATGAATCCAAAATCAAGATTTAGTGTTTGGGTTACATTCATATTAATTTGAAATGGTGTTGGTAGGTTGATTTGACATTATGGAAGTAAAAAACATAATAGAGATCTCCTAATAGAGATCTTTTGAATTTGCTACCTGTCAAACAAAAATTTGATGTGATATTTGGTTGCTCAATTCCCTATACTTACTAGCCAAAAAAAAAAAAAACTTGAATCTGTCAAACTCTTGTCATGAAGGAATTACATAGCTTGTTCAGCTAGTTCAACAGGATGGTGAGTGATTTTAATCCAGCAAAACATATAATGGAAGTCCTGATCCTGCAGAGGATTAAGTTAAATGACCAATAAGGGCTGTAGAATCAAACATAGTGCTCAGTAAGAAAGGGCTTACTCAGGTCTGTACCTTTAAGAAATTTGCACTAACAAAATAATGCAGTACATACAGTATGTTTTTCAGACCTTAACAATTGTAAACTGAGAAATAACTACATTAGAAGAAAACATTTAAACAGCTTTTATAACATAACCCTATTTTAAATGATTATACAGCAACATTCCTATTTTTCCCCTTAAAATTTCCTATGTAGCTGTGCAAGTTTATTGTCCGTTTTAACACTCTACAATAATAATTTCAAATCAAACATCAAAGTTAATTAATTAAATAACTAATTGATTGATTGATTGATATTGATAAATTCATTGATTGTTTTTTGTAAGTCTAGTGGGATAAAGTACTGTTGTCTAATATTAGGGTTAATTCTGTGATCATGACAAACAGTCTTAAGCCAATAAGGTATCTGGTTATGAAGAACTTATGTGTGCATTTTGAATTTGGACAAATAAACAGGCCTATAAAATTTCAACAAAATTCTGCTGTATTGGGGTGTGTTGAGCTGTGCACAAAACAGGTTTTTCTTTCTTTATTCTTGTTCCATCCTTTCAGTAACTGAAACAAAGAAGCAGAGAGAGGAGTGTGAATAAATAAATTAATTATATTGAAACATTTTTGTGGTCTGACACACATCTTGCATTACAGGAAAATTTAAACCGGAAAAGTCACACAAGAAAAATATCGTGTGCATAAAGTACATGTTTTTATATTTATTATGTTTTAGGGCCTTTTTGCCTTTATTAGATTGAGGAGACAGGAAGGTATAGGGGAGGAGTTTGGGGCACAGGATCGGGTTAGGAGGACCACGAGGCGGGACTCAAACTTGGGTTGCCTCAATGGCTCTCAGGGAAATGTGTCTTAGTGCTGCCCACAAGACTATGGCTCCAACGTGTATCTTAGTGTTTGTGAATACATTTAATTCATAAAATGTCTTAAAATTGAACTCAACATACATTTTTTAAGTGTGCTCTGATAATGACTCTAATTAAACCCCAGTTAAAGTCACAGGAGTATGAATTGCAATCGTAATTTAAAGTTTGCTGCTTGAGTATTTGTAGATTATATTTTCACACCTTTCTATGGTATACTGGGAAACAATGATAAGCATTTCACAAGTTTTAAAGGCTTTTATTTGAAAAAGCTTTCAATATATGCAGAGTCAATATTTACCACTTCTTCATAACCTCTGCAATTCACTCTGGCATGCTGGCATTGTGTATTTATGGGAGTGTTTTCAGTGGAATTGTGAGAGAAAGGGCAGTCAGATTTTCAGATTTTTCCCTACACGATCATCGTGGCCAAAATAATTCACAATAACGATATACTTGGGTTAATTTTCTCGCCTAGGGTCCCACAATCTTTCATAGTGAAAACTAATTGAGTAAATTCAATTCTCTGATAGATGTCGACCAATATATTGTTTTTGCCAATTAACCGCTTTTGAACTTGGCATTGAAGTCAATATGAAATCAAAATGGACCTTATTTACTTTTTAAGTCCCTGATGTTGTGGATGATTTTTCAGCTTAACTTATTCTGAAGACATAAAATGGTTTGTTTTTGTAACCTTGCTCTGAAATTAAGCTCAAGCCAAAAGTGTGGTCATGCTTCATTTCAAATCTGAGGATGATATCGCTAAAACAATGTGAATAATTTCATAAAATCATGTTGTGAGTTTTTAGAGAAGACTCATAAGAAGCTAATGAAGTTTACATAGAGGTGATCGTAATACCTGTTTAGGATTTATAATGGAAACATCCATTATTGATATGAAAATAGCCCAAATCGCATGAAACTTGTCCAGATCAAGTAAATAGCTATTTAGCCTTTTTTTTTTGTAAACTTACATTTGATTCATTCAAATCTAGGTGTATAACATAAAGACGCTACATTTTTTCTTGTTGAATATCCTTTCACTTGGCAAAACATCACATTACTGAAGTAAAATGGGCTGCATGTTTGATTCATGTGGACTTTAACCATTTACAGGCTACATTACAAACTTATGTAAGTGAGACTTGCATCAATTAAGTCATTATAAATAGAGTTCACTTGTGTAAAAACTGCAAACCTTGTAAAAGTTGAACATTCACAAGAGTTTACTGTTAAGAAAATACTTAAATGTGTAAAATGATTTTTTTTTCTTTTAATATACTTCTTTTAAAAAACTATAGCGTGCAATTCACAAAAAATATCTGCTAGTTTTCGCATAAAAGAGGAAGTTTGGGATGAGTATGTTTTGTTTATGCTTTTGAAAGACTTCTCTAAAAATTGTGCACACCAAAAATGCATGTATTTGATCAAAATACAGTAAAAACTATAACATTGTGAAATAAGATTGCAATTTAAAATAACTGTTTTGTATTCGAATATGGCTCCAACCATATGGAGATATAAACTCGCAATTGTGACTTTTTTCTTAGAACTGTGAGCTATAAACTCGCAATTGCAAGTTATAAAGTCCAATTCTGAGGACTGACCTTTTTTCAGAATTGCAAGTTTACATCTCATAAAATGGTATTTTATTCCTGTGATTGCCATGAATTTAATATATTCCTCACATGGTCCTTCAGAAATCATTCTAATACGCTGATTTCATGCTCAAGAAACATTTCTAATATTAATAATATATCTTTATAATGTAATAATGTATTATTTAATATAATATTTTTGTGGAAAACGTGATACGTGTTTTTTCAGGATTTTTTGATGAATAAAGTTAAAAAAAGAAAAATAAACTATTTTATACCATTATAAATGTCTTTCCTGTCACTTCTGATCAAGTTAATCTTAAAATCTTACTGACCCCAAACTTTTAAATGGTAGTGTACGCAGTAACACAAAAATAAAAGCACAAACTGACATAAATGGGCATTGTCGCAGCTAAGAAACATTCATAACAATTCCTTAATCAGATCAGGAATGCTCAACATGAATCAACAAAAAACAGGATCAGGTTTAATTTATTCATAACTTCCTGATGCTATAGTACATAAAAGTCCCCAGTGACACTGACTACACACAAGTGTGTAGACATGTGAAGCAGCAGCCCACGCACAAGCATAAACACCCACACCTTCCACATAGTAATTAAAACAGTAAAGCAGGTAGTGGCCACAGGAATGTCACCCAGTGCATTTAATCAATACAGATGCAGCTGGTATTTGCATCAGATCTTCTCTGTCTAACCTCAAGAAAGAATGGCTGTCAATCCTTTGACGGGAGTGAACAGGCACATGGCAAGTGTGACTGCAACTTATTTAAGACTTTCTTTGTTTTGCGGAACATAAAAGAATATATTTTGAAGAATGTTTAAAAAAAAAATGGAGACGTTTCTCAAACTATCTTTGTTTATGTTCCACAAAAGAAAGTCAAACAGGTTTGAAATGGCATAACAGAGCTAAACCTTTAATACCCATAATTAATTTCATCGCATTATTTAATTGTAATTGCAGTGTAAATGCTTTCATGGAACCAATGGGCTGCAAAAAACGATGGAAAGCTTGTTTCCACCACGGAATTTTAGAAATAAAGTTAGAATTGCGATATATAATATCGCAATTTTTTTCTCGGAAATCTGACTTTTTCTCGCAATTGCGAGTTTACATTTCACTCTTTTCTCAGAATTGTGAGAAAGAGATATAAACTCGTAAATTGTTTAGTTGCAAGATATAAACTCGCAATTGTGACTTTTTTCTTAGAACTGTGAGCTATAAACTCGCAATTGCAAGTTTTAAAGTCCAATTCTGAGGACTGACTTTTTTTCAGAATTGCAAGTTTACATCTCATAATTCTGACTATAACTAGCAATTGCGTGTTATAAAGTAAGAATTGCGTGAAATAAACTCGCAATTGAGAGTTATAAAGTCCGAATTGTGAGATATAAACTCGCAATTGAGAGTTTAAAAGTCACAATTTCCTTTTTTAATTTTTATTCAGTGGTAACTAAAACTTGCATAAAACAAATTAAACAAATAAATAAAAATTTAAAACTAAATGACAAGAGTACATAACGAAATTACTAAACATTAAACAATAATTAACATGAAAATATACAAATAAAATCTAATTCAAAATATTACTAAAACTATAAAATCAATTACATTAAAAATAACACTGCAGTAAAATCATGTAATTTAAAAAAGGCCTACAAAAAACACTCCACCACACTCATACTAGACAAAAGGGGCATTCCAATTTAAATAAAATAAAAAAATGTTTCCAAAAATATTTATGATATAGCCTACTAAGTCATTTTGCCTAGTCATTTTATGCTTGAATTCTCCAGTAACAAAACAATAAATAAATAAAAATAAATTTTATTATACAAAAAAGAATCCCTCCAAATTGACAAAAATATAAAAAAATATGCCAATGACCACTTTTTATAGGGTGTTTATAAACACCCTATAAAAAGTGGTCATTGGCATATTTTTTTACATATACATGTCATGTAATGTAGTCTAAGACAGATTTCTTTGCTGTCAGCTGTCCCATCAAGTATGAGGATATTTAAACCCAAAAATCATCACTCATCACTATGTATATATCGATGAGAGTGAATCAGAGTTTGGCATGTGTGACAGTCACACCACACCCACACTGTTATAGATGTATAGTTTAATCATGTCTAAACATGTTATACTGTATTATCGAGCAGCTAGTAGGGCTGCTCAATTATGGCAAAAAATCATAATCAAGATTTTTTTGGTCAATACTGAAATCATGATTTTACATGATTATTGGGGGGCGATACGATCAGTCTTATTTCAAGGTATTATTTGAGTGTATTATTTTACCAGGAAGATGTACTAACAGTGGTATTAAAATTTGCCTACAACACAAATTGAATAAATCAAATGTAAAATAACACTGCATTTTCTTACTGTATAATTAAATACTGATTAAACCTTATTAAAGCTAATTAATTTATTTAGTCAAGATGAGTGAAGGATTTTCCTTTGTCTTTTGTTGTTTGATTATGAACAGGTTTATTAGGCTGTTGTCACTTTAAGACTGAATGCGTGGATGCAATATACTGTTACACACGTGTTTTCTTTCTTAACTTTCTTTCTAGAGAGATAGGATGATACAAGTAGAATCTCTAGGAGAACAGCAGGTGGGAATTGTAACATTTGATTTCCGTAGAACTACACAAGGCCAAAGAGCCTTTTCTGTAAAGGGCTCCCAACTCTGGAACATGTTGCCAAATGAGTTTAAAGCAGTACGTGAAATAAAGTATTTTACATTGAAGGTAAAGATGTGGTTTAAAATAAACCAGAACTACACATATATTTAAATTTAATAAATGTTTGTTTTAATTAGTTATTCATGCCAGGGTTGGAAGCATCCTTAAAATAGGTACAGGTCATTTAGGTTTGTATTTGTATGTGTATAAATGACATGATATTTTAGCTTTTTTCTATGATTAGCAGTTTTGTATTTATTTGTATTTTTAAAAAAAAACCTTTCTAGGGACCCGAGACACAAATTAGCTATGCTATACTCTCGATGTACAATATATATTTGGGAGTTTTTGACTGCAGTCATGTATTTTTGTACTGTCCCTATATATATCTTCTGTGAGGAAGAACCCAAACATAGCTACGAAGAGTCCCAGAGGAAAATACCCCCAGGGGAGCCTGAGAGGGGGGGAGAATGAGCACCCCGAACGGACGGTCAACCAGGTAACGAACCATGCAAACGGACAATCGACGACGAACACCATCTGTGTATGTGGAAAGAGCTGCAAAAACCCACGAGGTCTGAAGATCCACCAGACCAAAATGGGATGTTTGGTGAAAGTGCAGCCAGAGCAGCGCTCAAGGAATTACCTCGTTGTGACGCAGGAGGAACTATGCCGGGAGACATCCCAAAGTGCCCAGAACCTTCACACTCCAGAGGACCTTGGTGAGACGCAGGAGGAGCCGAGCCCGGAGTCACCCCACAGCGCTCAGAACCTCCATGTTCCGGAAGCCCAAGAATCAGGCATCCCACAACACCAACGGCGGATTAAGTGGCCTCCAGCCAGCAAAGAAAGTGAGTGGCAGCGATTTGATGATGATGTGGATGGTATCCTGGAAGCTACGATGAAGGGAATGGCAAACAGGAAACTCCAAACAATGACGACCATGATAACCAGCATCGCCACCGAAAGGTTTGGCTTGGCAGAGAAGCACACTGCTACAAACCAGTACTCCAAGAACCGCAGGGCAGAGAAGATTGCACAGCTGAGACAGGAACTCCGACTCCTGAAGAGGCAGTTCAAGGGGGCAACCGAGGACATGAAGCCAGGGCTGGTAGAACTACGGGGCATCCTCAGGAAGAAGCTGCTGACCCTACGCCGAGCAGAGTGGCATAGGAGGCGGGCTAAGGAGAGAGCCAAAAGACGAGCTGCCTTCCTTGTAAACCCTTTTGGGTTTACCAAACAGCTGCTAGGCCAGAAGCGCAGTGGCCAACTCACTTGCTCGAAAGAGGAGATAGACGCCTATTTGCATGACACCTATAGCGATGCAGCACGGGAAATTGACCTTGGCGAATGCAGACACCTCATTAATCCACCTATACCAACCATTGACTTCAACATCAGAGTACCCAGTTGGAAAGAAATTCAAGCTGTTGTTAAGGCTGCCAGAACCAGCTCAACACCAGGACCTAATGGTGTGCCATATCTTGTGTATAAGAGGTGCCCCAAGCTCTTGCATCGTCTGTGGAAGATCCTGAGGGCCATCTGGAGGAGGGGTAAAGTTGCCTAACAATGGAGATCTGCAGAAGGGGTGTGGGTTCCAAAGGAAGATAAGTCAACCACCATAGAGCAGTTTAGGACCATCTCGCTGCTAAACGTTGAGGGGAAGATATTTTTTAGTATCCTTTCACAACGGCTGTCAGACTACCTCCTAAAGAACCAGTACATCGACCCCTCAGTGCAAAAGGGAGGGATCCCAGGGGTTCCCGGGTGCCTTGAACATAGTGGAGTGGTGATACAACTGATTAGAGAGGCTCGTGAGGGGAAAGGAAACCTGGCTGTACTATGGCTGAACTTAGCCAATGCATATGGCTCCATACCCCACAAGCTAGTGGAGGTGGCATTGGGGAGACATCATGTTCCGAGCAGCATCAAGATCCTCATAATGGATTATTATAACAACTTTAATCTGAGATTCACTTCCGGCAAAGTTACATCTGAGCGGCACCGTCTGGAAAAGGGGATTATCACTGGATGCACTGTTTCAGTGATTCTCTTTTCCTTGGCCATGAACATGCTGGTCAAATCCGCTGAGCCGGAATGCAGAGGCCCCAAAACCAAGTCCGGAATCCGTCAGCCCCCCATTAGGGCATTCATGGACGATCTGACAGTAACAACTGTAACAGTCCCAGGATGCAGATGGATTCTTCAGGGCTTAGAGAGGTTAACCACCTGGGTGAGGATGCGTTTCAAGCCGGAAAAATCCAGATCCATGGTACTGAAGAGAGGGAAGGTAACAGACCAGTTCCACTTCTCCTTAGGAAGTACCCAAATCCCATCAGTCACAGAGAAGCCTGTGAAGAGCCTTGGGAAAACCTTTGACTGCTCTCTAAAGGATGCCGCTTCCATCAGGGCAACAAATGATTAACTGGAGAGCTGGCTAACTACAGTTGACAAGTCAGGCTTACCGGGGAAATTCAAAGCTTGGTTATACCAACATGGAATCTTACCCAGGATACTGTGGCCACTGTTGGTGTATGAATTTCCAATTTCCACCGTGGAAGGATTTGAGAGGAGGGTGAGCAACTACCTGCGACGGTGGTTGGGCTTGCCAAGAAGTCTGAGCAGCATTGCCCTTTACGGGAAAAAGAACAAACTAACGCTACCAATCAACAGCCTTAGCAAGGAGTTCATGGTTACCAGAGCAAGGGAGGTGCTTCAGTACAGGGATTCCAAGGACCTAAGAGTATCTCAAGCTGGTATTGAGGTCAGGACTGGCAGAAAGTGGAGGGCACATGAGGCGGTGGACCAGGCAGAATCACGACTGCGTCATAAGGAACTGGTGGGTCCTGTAGCTATTGGTCGTGCAGGACTGGGAAGTACTCCAACAACCCATTACAACAAACTGAAGGGTAAGGAAAGGCGGGACCTGGTCCAAAAAGAAGTGAGGGCTGGGATCGAGGAGCAGCGTGCAAGTCAGATGGTGGGAATGAGGCAACAGGGTGCATGGACCAGATGGGAAGATGCCATGGAGAGAAAGATTTCATGGGCAGAGCTGTGGAGGGCTGATCCCTATCGCATTAAATTTCTCATTCAGTCTGTCTATGACACCCTGCCCAGTCCATCTAATCTCTTTTGTTGGGGCAAGGTTGAAACTCCGGCATGCACCTTGTGCCAGGGAAGAGGATCGCTGGAACACATCCTCAGTAGCTGTCCTAAAGCACTTGGGGAAGGTCGCTACCGCTGGCGCCATGACCAGGTGCTGAAGGTGGTTGCTGAGTCCATCACTACTGCCATCAATCAGAGCAAGCGTTTAAAACCACCAAGGCGCAAAATTTCATTCTTAAGAGCAGGAGAACCTCCGCCTTCCCGACCAACAGTTCAGACAGGCCTGCTGGGAACAACGAATGACTGGCAGCTAAGGGTCGACCTGGGAAAACAACTCAAGTTCCCCCGAGACATCGTGGAGACCAGCCTTAGACCCGACATGGTTCTGTTCTCAGTAACATCGAAACAGGTTATCTTGATGGAGCTAACAGTGCCCTGGGAGGAGAGGATGGAGGAAGCGAGTGAAAGGAAAAGGGAGAAATATGCGGAGCTGGTGGAGGAGTGTCGGAGATGGGGGTGGCGTGCCCAGTGCTTGCCCATCGAGGTTGGGGGAAGGGGCTTTGCAGGAAAGTCACTCTGCAGGGCCTACAGCCTCCTGGGAATCACAGGAGCACGCAAGAGAAGAGCCATCAGTGCAGCTTCAGAGGCTGCGGAAAAAGCCTCACGATGGCTGTGGATCAGGAGGGACAAACTGTGGGCGAACGCTTCTTGGACACAGGCCGGGAACTGATCACTCCCGGTCGGGTCGCCTGGGTGAGGAGGTCTGAAGTTGAAAGACCCGAAACCCCCTATGACCCCAGGTACTATCACTGATGATGTGTCCAAGAGTGCATCACAAGGTGTATGTAACAATCATATAAATAAAATAAACTGTGTGTGTTCACTTAAGACAAAACCCCAAATGGCACTTTGACTTTTTGTGTGTTGGCTATTAGACCGTTGAGGCATGTATCCTAATACTTTGCATATAAGCGTTTTTGTCCGTCTCGGTGCGCACACAGAAAGCCACCTGGTGACCAGTGTCTGTTTTGCAGCTTAATGTGCATTAAATAACACAGTTTAATATCAAATACTTCCTCAGGTTTAGCAACAGTAGACTGCATATTACAACACTCACTTATTTGGCTGATTTGGATGTTTGAAAAGTTCAGGCTTTTAGGGAGGAACGGAAGCGCAGTGATGTTAAGGACAGGTAGGTGTGCAAGACAGAATTCCTAACACAAATAATTGTTTGACGTTGATTATCTTGTTATCAGTTATGATTAATTGCACAGCCCTAGCAGCTAGGGAAGCCACTCCCGGGCATTAAAATTAACATGAATGCCAAGAAGTTGTTCAGGTGTCACAGGTACACTGTGTTCCATCACAATAAATCCTTCATCTGATTTGAGAGTATTTGGTACATGCCTTAGTGCAGTGGTTTTCAAACTTTTTCAAGAGGGACCTTTTTTTTTTTTTTTTTTTTGACGCGACCCATAGGCTTGTGCGCAGAAGAAAAAAAAACAGATCAGCACTTTTTTTAAACCACTTTTGATGATGCGAGTGCACTTGCTGATGCTTGACGCGATTGCAACGCAAAGCCGATTCTGAAATAATTTGATCAAGCTATAGGCCTACATACAGGAATTTTAACCAATTAATAGCCTATCGTTTGCTGCATGCCTAAAAAATACACAAAACATATTCCACAACAAACTCTTTAAATGTAATATTCAGAACAGAACGAGAATTTAAAAAAATAACTATAAACAAGCCAAAACTAAATAATTTAAAGCGAAAGTAAAAGTAAAGGGGCATTATGCTCACGTAACTCTCTCATTAGAATCAAAATGTTTCAACATTCGCGATGTATTTGATGGTAAACTATTCTTTATTATAGGCTTCGTAGCAACTTCACTCACGTTGCAATATCGACAGGGAAAAAATCATCCTTTTCACATACGAAAAATGTGCTTGGAAACATCACAGTTGAGTGGTGCTTACGCTGAATGGTACGAATTGTACTACTGCTATTTAAACAGTTGACTATTTTATTATCATATTTTATTTCGGCAGCCTGGAATGGTGTATTTGTGTGTGTGTGTGAGGCGCTGCACTGGAAACAAAAGCATACTCCGTCACTTTGTTCATACATAACATCATTCAAACTGCAAAGTGTTTATTTATATTTGTGTACACTCGCAATAAAATCCAACATTGTGCTTTTGTCAAACTGTAAACTCTTGTCAAACTTAACCTACAACTGTCACCCAACCAAAATCACACACAGTTTAAAAGCAAACATATTTATAATTCAAATGAGAATAAAGTTAGTGTTAATTAAAATTTTAAGGAAAACAAATATTGCAATGCAATAATTGCATTATTTTGCATGAATTTGAATTTTTTTTTTTACTGTACTTCTAATCAAAGCTATTATTATTAATATTATTAGAAAACTGAATTTATTTATTTTTTATAAATCACTGGCGACCCATTTTTTAATTGTGGGTCGCGACCTAGGGTTTGAAAACCACTGCCTTAGTGGATGTTGTTCTAAAACACACATGCTTTCAGAATGCACATGAGGGCATTAAACATGCAATGTATCCGTGTACGTGTTTATGTGCATGTGTGACAGGTGTCTAAATCTTTATCACCTGTCATTATAATAGGTAGACAGCAAGCTTTGGATCTCAGAAGAAACCGGTCTGTTCAGAGGCAGCAGATGGTTTCTGGTCGGGGTGGATGACGGCATAACTGTATTTAAAAAAAAGCAGACAAAGAAGACTTTTAAGAAACCACGTAATTAGCGACTTTAGGAATATGTCAACACGGTCTTTTTTAAATCACAGTTTTAATGTACATTTGACAGTTATGTTAGCTTGAGAGATATTATAAAAATTGTTCATAAAAATATTAACAATGTACAAATATTTTAATTTTTGTCAAATATTTATTTAATATATATTTATAAATAAAGAAATATATATATTTCTTTATATATATATATATATATATATATATTTGACATTAAAAAATTAAAATATTAATAAACATGACTAAATATTAAAAATGATTAAAAATAATAATCACAACGAACTGAATAAAACTTATATCTAAAATAAATTACTTTAAAAAAAGTAATGGCATTAAAAATATACGTATTACTATGTTTACTATGACAGCCCTAATTATTTCATTTTATCATTTTCTTGTTTTATGGAATATTGCTGTGTTTATTATAAATTATTTATCCAGGCACTTGCCATCACATGCCCTTGTAATCTTTAATCAAAATATTCCCCCTCACTCTTGCAGTGAAATCTCTTCTCTGATGACGTGTTTAAAGCTCAGATCAACCAACAGCAAACCACAACCATCCAATAATCCAATCAATTCCTAATGGACAAAATCAAATTTCGCCCTACATTTTTTCTTGTTCGAGAAGAATTTGATTCAAACATTCTTTAAAATATCTTGTTTTTTTGTTTTGCAGAAGTAAGAAAGTCATATGGATATCATATAGGTACTAACATAGGCAGTTAGTGAACACAATATTGACTTTTTTCTATATAGTTGTTGTGGATTTAGGCTTTTTTAATCAGTCAACACATCATAATCCACACATTTTTTTCACTTTGTCTCTCTTGACTCTTTCTGTTCTGGTATGATCTTCACAGAACAACAGTCTAAAGATGCTGCACATAATATGTCATATACAACGTATTGCATCTCGCTTCAATGGCTATATAAGACACACAAGCAATAAGAAATGAACAGCCCGACGCCACGTCTGGCTTCATGCTCAGTTCACCTGTCTGTCAACTTACACCTTTGAAAAGTATCGCACCCTACAAGGTGGGGTGATTGCGGAAAATATGCACTATGCTTAAATTACCATCATAATATGTCTGCTAAATTCAAAAGAAAGGTAGTATATGAATTTTCAGTACGTGTGTTATGCATAACAGAAGATTCAATCAAAATGTGCATCCGCATCTTGATACCATGACCTAGTTTGTCTCCATTTGTGTAAAAACAAAACAAAACAAAACCACACATCCAGGAATTTAACATGTAACATGTTGGATTTACATTTTAGAGTGAATAATAGTGCTTTGAAATTATTAAATTACATTAATGGCAGAAAGGGAATTAAGTAGTGAGAAAAAAAAGAAGAATTATATGCAGCATAAGGCTTTAGATTAAAATTATACAGTTAGTCAAACAATATCAAACTGTATACAATACATATTTTTGCAATGGAAAATTCTGGTGCATTAAATTATTTTGCAATGGCAATCATTTACTTGAATAATAATACATGTGCTGTTAGCCAGCAGTCTCATAAATATTTTTGATATTTGTATGTATTATGTAAAATATGATCCGTTTGATTGTAAATACTAACAATATTAATGCAAAATTGAAAATGTGATTTTACCGTTAAAATATTTTTGGTTACTGTTTGGTTAAGGTTTTTAAAGAAATGTTTACTCGAACTTTTTTTTGTATCTAGTTGATTGGATCTAGTCAGCAAACTATGTAAAATTATATTAGAATTAATTTTTTTATTTTTTTGCAAATACACTGTATGCCAGCATACTTTTTAAATGATGCTGCTAAAAATGGCTTAATCTTAACATACAGCACTCTCTTTAAAACGCTGTCTTCCTGAAACAGACCCAATGTCGGCAAACCCAAATATACAGTATGTATTCAGAATGTTAAATATGAGATTTTTTATTTAATATTAATTTGAAGTCCACATGAAACAGAAGTCTGATAGAAGAACGATAGTCTATTATTCCCTATTGTGAAACAGCTTCTTGAACAAGAAAAAACTTAGGGCGGGGCTTGATATTGTCCATCGGGAATTGATTGGATGGTTGTGGTTTGCTATTGGTCGATCTCATGTGAGTGACAGGTTTTCCCTGCCCTCGCACCAGTAAACGCATCATCAGAGAAGTAAAGAGATGTCGCTGCAAGAGGGAAGGGAAGTTATTTTGATAAAAGATTATGAGGGCACATAGTTTTTTTTTTTTAAATAACTATGGATAAATCATATTATTAGATCAATTGATTGACCCGCTAAAAACTGTTTAAGTTACTAAATACAAACTGCTACCTCACCCTTAAAACAAAAGACTAGTTGTACATTTAACTTTCTTACATTCCGCCTCAGAAAAACACATACAACACCATTTATTTAAAGCTAAAAGAGTAATTTAAAGGGTTAGTTCACCAAAAAAAAAAAAAAAAATGGCATTAATTACTCACCCTCATGTTGTTCCAAACCTGAAAGACCTTCATCTTCGGAACACAAATGAAGATCTTTTTGATGAAATCCGATAGCTTTCTGACCCCCGATAGACTGCAACATTATTACCACTTTCAAGGACCAGAAAGGTAGTAAAGACATCTTTAAAATAGTCCATGTGACTGCAGTGGTTCAACCTTAATGTTTTTAAGTGAAGAGAATACATTTTGTGCGCAAAAGCTCTTACGGGTTTGGAACGACATGAAGGTGAGTAAATAATGACAGAATTTTCATTTTTGGGTGAACTATCCCTTTAATATATTTAACACACTGTGAAAAGAAACATAATAAGTTTGTTTGGTTTTCACCAATCCTACATAGATCTTTCTTTCCCCCACAGTTTAAAGTTACACTGAGCTCTACTAAAGTTTTTGTTTGTTCATATAAAACAGTGTATTCAAGTATTATATAAAAATACTTATTTTCAAAATGTATAGGATGGACAATGTCTTAGAATAAGAGACAATAAAAAAACCTTATTGACTTCTGACATTCCCACATTACGCTCTTACCCATTTCATGATCCAGGGAGCCTTGTTTTAATGTCACTGCCACAGTTTTCTTTGCAGACGGTTCCTCAATCTTCATGAGCTCATCACAGCACTGTTTCCACTGACCTATATAGAACAGTACAGGTTCTTAGTTTATTTAGTTTGAGTCTGATTGCATAATTTTAAAAGCCAGAGGACTTAATCTAAATAAGGGTTCTGGTGTAACTGAAAAAAAAAAAAAGACATACACAGGGTCATAAAACAGGCCATAAAACATCATTCTCGCACGCCATGTAATAAATACCTTGCATGAAAGTGCTGAATATGTAGAAGTTAGCAAGGATGTTTTTTGAGAGGTTCTACGTGCTTGTGTCTACATATTTGTGTAAGATATGTAATGAATTTCAAGCCTTCAGGAACACTACATGTTAAAAACCTATAGTAAGAACAGAACAGAACGTGAAACAGACCAAACAGACATGCTTTTCACATAACTGATGACACATAAGCCATTAGACAAGGATATAAAACGGTTCAAAAAAAGAATGCAGAAAGTACTCCTTTTGACAAACAATAATAATTTCATGACATCATTGCGGAGAAACCCAAGCCGACTGTACAGAAACCAGACAGAGTAACCGCTTCAAAGAATGTGTCCTTCTCTTTTCAAAACATGGCAATTGTGAAACATCTCTTCAACAATCAGATATAAATGTATATGCAGAGCATGCAATGTACCATTTCCAATTTATTAATCAAACAATAATCATATTCAATGTTGTGATTGATTGCAGAGAAATCCAAGTCTCTTGAACATGAATGTCACAGGATGTTCCAAAAAAAATTTTTCTACATTCAAAAAGGAGTTATTATGCACCAGGGGTGAAAAATTGCTCTGTGTCAAATACATTTACAAATGTTACATACATAGTGTGTAAAATATTCAAAAATATTAACTCCAAAACTGTTTCTGCTTATGCAACAGGTAAGGCAATGTGATTTTAGACCCATCTGTACTTTTATTAAAAAAAAAACATAATTTTTTTTTTATTAATCATACACAATACTTCAGAAGTTATATAATAAGGCTTATGTTTAATTCTTCTTGTCTTCATTTCTGTTGTTTAGTGGAACTGAAGTATGTTAACAAACCCACCCATTCCTATCAACTGCTGTCAAACCAGAACAAAGAAAGTGTTGTTGCCTCTGTGGCCTGATTCTGTGATAAATCTATGAATTGATTGAGTTTGGAAATACAGGCCAAACTGAGGTGATGCCAGGCTAGACAATACACAATACACAAGAAATAGTATAAACGTTTGTAATTTTTTAAATAATGTAATAAGAATGTAAAAAAAAAATGCTACAGTAAAAAAAGGTAATTGCTTAACCTTACCATATAGAGTGATTATATATAATATATATAATAATGTATATATAAAATATATACTATACTCTAAAATATCACAATCTTTTAAAAATATAATTTAATTAACTAATTAAAGAGGAATTTTTTAATGTACAGTGAAAAACACAAGGATGGAATATAGCAGGACAATTAGCTAAATACCCCCTTTAGACTAAAATACATTTTTGTTTCCGCAACAAAAAAAACAAACAAAAAAACAGGTAATTGCGACTTTATCTCGAAATTCTGACTTTATTTCTTGCAATTACGAGTTTATATCTTGCAATTCAGAATAATTCTTATGATGATTACGTACTTATGATTAATTCCAACACTTTTTTTAGGGGTGAAACTATTTCCTTGTAAACCTTAACATGAAAACTTCCTTGTAAAATTGTGTTATTCCAGAAGTGTTCTTCAAAAAACCTGTTTTGCCACATCTAAGGATGAATTATCTCTGTTGATCACCCACTTAACACATCCACCCACATCTGTGTTCATCTTTTGTTGTATGTAATGTAACTTGGTTTCCAAGATGCCAAAAACTGTTGAGTGAAGGGTCAACAGTGCACTGGCAATAGATTGTATCTTTCCAAAATGTGGCATTACTGAAATTATTGTGGGCGAAATGGTATGCAGAATCAAAAGGAAAGTTCCAAGGGTGTAAAATTCATTTGATTCCTTCTGAGACAACAGCGACAATCTTAAAATATGACTTTTATTTGAATAACTCCATTAAATAATCAATTATGATAGACAATATTTGAAGAAAAAAAAATAGACACGGTTAATAGCAAAATGGATTGCTATGAAATTATCTAATTGACTGACAACACTTATAATTTGTATAAAACTTAATCTGTTTTTGATATTACACTCCAAATTCACTCCATTTTACACTCCAAATTCTTGATCACTCGTTGTTTGTATTGCATTCTTGTATTTCAAGTGGCCTATATGTTCAGGAATGCAAAGCAGTGCTGAACAAGTATATCATTGTTCTTTGTCTTGTCTAGACAAAGGTTTTAATATAAAATAGTTTTGGGGAAGATTTCTTATGAATTCAGTTCCTGAATCAAATTCATAAATTAACAGCAAAAGAAATAATGAATACATTTTATAGCAATCAATTATGCTTGCCCATTCTTTTCAAATATTGTCCATCACAATTCTTTAATGGAATCGTTCTTTCTTTCTTTCTTTCTTTCTTTCTTTCTAAAATCGAGCCTTTTCTCTCTTTTTAAGACTTTGAAAGAGTAATTCATGTTTTATATCATCACGCTTAGACTACTGCAACTCACTGAATTGTGGAATGAACGCCACTTCCTTGGCCCATCTCCAGTTGGTCCAAAATGCATCAGCAAGACTGTTAATGGGCCACTTATATTACTTCTGTGTTAGCCTCATTGCTGTTGCAATGTTTTAATCATAGGTTTTAATGCATCCAAACTGTTTTAATAGTGCTATATAAATAAACTAAACTTGAAACTTGTTGAAAAATTACTTATAGTCTATTGTGGACCATCAAAAGAAAGTGTTACAACTTTTTAAATAAATGTATGACCGAAACTATTGGTGAAAACAGCAGGGGGGGGGGGGGGGGGTCATTCACACCCCCAAATGAAACTATGAGCTGGAAATTTCTGTCAGGTTGATGTCACCTACAGCAACAATGCAGCCAGTCTATACATCAGGCATTGCTGAAATATTTTGAAGACAGTATGTAAAAAATAATTCAGGTGATTGTCAACATTTGTCCACATACCAGTAATTGAGTGACACCTGATTTTAGTAGCCAGTAGGGAACTAAAATTTACAACATTGCGAAACATTCCTAGTCAAGTTTAAAACCCTCACACTACTTTGACAAAGGGAAATATCTTCACCCTCATCTGAGGCTTAACAACAGACAAAGGATTTAAACGGTATATGACAGGACAAGTCACACTCAAGAAACATAGACATTTTGTAACAAGCATTGCATCAAGTTGGCATAACAAACATCCGCTAAAAAAAATAGAACAAATCCATTCAAACAAAATTAATGATTGAAGGGATAGTTCAGCCAAAAATAGTTTTATTTTCAGTTATGATACATGAAACAAAACATATATACTGTACATAACATTACAATTGTCATTTTTCTTAGTTTACATAGTTTGTCATTTTAAAACAAAACTAAAATGAAAAACAAAACAAAAAAACAACAACAATAACAACACGCAATTCAGACTTCACTTATTTAGCTGTGCTAATCATTATTATTGAATCTAAAATATTAGGAATGTCATTGCAATTAATTTGCCATAAGAGAAGGTAAATGCTCCAGAAAGGACCCCAAAATTTTTCCAAAAGTCTTCTCAGATTTCCTAACATCGGAAAGGATTTTCTCAGGGGTGCAATATGAAATGAGTTCATTGATCCATTGTTTTCTTGATGGAGAATGAGTCGACTTCCATTCACTAATACAGGTCCTTCTCAAAAAATAAGCATATTGTGATAAAGTTCATTATTTTCCATAATGTAATGATAAAAATTAAACTTTCATATATTTTAGATTCATTGCACACCAACTGAAATATTTCAGGTCTTTTATTGTTTTAATACTGATGATTTTGGCATACTTGACAGGGTTGAGGTCAGAGATGGATGCAGGAAGGAAAATACAGTCCTTCACTTGGTATGCTATTGATTGTGATGTTGAGAAGAATCTATTCTTGAGTAAACACACTAGATGACAATGATGAGTAATAGACCTGACCAACCCATTCTCTCTCTCTCTCTCTCTCTCTCTCTCTCTCTCTCTCTCTCTCTCTAGTTTTCTATGCTCCTGATCTGTAAGATGAGTCTCCTGAATAAAGCATAGACAGCAAAAGAAATGGACACAGCGACCCCCTTGATTTCAACGGAGAAAACTGAAGCCCGATTAGCGCACTCACTTCCTGATGGCTGAGCGACTGCGCAGCCTCAAAGTGAGCTTGACGACAGTTTGACAGTTGTAAATCTTCAAGTAGCTGTGCCAAGACAAATCTGAATCACCTAATTCCTCAAAAACGTTGTTGAAATATTTTGTCCTGTTGCTTTTATGGACTCTCTATCTATAGGCTTCTCCCTTGACTTTATGCCTCTATGTCCCCCCGATTGTCTCATAGACCGTAAAAGATTGTCTGTGAGCTTCTCCTCCTGTCTATCAGCTGTCTATACGGTAATGTCTCTACCGTACGACTGAGAGTCGCGTGGTTATGATGCAATCGTTAGCCTATTTTTATAAAAACGGCCTCTACGGGAGTCAATGGAATGCTAACAGCAGGTGAAGTTCTGCTACAATGGCGGCCCCCGGGAGGCTTCAGTTTCCGGCTGATGGATTACCCCCTTGGAATAAAAGCTATATCAGTGTTAACCCTTTTCAAATATGAAAGCACCTTCTTTCTTTTAACCGGATTATTTAAACCCCTAACATTCCATGATATACAATTTAAAGTACTAGCCATTCGACGTGACCTTTAAAGTAACCGTGTAGGTCCATTAACATAATGTTGTGCTATTAGGCTACATGATGTGAAAGGTACATCTTGTTAAGAATGAAAAAGAAAAAAGAAAAACAAAACTAAAACAAAAGTCGCCCGAGCTAAAAGTTTTAACTTCAAAGAAAAGAAAAAAAGGCAAATTAGATAGACTTATTAATACCCTTTGCCAGGGGCGGAGTGGGCCAGTAGTGTTTCGAGGCTGCAAGGGCCGGTCTGATAATAGTTTTACATTGCAAGTTCTTAGCAACACCATCCGGCGGCCTGGTGTGCAGCCGCTGCCCGTTTGTCAAACTGTGATGAACTTTTTTAAATCCACGACAGAACTTGTTGACCCTACTCATTTACGGTTTGTTGTACTTTAAATCTCATTCTCTTGTTCTCCTCAATCAGTTCATCAGCCTTTAAGAATGAGGGAAAAATCCAGTTTGGTAGGTTTTTTATCAGTGATGATAACAAAAAAGTGTGCATGCAAATACAGTAAGAATGCAAACACGTGCAATTGCCCGTTTACATTTATGCAAATATAACTTTTTTATCACCCCTAAAAAAGATAATCAAACCTCCCTGTTCTACCTTTTTATTCTATTATCATTTTCTTAGGCCAATCTGTTTTAAAACTAAGGCCCTGTCCACACGGAGACGCATTTAGCTGTATACGTACAAATATTTTATCGGATCGGCGTTTCGCCCAGACGGATCCGGCGTTTTGGGAGACTGAAACCGCTATTTTTTGAAACCGGGTCCCAGGGTGGATAAATTTGAAAACGACACCCTTGCGTCTTCGTGTGTACGGCCAATCCTTAAATTTTGTGAAACGATGATGTAATCACCCCACGTGTCGACTAGTCAGACGCGCTAAATCAGTAGGCTAACAGCAACAACAACTGCGACTACTTGCTTGAGTTCATGCTTCAGAAGCTACTGAGCCTCTTTTATTTCTTTATTTATTATTTAGGCCTACTTTAATGTATTTTTATTTCTTTATTTTACTTCTTTATTTGTTTATATTTCTTTCTTATGCTATGATGCTTGTATTTTGTCTGATTAAAACATTTCATATTTTGTAGGGATGGGCATTTCAAGCAAAAATAATATTCGACGATCGCTGGGAATTATTTGATTATTATTCAAAAAACGCACCTCTGCCCCCTCATGCTCACCGGTAACACGGCGTTCGCTCCGACATTCAATTTCTCTGTACTGTAGGCCTACATTTTGTAGCCATTAAAGAAAAGTTAGTTTCATATTTATGTTTAAATAATTTGTTATTTTTTCCATTTCATATATGTTGACTATATGAAAAGTGAACGTGAGTAGCCTAATCATAAGATGCGCAATATCGAGACACATCATTTTGACCACTTCATTAGGTTTTATTTTATATAAAGCCTTTCTTTAAAGTGAATTTCATTTTGTATAAATTGTATCTTAAAGGTTGTATCAGTGATTTCTGGCCCAAAAATAAATGTCTAATCTTTCCTAACGATCCGCTAGCTGCCCGCCCCATAAGCATGCCGTCCAAAAACCGCGTCTCTGTAGGCAGCGTAGGCTCTGAGATCTGCACACAAAAACAAATGGGTACAACCACCACTCAAAACCAAAATAAAGTGTTCCAACCAATCACTGACACTGTTGCTCCGATTTCGCGTCCAGCCGTGCACGAGCGCAAAACCTCACATCCGCTAGCGGATCGTTAGGAAAGATTAGACATTTATTTTTGGGCCTGAAATCACTGATACAACCTTTAATTATAATCAATGTTTCATCAACCAATTGCCTGAATTTAATAAATAAGAAGCAAATATAGCAGACAATAGCCATCAGGACATGGAGGCGCAGACGCGATATAACTAGCATCCCACGTGAACTGGAGCTTGTCTCATAAATGAACAGAAACTCAGAAATATATCTAAGCTTGAAATGTCTACTTTTAAACAAAACAATTCAAAACGAAAAGAAACAGACAACTCTCTTATAATCCGTATGAAGTGTGCATTTATCTCTATAAGCACCTTCACAATACTGCAAAGGTGGCGAGTCAGCATCGTCACAGAATATATACCTTTATTTAAACAGAAGAAAAACTCGTTGAGATTAAAAATCTCTTTTCCAAGAGTGTCCTGGCCAAGACAGGCAGCAGCACAAATAACAAACTTGCAGACATAAAAAAACATATAACATATAGCATAAACATAAAACATAGAAGCAAGGATCATCCAAATAATTAATCATAACAACTACAGCCAGTATGTGTAGCCTCTATATCATTTAAAAGTAATTTAAAAGCAGCCAGTGAAACTGGTTCCTGAAGATTTAAGACATTTTGCAGTTGATTCCATGCACTGGGGGCCGCATACATAAACGACCCTTTTCCCATTTCAGTCCGGACATGAGGGACGGACAACAACAATAAGTCGTCAGAACGAAGACAATATCGTCCTGTGCCTTTCTTTTTAATATAAGATTGAAGGTATGGGGGAAGCAGACCAAGAATACCTTTATAAATAAGAATATGCCAGTGATTATGCCTACGGGTGGACAATGCCGACCAACCAACACGATCATACAGAGAGCAATGATGGGTAAGTGCTCTAAAGTTTGTGATGAACCTAAGGGCTCCATGGTAAACAGTATCCAACAATTTCAAGCATTGAATGGATGCATGCATGTATATAACATCACCGTAGTCCAGCACTGACATGAAAGTGGCAGCAACAAGCCTTCTTTTTGCCTCAAATGAGAAACATGACTTGTTTCTAAAATAAAAACCCAGTCTTAACTTCAGTTTTTTCACCAACTGCTGGATGTGAGGTTTAAAAGAGAGAGAATCATCAATTAGAATACCAAGGTATTTGTATTGGTATACAGTCTCAATCTCGAAGCCCTGAGAAGTCGTAATGGATGGAAGGTTTTGTAGCTTAGATTTCGCATTGGAAAACAACATAAGTTTAGTTTTGTCGTCCTTCAAAACAAGTTTTAAGTCAAACAAGGTAAATTGTACAGTATCAAAAGCAAGTTGTAGCTGACAAAGAGCTTGGTTCGGAGTGGCAGCAGAGCAGTATATCACAGTATCATCGGCATAGAAATGAAAATTTGCGTTGGAGACATTTCGATCAAGAATGTTGATGTATAAAATAAATAGAAGTGGTCCCACTAGTATTGGATATACTAAGAGTGCTGGAGGTGAGACCATCTACTTGTACGCTTTGTGTTCTACCTAATAGATAATTTTCAAACCAGCAAACTGTTTGTTCTGACAACCCGACACTGAAAAGTCTTTGTTTTAGTATTTGGTGATCGACAGTATCAAATGCTTTAGATAGATCAATAAAAAGAGCTGCGCAATGTTGTTTTTTATCTAAAGAGTCAATGAAATCATTTACTACTTTTAGGGCTGCTGTAGTTGTGCTGTGTCTTTTACGAAAACCTGATTGAAAGTTAGATAAAATATTGTTAGTAGCTAGAAACTCTTTCACAGAAACTCGTTCGTTTACCAGAGTTTCCATAACCTTAGCCAGGACGAACAATTTCGAGATGGGTCTGTAGTTGTTTAAATCTGTTGGGTCTCCCCCTTTTAACAGAGGAATAACAAATGCAGATTTCCATAAAAGAGGAATTTCGTTCGTGTCCAGAGAGAGATTAAAAAGATAAGTCAGAGGCGGTGCAATAAAATCTGATGCTAATTGTAGAAAGTAAGGCTCTAAGTTATCAGGACCAGGCGATTTTCTAGTGTCTAAAAGTGTAAGGGCTTTATGCACTTCTGAGACTAAAAATGGCTTAAAACTAAAGGAATTACTAACTGGATTATGTCCATGAGTAAGACCTTTAGGGTGATTCTGATGCGAAGTGTTGAGGGAGTCAAACAGTGAACCAGAGGCAATAAAATGCTCATTAAAACAGCCAAGAATTTCAGCCTTATCAGATATTTTACGTGAGTCCTTAAGAATACATGGTGGCAGCTCAATACCAAATTTATTTCCAGCCAGTGATTTAATCGTCTTCCAAAATTTTAAGGGGTTATTTAGATTGTTTGAAGATTCTATTAGATAATGGTCTGCTTTAGCTTTTCTAATAGCAACTGTGCACAAATTGCGCAGTCTCCTGAACAGTAGCCAATCTGAGTCCAGGCCCGTTTTCCTGGCTTTTGCCCAGGCTTTATTGCGCTTGTGAAAAGAGTTGGCTAAGTCTACAGTGAACCATGCATTTTTACGGCCTTTTACTCTATATTTTTTGAGAGGTGCATGCTTGTCAACAATTTCTTTAAAACCATCATGAAAAAATCTCCAAGCATTTTCAACATCAGCAAAAAGATACATTTTATCCCAATCAAAATAAAATAGGTCATAGAAAAACCCTTGTTCCGTAAAATATTTCATGTCACGCTTAATGATGATATGTGGCTTGGTTTTGGGAATTTTGGTGTTTCTGACTGTAGCAACAACACAGTGGTCACTAATGTCGTTTGCAAACACCGAAGCTGCTGAGTATTTATAAGGAACATTGGTTATAATAAGATCAATTAACGATGATTTTTCTGGACATTTCAGATTAGGTCTAGTAGGACTATCGACGAGCTGAAAGAGGTTTAGCGAGTCACACGACGCTTTAAAATCATCAGCTACTGGATGTAACCAGTTCCAATTTAGATCTCCAATGACTACAATCTCATTATAATTCAGACCTGATAAAAGCTGCATTAAAGAAGGCAGAGCATCCTTGACAGCTGAGGGTGTCCTATAGCAGCCAACTACTGTAATGTGAAGAGTCCTAGAGACCTCAAGATCAAGAGCTAAGAATTCAAATTGCTTACTCACTGATTTGGATACAAGCACATTTACACTAAACTTACTTTTGATATATACTGCGACACCCCCACCCCTTTTGGGACGATCAGTCCTATATACAGTATAACCATCAATGTCGATATCCTTATTCAGAACAGATTTGTTTAGCCAAGTTTCTGATATAACAATTACATCAGCATCAGTTGAGAGTGCCCAAATACGAATCATATCCATTTTTGCGAGCAAGCTGCGTACGTTCAAGTGAATAAAACCAAGACCGGCCCTAGATTTAAAATCATCAGGGGTATTAAAACTTATAACAGAGTCTGGGCCTGGATTGGGTTGCACATTTCCTGAGATCAACAGCAACAGAACAATTAAACACCTCAACTTAATAGGTTTAAGTGATTGATTAGAGGATTCTTTCCTAGAATGTAATTCTAGTACAAAGCTGCGAAGGCAGCTTTCAGAAAAAATTAAATTATCTTGTAAGGCCATTACACTGATAAGACAGGCCAAGTCCACAGCGTCAGAGAAGAACAGAGGCAAGAGTAGAGATTTAGTGTCCGATGCACAAACTGATGTGCACGTCCCCCAGCGTATTGTGGCGGTATTAAAAAGTAGTTGGTCCTATGAAGGCTTCCACACATTCCGCTCAAGGTTAGCAAACACAATACAAAAAATGGCAGCGCCATTTCACGTTCCGTTTCTAGTCGATGCCTTAGTGATCCAGTCCAGGTTTTTCCACCCTCCTGTGACATTTCCACCCTCCTATTGCGTCACGTCACATGTAAACAGGAAGTCAACCCAATAAAACAGTGCTGTGAAGAAAGTGATTCAAAATCAGAACCAGTCGGGGTTTAAAACAATAGGCATACAATTTCAAGCACAAGTCCTAAAGGCAAGAAAAAAGCACTTCCCTTTGTCGTGAGACGTTTAGACTCATAAGACTCAAGCGGCGTGTCTGCGATCTGGCTCCGTTGATAGGATACAAGTTCCTCACTAACAGGGCGATCCAAGTCATCCAACACGGCAAAGAGTAAGTTTCAATTCAGTAGGATCCAAGTTCAATGTATGATGGACTGGTTCCTTTACACACCATTGATTATGAATAAATGATGATTACAGAAGATGCCCAGTGTATGTTAGTCCCAGCACAGATTACTGTAAACTGCCTGCAATGTTCGTCTGTCAGATTAACTATCCATTTACAGTTTAGAGACAGTGACCTAGAGACAGCACTATTGAGAGACAATGACATTGAATACAAATCACACAGACAGAGCTAAAGACGAGTGGAGACATGCTGCCATCTTGGAATAGCACTTATATCGAGTTTTGAAAACACTAGTTTATTAATAAATAATTAAAATGTCTCCTTGCTATATTTGACATATTCATAATGATTAGGCTATTTGCCGGTTCTTTGTGGCAAGCTTTATGCGTCTGCTAACTAATCGAGTATCGTGACTCATTCCTATTTTGTACCAGGCCATTTATGGTTTTTATATTGTTCAATAAAGTTCTTGGTTAAAAAGAAAGAAAGAAAGAGAAGCTACTGTTCCTAATATTATTGTATACAGCGCGCATGGTTTACGCGCAAGTCCTCTTCTCTGTTTTTAGTGTATCTGTGTCAGAAATACAGCGCCTCATACTGGTCTGGCATGTATACTACATCGGTTTGAGTCGGTTTCAGTGGTTTCGTGTGTACGCAGATATTTCTTGAGACGGCGCCGTGTTTACGGAATTTTTTTTTAGAACGAGGAAAAAAAAGATCGGATGGGGAAAGCTCTGGCTTCGTGTGGACGTGGCCTTAAACCATTTCTAACTGTCACAGTCACTGTACCTATAACAATAAAGGTGTTTTTTGATAAAATACACTCTTTGTTCACTTTAGTTCTTTGCTTATTTCGCTAAGGAACTTAAGAAAGTGGTTATGCAAAAATAAATCTAGTCTTTCTAGTCTTCACCTTCCCAGAAATAAATGCAGATTTCACAATAGAAAAGTCTGGCCTAACTGGTCTCAAAAACATGTTTTCAGAGCGCCGCTTAATCAGACTCTAAAAAATAAACAAGCCTGGATTCCTTTCAAAGTTCAAGGTCATGAGTAAAAAATATTGCATGTGCAATACCTTTCAAACTTTCATTTTATGGGTCAATGACGTGATGGGTCATTTTTTTGTTTAAAGGCCTTAATAATAATAAAAAACAAAGATATGACATCCACAGTATGTAAGGTAGAACAACGTAATCTCTTTTATTGAATCCAAAAGGTTTTGATTATATTTTACTACATATAAAGGTATTTTAAAGATTTTGACGTGTCAAAAGGTCATTCGGTTTAACCATCCGAAGACCAATACAGGCATTTCATTTGTGATTAAAATATCTTAAAACGTAATAAATTTATATAATTTTTATTCTGGCATGATTTTATAACATTATATATCAACATAGTGCAAAATGGTATTAAAATTATGTGTAGAAGTCATTGCTTTGTTATGAGAAAGAATGTCCTGAAAAATAAATTTAATTTATGTCATTCGCAGTAACCAATATAAAGGCACCATTTTGGATAAAGTCATGCGGTCAATATCATGTGACAGGATGTGATATCATTCAGACACCTGCAAAGGACCCCATGGTCATGAAGCAAAGTAACTCACTCTTAACTATTTGAAAAATTCATGTTTTCACTCGCTTATACGCATGTCCCGATATATCAGGTCATTCGGTACAACCGCTATAAAACATGGAAAATTTTGTAATATTTTAAAAACTGGTACTAAATATAAAATATTTGATTTTCTTTTTGCTATAGATATCAGCCTGTAGCATTGTTTGAAAATGTTGTCATTCGGTTTTACCAATAGTGTCACCCGGTAATACCAAAAATTTGGTTATACTGAATGACCTACTGGTTGTACTGAATGACAGCAATGTATGTAGGTCATATTTGTACATATCTGTAATATATAAATAAAAAACAAAATTTAATAGGAAATGTGCAGAGTATATTATTACATAATTTTGACCGAATTTTACTTTTGCAAATGCCTTTATCAAATAAGGAAAAAGCTAGCTCGCTACTGGGAAAGGATCAAAGCTGATCATGTTAAAAAAGAAGAGATACTTGCACAAAGAAGAGAATAGTATAATTTGTTTTTATTATTTATATTATTTCATTATTATTATTACTATTATTATAATACTATATAGTAGTAATTGGATCATAACACTGTTACAATGCATACAATCGGCTCTATTTTGCATTTAGTAACTAAAGAAAACTGAGTGATTAACAGGAACACCTGCAAATATTATATGATTAGTATTATTATTATTATTATTATTAGTAGTAGTAGTAATAGTAGTAGTAGTAATAGTGGTATAGTTTTCTTTTTGTTTTTAGTTACCAAAGAAGAAAACTCAGTGGCAAAAAAGAACAAGTGTCAATTGATGAACCTAGCCAAGAAAAAGGAGTCTTATATGGATGAGGGCAAAACAGAGGCAGAGAGAGAAGTTGAGGACCATAAACAATATACTGAACCTGAACTATACTGAGTCTGATATACTGATATACTGAGTCTTTAAATGTGACACCTGACATCAGAGTGCATGAGGTGCCACAGGAACCACATTTGGCATCAGAGCCAGACAAAATCTTCCACTTTAAAGAAGACGTGCATACAACCATTAGTGAGCCAGAACCTCTAAATTAAGTCCTCAAGATTATGCTCCAAAGACTGGATGACTTTGATGAATATATAGCATCTAACAATCTAATCTAATCTAAATGTTTAACAATTTAAAGATTTGTTCCAAGAACAATTAAATGCTTCAATGTTTTATTTACTTTATCACATTATCAATGAGTTGTATGTAAATATGTTGGTTCCAATTACAATGAAATCAAGCATAGCGTCAGTTCTGGCAGGTCACGTTAGTCAATCTCGCCTCAGTGCCTCTCAGCTGATCCACGTCTACCTATAGGAATACAACTCCTATCACTGTACATATATAAGCTCTTTCAGTATTATGAGCAGCTATCGCGTTTCTCAGGAGCTCATTACCCTCCTCCATCCCCAGCTCCTCCTCTCGCCCAGTCAGGATTTGGCACTCTGATTCCCCTTGAATCAGAATAAATTCTCAAATTATGTTGTACATTAAAATATTGCATTAATGATATCTGCATACATTCATGTTGGTTCTGTTCTGTTTACCCTAAGGGGGGTTATTGTTGCTCTCCCTGTTCTTATGCATGCTAGGCTGCCCAGAACAGAACCATACTGCCAATTCAAACTGTATGCTAATTGACCGTTCGCAAAAGCCACGCCCCCTAGTTACTGTTACTACGCCCGTCAAACAATTGAGAACCAGACACATAGCCATGGCTGGGTTGAATATTAGTGATTGGTTTTGGAGCAATGCGGCAGACATATCCTCCAGGGCACGACAGAAAGGGCTGCAATATGCAGTGGAGGGATATGTCCAAAATGTCAAAATAAGCAAAGACGGGAATATGACAACAATCGAGGCAAAGGTGTACCGGTCTCAGTCCAAGAATGAGAAACCTCACGACCTGTTCTTGCAATGCAACCAACACAGCCTTGTGGACCAGTCATGTTCCTGCACTGCCGGGTAAGTAGCCTATGTTTTAAATTTTAAATATTTTCCCAGCCAACATTCTCTGTCATGTGTCAGACCTAACAATCTAGTTTAGGTTACAAAGATTACGTTTCTACCTGTTCAATTAGCGCTTGTCAGTTAGCGTAGTATGTTATGACTTTACAGATGGCAACGCGTTGATTTGTTGGTTAAATGTTATGCACTGCTTTCGGGAACAATGCTAGATGGAACCACAACTGTTAAATTCAGTTTTACAGATTTTATAGCCTCCAGTGACCGTCAACCTCTTGCTAAATTATCTGTGTCGATAGCAATATGTGCTTGACAGGCTAACAGCTACCTTACAGGCTGCCTGAATTTCCTACGGAATAATAAAGTATCCTAATGTTCTAACTTTACTACTTTCGATAATAATGCTATATAGAACCACAATTGTTAACTACTTATTACTACTTATTGATCATTTAAATGCTAAGTTAGCTCGCTAGCTTTACTTACCTTAGAGCAGACTTATGTATGCTTGTTTATCTTCGAGGCATTTAGCTGTGGGTGAGGTCTCCCCCACTGCTTGATCCATTGTCGGCATCTTTCTTCTTGGGTTTTGGAAATGCGAAAAAAACGACCCCTCCCTCTAAACTTTTGGGGTACCTGGTGTCAGACTTGCAGGTGCCATAGGCGCATCGTTTCACCATCTTGCTGAAATCGCAATGTTTGACGGAGGTCCTTCTCCTTAGTTACAGTTGCTAAGCTATGATTGGACGAGAACTGTTCGAGGGCGGGGTTTTGCGAACGGTCAATTGTCAATTGTATTTGATGACAGTGGTCCTGACAGAAATGTTTTCATGTTTGATGTACTTTTTAACATTAATATTAATTAATGTTATAAATAAAATATACATTATATGTATTTATATATATATATTTATATATGTATAACATTATGGTGTGATTTTATTTCTCATGTCTTTGCGTTTCTCGTTGCCTCTCGTATTGAGCTATTTGGTCCGCACACAAGACTCACTGCCAATCACACCTCATCACTCACATCATTTTCTTTCTATGAAACCTGTAAACTGCATTCACCAGTTTTCACTCTATAGCGGTTGACCAGAGCAATGAAATGATTTCTCACTTAAACTACAATCAAATGGATTTCCCCACACATTTTGCGTCAGTCCTCTGGGTGCCATTTTATTCTTTTCTGCGCGGCCGCGGCATCAGAAGCTTAGAGGGAACATTGCTGTGGACCTATTTTTCCAAACGCCTCTCAACCGGACATTCTTCCGTTGAGAGGTTGAATAATAGACACTCCAGCCCAGTTGGTGGCGATAATGCACCTTTGCCATTGTTTGGATAGCATAGCCTACGATACCGCGACTGCATAACTACAGAAAGAATACAAACAACCCCATTTCCATCTCCGGCGGCGGAGTAATACCGTTACATCACAGAACATCCAATACAAGTCAATGGAGTTGGACAAAAACTACGATAAAACCTGTTGGAAAGCATCTTTTGCAGCGATTTTTGTGGGAGCATATCAGTGAACACCCCAGACCACTCGGTGAGTTTCACGTCTTTGTAAACTAAAGTTTAATACGTTTTATGAATGATTCTTCCAATGCCCCTATGAAACCATTGTCTAGGTGGGGGTTGCTAACACAGAAACCTAAAATTCTCGGGACTGCAGCATTTGTCCAAATTTCAATCTTAACCGTTCTATTTCATCAGAAACGATCTTAATACAGGGCTTTAGGCCTAAGTGTAAAATACCGAACTTGTCCTTTAAATATTCTTAATGTCAAGGGCAGCAGACATAGTCATTCAGTATAACCAGCTTTGGTCATTCGGTAAAACCGATATATAGTAAATATTTAAATAGTATAATATTGTTTTTAATAACTAAAGGAACTAAAATAATACAAATAAAAAGCAGATTAGGCTTTTTTCTACATTTCCCTTTTTCTCATTTCCCTGTGCAATATTTTACTTGAATATGTAGGAGGGTTTAGAGTAGTCCAATAAAATGATTACATTTATGAGATCTATAGTAATGCTATTTTATATTTCTTCTGTGATACACACTATAAACTATCTCAACATCAATGTCAAATCAGGTTTTTTCATGAATAGTTATCTGCAAATTAATAATTTTAGAAATATTCATGGTTAAACCGAATTACTTTTTTGGTGACAAATTTGTTCATCTTGTAAAAAAATGACATAACCAGTGTTAATTGATTGTACAAACCACACAATCTCATTGTCAACACTTAGTAAAACTTAAAAATGGTTTCAAAATTAATCTCCATTAATTTTTATTTATTTATCCGTCAAGTAAGACTTCCTCTCATTTGTGTTTCTCTGTTAAAATACAAAATAAATCAATTTCTAAATGAATTGCTAAACTTAAAAAAATAAAAATAAAATTGCCTTACTACGAAGGTAAATTTTATAATCGAGCCTTGCAAATTGAACTTTTGATTGAACTTCCCATAAATATAGATTTAGCATTATGCAATTACATAAGACTATATATAAAGAGTATACACTAAAAGTACAAATGGGCATATGTCTTTCACTCATTTTAGCATGAAATAGAAATTGTATCCAAAGTAACATATGAAGGCTGCAGTTCATAAACTGGTCTCATTTGGGGAACGGAAGAGAACGTTGGGTTACTTAACGTAATCCCGGGTTCTTTGATAACAGAGTGAGGTGTTTCACTATGGGAATCGCTTTGGGCGTGACCAACTACGGAAGCTCCTATGCCACCACGTCTGTCTCTGACAGACAGGTCGACCTGAGATCAGGCTCCGCCCCCACCTATATTACTCAGGTCGACCCCTACGAAGTCATTATAGAGAGATTCCTTCCCGTTCCTGTGCAAGGAGGGAAGTGTTGGTGAAACACCTCACTGAAACAACTCTGTTATCAAAGAACCCGGGATTACGTTAAGTAACCCAACGTTCTTTTTCTAACTTCGCTCGGTGTTTCACTATGGGAGATATAGACCACTCCCGGATTGCAACGTACGCTATACGTCATCATATGGAACCTGACGTGCTGGCTCCTAACACTGCATTGGCTAAGGATGGCTCAGACACATTCAGTCTATAAAATCGCACAAAAGTGTGCGGCGTGGCCCAGCTTGCTGCAGCACAGATCTCCTGGACCGAAACGCCCCTAAGTAAGGCCCATGATGTAGCCATGCCCCTAGTGGAGTGGGCCCTTAAGCCCTCGGGAGGTTGGGAACCTCTACATTCATATGCTAAAGAAATAGCTTCTAAAATCCAATGGGACAGTCGCTGACGTGACAATGGCTTCCCTTTGTGAGGAGTAGCCAAAGACACAAACAGCTGGTCATTTTTCCTGAAACCTGCTGTCCTTTCCACGTACACACGAAGCGCCCGTACAGGACACAAGGCATTCAACCTCCTATCCTCCGGAGAAGAGAACGGAGGAGGGTGAAAAGCTGCAAGATCTGTAGTTTAACATCTATACAACGAATCCACTACATTAGGTACGAAAGCAGGGTTAGGGCGAAAGGAAACCCTTGTAAACCCTGGAGAAAACTGCAGACAAGACGGGCTGACCGACAGAGCCCGTAAGTCACTCACCCTCTTAGCTGAGACCAGCGCTAACAGTAGTGCTGTCTTAAGAGAGAGAAACTTTAACCCTATAGCTTCCAACGGCTCAAAAGGGTGTTGAGAAAGGGCCTCTAAAACCGTAGACAAATCCCACAATGGGACCATCCGCCTGGCCACTGGCCTCTTACGTCGTGCCCCCTTCATAAAGCGACTTATTAAAGGGTGCTGACCTGCTGTCTTGTCACCAAAACCTACATGACAAGCAGAAATAGCCGCTAAGTACACCTTTATCGTAGAAAAAGCTTTCCCTTTTTCTAACAGATCCTGGAGGAAACATAATATGTCCCTCACTGAACATTGAAAAGGGACAATATGATTCCGTCCACACCATCCTTCAAAGACTCGCCATTTATTACTATACAGTGAGCGAGTGGAAGAGGCTCTTGCACTTTGTATAGTGTGTACGACTGATGGGGGCAGACCTGCTGCACTTAAATTCCACCTCTCACGGGCCAGGCCCAGAGAGCTATCCTGTCTGGGTGAGGATGGTAGATTTCCCCCCCCCCGCTTGTGACAGGAGGTCCCTCCGGGGAGGGAGGGGCCATGGCTGACCCGGCAGTAGTTGAACTATCTCGGCCACCCAATGTCTGGATGGCCACCGTGGAGCTATCAGTATCAGTGACAATCCCATTTCCCTCACCCTGGCCAGAGTGGGTGAAATCAGACTCAGAGGGGGAATGCATACAGCGGGACATTTGGCCATGGGTGGGCTAAAGCATCCACACCACCTGGTGCATTTCCGTCCGCCAGAGAGAAATAAAGAGGACATTGAGCGTTTTCCTGCGAGGCGAAGAGATCTACGACCGCCTGGCCGTATTTCTGCCATATCTGCTTCACCACCTGGGGATGAAGCTTCCACTCTCCGTACAGGGGATTTCCTCTGGACAACAAATCTGCTCCCCTGTTCAATATCCCTGGAACATGGGTTGCCCTGATGGATAAAAGCCTTATGTCGCACCACACAATCAGCTCTTTTGCCAGCTGGTGCAGTTGAAGAGAGCGTGTGCCTCCCTGTCGGTTGATATAAGCAACCACTGTGGAATTGTCTGTTTTCACTAAAACATGCTGGCCCCTGATGAAGCTCAGAAAATGTTTCAGCGCTAGAAACACCGCCAAAAATTCCAAGTAATTTATGTGCTTGTGAATCAGCTGTGGAGGCCACACACCGTTCACAGCTCTGCCCATCAGAGTCGCTCCCCAGCCCTTTAATGACGCGTCCGTCGTCATAGTGACTCTCGACGACACCGTCCCCAAGGGAATCCCCGATCTGAGGGTCGCGGGGCTTTTCCAGTGTCTGAGCGCTCTGACGCACACATAAGTCACTCTCACCGGTCGGTTGAGATGACGACGAGAACACAGACGCAGATGCGCGACCCAGCGCTGAAAGTCTCTCATTATAAGTAGTCCCAGCCGTACTACAGATATCGCTGAAGCCATTAAACCCAGCATTCATAGACACAGTCTGAACGGGACAATTTTCCCCGTCTGAAAACGTGAGAGACATTGAGTGAAGGACGTGATCCTCCTCTCTGTCAGAGTGACTCGATAAGAGAGGGAGTTTATACTGAGTCCTAGATATTCTGTGTGCTGAGCTGGCTCTAAGGTGCTCTTTTCCATGTTTATTCTGAATCTCAAGCTGCTGAGATGCAATAACACCATGTCTGCGTCTTTGATTGTTTGCTCTTTCGACGAGGCACATATCAGATAATCGTCTATGTATGACAGTATTCTTATCCCCTTGTTTCTCAACGGAAAAAGTGCTGCTTCCACACATTTGCTGAATACTCTTGGTGCTAAAGACAGGCCAAAGGGCATTGTCTGAAATTCGTAAGCAGTGCCTCGAAATGCTGACCTGAGATTCTTCCTGTGAGACGGGTACACATCTATGTGAAAATACGCGTCTGACAGATCGATCGTCACAAACCAGTCGTTCTGGCGGATGGATCGACAAAGTGTTTTGTGTGTCAACATTTTGAATGAATATTTCCGTAGGTGCTTGTTTAACACACGGAGATCTAGAATCGGACGCAGAGATATGCTCCCCTTCTTTGGGATCACAAAGTAACGGGAATAAAAACCCTGACAGCTCACCTCCTTTGGCACCACTCTGATGGCTCGTTTGTCTAAAAGAGTGTCTATCTCGGCCGTCAGGACGCGAGCTGATTCTCCCTCGGCCACTGAGACTATCATACCATTGAATCTGGGTGGTTTCATGGCAAATTGAAGTCTGTATCCCCGTGAAATCGTGTTTACAACCCACGGATGAGCTGCGCATGCGCGCCAACTGAGTATGCGAGCCGAGAGAGGTCCCTTGTATACTTCCCCAACGCAGGCGCATTTTGATGACGTCATTACCGTCTCTGCTTCTGAAGGCGCGCGCGCTCCCTCCGGCGGAGAGGCTAGGGATACACAATTTAATGTTTGGATTTTTTTGCAATCTATCGCCCTCGGCTGGCTGCCTGGCTGCGATAGTGAAACATTTATTGAGTTTATCGAATTCGGGGAGCATATCGCCCTTAGCCTGTGGCCTGGATGCGATAATGCATTCTTTATTAAACATTCCCCTGAACTGATGGGCGTTTGAAAACCCCGTGTGAGTGCTTGGTGACACTGGAGAACATTTTGAACTTGATAGCTTATAGCTGGAGCCCTTACTGAACTGAGAACAACAGGGCTGGACCCCCTCCTTTTCTTTGCGGGCGGAGAGAGAAGTGCCAGGGAACATTCGCGTGTCAAGTCGTTTTTCTTCCGATCCTCGGGTGGGGTGGGCGCTTTCTCGCCGCCGCGGCCGCAAACGAATGTTTCCCCCAGGGTCCGGAGCCATCAGGTCTCGGACGATGGCCAGATTAATGTCCGCTGGGAGCCGGTCTCACACTCCTACCCCCCGTTTGTCTCCCTCTCGCCGCAGCGGCTGCTGCAAAACCCTGCCGTGCTGGCTGAGAGGGTGGTCGCGGTGTTTGCTTGCGTGGTAAACAGAGGTTAAAAGCCTCATCCTCCTGTTTCTTGAGGGTGCTGGTTTCTCTCATTTTCTCGAGAGCTGGTCCGAAAAGGCCCTTAGTTGGGTCGAACGCAGCGTCCATCACCTCTGCTTTTTGAGCGTCGCTTAATCCAGATAGGTTCAGCCATAACGCTCTCTCACCTGAAACGGCCAAGCCCATAACACGGCCACAGCCCTGAACCGCGCCACGAGAAGAGCGGAGAATTAGGTCGTTTACCACACATATCTCGTCCCAGAGTGCTGGGTTCGGCAATCCCGTATCTAGTTGTCGCCCCATCTCCTCCAAAATCTCTGCCTGGTACGCTGACAGTAAAGTCACCGCGTTCAGCGAGCACACTGACTGCGCCGCATACTTGTACATCCTCTGATAGACGGACGCGGTCAGACGCTCCATCTTGTTCGGCAGCGAAATTTGGGATGAGGCAGAAATAGATCGGCGATTCGGATGGAGGTGATAGGCCACTGAAGACTCTATCGCTGGGGGTCCGGCCAGCCCCAGCTCTCCCATTCCTTGAATCTCAAGCTTAGAACATCCCTTGGTCGTGAGCTTGCTCTTAAAGGGGCTACCCCAATGGCGGGACATCTCCTTCATGCATGCTGGCACGGCGGGTAGGAGTTGTCTCGTTGTGGTTTGAGCAGGCGGTAGCCTTTCCCCGTCATAAAGGTCCCTCTCTGCTCCTTCTGAATCCTGGGCCGTGGGCCACGCTAGGCCCAGTTTTGCCGCGGCTCGCTTGCACACCTCGTGCAGGTTACCGTCTGCCTGAGAGCCAGTGTCAGTCGCGCTAGGGGGTCTAGACTGCTGGACAGGGAAGAGAGAGTTGTCTTCCTCCTCCTCGTCGTCCATGTCCAAGTCGAGGAGGTCAGAGTTAGCATCGCCCTCCGCATCCTCGTCCCCCGGCTCCCCCTGCTCGTGTCCGAGAAGGCCATCGAACAGAGGAGGCATATCCGGGGATTCGGCTTCCATCATATCAGCCCAGCTCGTCGTGGTAGCTCGCTGATGATCGTTAGCCTTAGGTTTTGCGATGGCTCCGGCCAGACATGGGTCCTGCTGGCTAGCCACCGCCACTCTCAGCCTTCTCTCCAAAATTATTACCGGCAATGACGCACAGTGAACGCAGGTTTGTGGGTCTGCAAGCGACGTTTGAGCGTGCTTAGCGCCCATGCACACGATGCACATGGGATGGGGGTCCCTGCCCGAGACGGTTGCTCCACATGACGATGGACACGGGCGGGGTGCAGGTTCCCTGCTTTTCGACTCATTCCCTTTTGCGGGGGTAATGATTGTCGACATAACGGCTGGAGAGAGAAGGAGTGATTCAAAGACTCGTCACAACACGTTAGTCCGATCGATGGATCCTGTACTGTGTAACCCGGCTCGCCTGACGCGTAAAGCCTACGGTGGCTTGACACCACTGAAATTCTACCGTCGTGATAACACGCGATATTCCAAACTGAAAAGCTCGCCTTGACGCGGACACTATTCGGTGTGACACTCAACACAGTCCCAATCCAATCCACTGATGTCGCGTTCGGTAGCGTAATCCAATGACGGCCCGCCTGTTGAACAGTTAAGCGAAATCAGCGACAGGTTCGGACGTGCTGAGAGAGCTTGTTGTAGTCCCTCACGGGAAGAAAGCGAGAATGACTTCGTAGGGTTCGACCTGAGTAATATAGGTGGGGGCGGAGCCTGATCTCAGGTAGACCTGTCTGTCAGAGACAGACGTGGTGGCATAGGAGCTTCCGTAGTTGGTCACGCCCAAAGCGATTCCCATAGTGAAACACCGAGCGAAGTTAGAAAAAGAACAGGCCTGTAATCCCACCTCGTTTTAGAGTTAGACCTGTAAGGACTGGACCTCCATCTTTAAAGGGGTAAGCGGATGCCCATTTTCCACAAGTTGGTATGAGTTGGTATTTTTACCTATTACACCATATAAAAGTGAATTTTGCATCCGATGACCCCTTTAAGAGTGAGGTTATCTGTGCCTGCAGCAAACACGATGCATCAAAGACAGTGTTGTTTACATAACGTGACACAAAGGAATTTTGTTCCTTTGCCCCTACAATAAGGAAATATGCATAGTGACGAGAGACAGCTTTGATTTTCTTTTCAGGATTTCATTAAGCAAATTTTCCTTTAATAGCAAATGTTGTTGAAGTTTTTAATGATTACGAATTAGAGTTGTCAATTAATCCTACAAAAATAACATTAAATTATATATATATATGTTTATATATATATATATATATATATATATATATATATATATATATAATAGATAGATATCTACCGATTTTTTTATTTTTTTTATTTTGCAGAACTGAAGGCGTTATCTTTGCTTTAATACCTTTCTTGCGTTAATACCATAGTAGGAAGCTCTGGTACTTACTCATGTCATAGAAATGCTGCCAGAAGGCTTCCATCCAGCTACGTGTGTCTTCAGGTGTGCGCGTGAGAACTGTGTAAGTGGTCTTTTTGCCATGGTTGGTTATGGTGATACTTTGAGTATGTAGAGCCGGATCTCTCTCTGTGGCACGCACCCGAGTTTCCTAAAGCAAGTATGCACACACTTGGTTTCAAGACATGGTGTAAACAACATATTCTGCATTTCATAAGTAGTAGCATGTAGGGACCATGTAGTAAACAACTTTTAAAACCATGTATGCTGTAATACTGGATTGAAAACACGTGCAGCACGTTTCACAGCCTTTTCCTGGAATAACTCATATAACAACATAACAACTGCTTTGATCTAAATCTCATCTGTTGACTAAAAGATGAAACTACAACCGACGCATTGATAATCCTCACCTTATTAATGGGAATAGTAAACACTGGTGTCTTTAAAGAGTCGGTATCATCTTGCTGCTGGTAACACTTCAAATCTGATCCATTCAGGACCCCATAGACGTCTCTCCAGTCCCCAGGATTGGTCTCTGACTAGAATACAAAATTACATGAAAGCTGAATGAATAGGGAATTGAAAAATAATGCTCATTTATTTTAAATTACAATAATAAATAATTTTTTACATACCCGAATTCTGAGTTTTCCACAGATGACATCTTGAGTCATACAGAGAGGCTGAGCCACAAGCTGACAGCACATATTACCATAGAGAGGCAACCAGAATGAAGAGTCCTCTGAAATACAGATGAAAACAAATAACAAAATGAGAACAGATCAAAAACTACAGATGGGTGGATTGATGGTTAGAGATCTATTTAGATTTTTATTAACTTTTTTTACAGATCCTAGATTTTCATTGTATGACAGGACATATGATTTTGGACCTCGTAATATGTAAAACACGTATTTAATGGGTTCTGTGAACATTAAAATCAAGGGGTTTCTTACCTGTGTCTGATATAGTCAGGTCATGGGTTCGGAAAGAGTTCTGTACATGGCACAGGGTCAGAGATGTATGGGCCAGTAGGTGATATTTAGGGCCCCTGAGGACAAGAGGTGGAATTGAGGGTCTCTGTGAGCACAATTATTAAGAACTTAAAAGAACAAAATATTCAGTTCTGATAAAACTGCATTTAGAACATTAAGAACTGGCAATAATACATATTTTGAGTTGATGTACATAAAACAATCAGAAAAAATTAATTTGAAAATAATCCAACAACACTTATTTTTAATTTAGTGAAACCTTACAGGAGGCATTTCAAGAAAACATGTCCAGGTCATATATTCAAAGAAAAAAGTAAAATAATTTCCACTTAAAATGTATATATGTGGCATATATAAAAATGTATTATATTTTTGTACATTAAGATTTAAAAGTTTTTATGACAATTAAACAGCTGTCCACCCAAATATTCTCTGGCCTGAGATATTTTAATTCATTTTAATTTAATGTTTAATTTAAATTAATAGAGTTTGTTTGTAATTTTCATTAGGGTCAATGATGATTCTGTAATGTAATAAAACAACAACAACAACAACAACAACAACAAAAAAGACAGTAAAAAAAAATATATATAATGATGTATAATTACAATTAAAATAATGAAATAATAAGAATGAAAAGAGATCAATTATTTTAACTGGTGCTTTATTCTCATGAAAATAATGTCACAACATTTAATTTTTAATGATTGAAAATATTGGGGGGAGAAAATCTTCCAGAGATGTTTTGAAATATGAAAAATTACCCAGATATGTTCTTGGCAGGCTTTATGAGATTCACCCTAAAAAATATTTAAATGGTTTCAACATCTCTCACCATCCATCTCTTTCTTTTTCTCTGCTTTGCTTTTTTTTGGCCCTCATCTCAGACAGACTAAATGTTAAAAAAATAAAAAGTCAAGGTGTGTCTGTCTTTACTGACAGACACTACAGATGCATCTGTTAATGTCTGTAAACTGGTTTTGGCAGATGCACCCCCATGTGTGAAACCATTTCAAATTTTAACGTTTTTCCAGTGTCATGTATCTGTGTGAACACAGATACTGTATATGAGATATTTCTGTAGGTGATATATCATATATACTGCCCCCTCACCGTACAGACAGAGCGGGCAGCAGAACCGGTGATTCTCCTCCGGGTGAACTCCCTCCTCCAGTTCTAACAGTTCTACTGCCATGGGAACTACATGAAGCTGCTGTCTCCAAAGTTGCCATGAACTTCTTACTGGAGGCACTTCCCAGCCGGCTCAGTCTCCGAGTGGAGAAGCCCACGCTGAACTCCTCCTCCACACAGCAGCTGTAGAGCTCCACCCGCAGGTCAAAGCCTGGAGGTGCGTCAGTGCTATCAACACAATATATGAGGACTCACTCAGAGAGGATATTTGACTTGAAAGATCTTTATTATTTATAAAAAAAAAAAAAAAAAAAAATTGTTATATATATATATATATATATATATATATATATATATATATATATATATATATATATATATATTTATAAAATGATTTATTTAACTATTGATTTTTTTTTGGGTCAGAAACAATTTAAAGGCTACACTAATCAAGCATTATCACTAATAAATATGACATGATGAGATATTGACAATTTAAAGGACATTTTTGACATGAAAAAAAGTGTAAAAAATCAACAAGTGATCCATTCATTTTGGATAAATAATAGGAAGTTAAAGGAAACGCATCTCACAATATCACTGGTTCATTGAAACAGATGTCTGTGAGCGTCCTGTCCACTATTACGAGATCTGTACCGTGAATCTCTGTGCCCACCTGCAGCAGACAGAACACGGCACACTGGTGCAGCTCTGAACAGAGAAAAGAAGGACAGGAGGACAGAAAATATGTGAAAAAAATTACCACAAAAATGACTTTGTGGGCACATATTTGTCAAACTCACCTCCTTTGTTTTTGAAATACTCTGAGTCTTTCCACATGAGAGGAATACGAATATCTGAGGATAAGCAAAGAAAAAAAATCAAAGTAAATAAATATAGGCTACATATGGTGAGATGTTCCGTTTTTCTCTGTGTGTAACCCCACCTGAAATGGCTACTTTTCCAGTACAAGGTAATCGCTCAGACCCTCCATCAGATGACCTGAAACCATAAAAAACAATGTTACGGACGTGACAGTTCTCCGTTACGGACATGACCGCTCTGAAAGCGACTTTAAAACTTTCACAGAGACCTTAAACAGAAAGCAGAAAGCCTTTCTTTAAAGTCAATTTCGTTTTTTATTAATTGTATCTTAATTTTGTTCAATGTTTCATCAACCAATTGCCTGGATTTAATAAATAAGAAGTAAATATAGTAGAAAATAGATCATCATGACACGGAGGCGCCGGCGCGTGAACTGGACTCTCGTCTAATAAATGAACCGAAACACAGCGTATACGGTACTTGCCTCACACACCTGAGAAATATATAGAAAGCTTGAAATGTCTACTTTTTAACAGAACAATTCAAAATGAAAGAAATCAGACTCTCTGCTTATGTAATCCGTATGAAATGTGCATTTCTCTCTGGCATCAGCACCGAAAACATGATTTTTTTCAAATCTAAAATCAAAAATCGTGATACGAACCAAATTGTAGGTTTGGTCTATCGTTACAGCCCTAGTAAGATGAGAAAGCAGGAATTTAGTCGTTTGTCATGGTTGTAAAAAAAACAATGACTATCTGAACATCTTTGCCAAGTGCAAACCAGTACAGAAGTAATCAATAAATTATCGCGGAGGGTCATGCCTTTTTTCACAATCCTTTTGGAGGGTCATAGAAAAAATGATTGCTGGCAAACGGAGGGTCAAGTATTTTTTGACTACAGATCTCAAAACTCCTCCGGTAGCCCCTTAAATAAAAAATGAACAGTCCCCCTTTTTTGCGTACCTCCTGAAATCGGTTCGCGTACCCCAGTTTGACAACCGTGGCCACAGCCCAAAGACTCAGTGAAATACCTTCGTCCTGCTCTCTGCATAGCCTGGGCTTCCTTCATGCGCTGCAGCTGTGTCATGAGGGCCAGTATGCGGCTGTTGGATGTAAGGAGAGTCTTGGAAGCCTCCAGAGCCTGTTCTCTCTGAGAACATGCAGCTAAAAGCTTACAGGTCCCTTCTCTGATCCTCACCTCCCTCTCGATCTGCCTCTGAACCTCGCAGTCCTGCAGATTGATGGAGAAAGAGACAAGAGTAGGCATAACCTTAGACTGTTAAAAGGCAGTTGGCTGATATATCAGTGTTTTTTTTATAGTTTTATTTTTATATTTTAATCTGAATTTTAGTTTAATTTTTAGTAATTACGTTACATGGTTTTGTCATTTTATTCATTTAGGTTTCATTGATTTTTATTTCAGTTTTAGTTTTTATTTATTTCCAGTTATTAATTTTTCGTTTAGATTAAGTTTTTTGCCTAATGTTTATATTTTATTTCAGGTCAAGTTTTCAGAAAAGTTTTTAATGGTTTTAGTTTTAGTTAATGATATATAGGCCTACACACACACACACACACACACACACACACACACACACACACACACACACACACACACACACACACACACACACACACACACACACACACACACACACACATATAGGCCTATACACCATTAACTACACATAGGCATTGTTAACTCTCTCTCTCTCTCTCTCTCTCTCTCTCTCTATATATATATATATATATATATATATATATATGCTATATATATAGGCTATATATATATATATATAAACTAAATATACTAAATATATATAACAATAAAAAGTGTATAATACAAAAATAAACAAATATTTACAGTTGTTTACAGTCGCTAGGACACATTTCTCAATACTTAGGTCACTTTTTCAAAACTCTTCACAGTTCTCCAAACCAACTTTCAGCTCGGCACAGCAGTTCATTTCACTTTCAAAATGCACTAAAACTACCACATCACTTCATACATGTCTCAAATCAACATATTCTTCCATCACACTAGCAAAGGTTGACAGACAACAAACACACTTTGTCACCCACAAAACAATGACCTAAAAACTCTAACAACAGGTAGCATTATACAATGTTTTCTTCTGTAAAACAAGCACACCTCTCTACTGTTTAGAATTCACTGCAATATATTTTACTGGAATGAATCAGACATGATGCAGTATGCTTCAATATATTTTATGTCTTTTTTGTTTTGTTTTTGTTTTTGCACAGACTAATTACAAAATACAAGAATTTGTACACACCATTCACCGATACAGATACAATAGGAATCAGCTGTGGTTGGTCCAATTGTCCAATTGTTTTTATAGCATTTCATTTTTAGATTCGAAATATATTTCATTACAATATTACTGTAGAAATGTAGCAAATTGCTGTCATATTCAGTTTTGTATTATGTTATTGTTTTGAACATAAGTTTAACAGTTTTGAAAACAGTATGTAAGCATGTGCAAATTGGCCTGTAAGTACACAGAGTTTTGGTGGCTGTTGTGTCGAAGTGAGAAAACAATTAATGTAATTTGAAAGATGTAGTCATTGAATGCATTTTGTGCCAAAGCAATGATTAATGATCCACAGTTTAGCCCACATATACTTCTGTTGTGCTCACTCTGTGAAGAGTTTTGAAAAAGTGACCTAAGTATTGAGAAATGTGTCCTAGCGACTGTAAAAAACTGTAATAATACAAAATAAATAAAATACAGCAAGGAAAAGACTATGCTATATGGTCTAAGACCTACTTTTCTTTTTGAACTCTTTATCTCCGTAAAATCATCCTCTAAGCTACACACATACCGACAGCGCTTTCAGTGGGTTTAAGCTTGGATAAGCCATGATCTAAGGCTAAGCCCTGAACCCCAAAAGCATGTCTTTTATCTCATGTAATTAAGTTCAGTTAAGGTGAAGCAATCTGTATGGATATTTAGCTTTACCTCCAGAAAGTGCATTTCAGGGTTATTTTTAAGTATTTAAGCCCTTTGTATAGATTATCATGAGATGTGTTGTTAAATGGGGTTAATTTTGTCACATGCCCAGCTTACTCTAATTAACTCACTTGTGGAATTTACCAAAAATGAAACTTGTTAGTTGGATTTTAATAAATTATCAGTATAAATATATATATATATATTTAATTACTTTCTTAGTGTATATTTAACATCTTAAAAGCAGTGCTGTTATATTATAATTAAAGATAGTTTTCATTAATTGAAATAAAGCTGCTTGAAATAAAATGAAATATAAACATCAGATTAAAAACTTAAGCTTTAAACTAAACAAAATAAGAAATGTTGCCTTGGCAACTAATTTTAATAAATTAATTTGGAGTTGAAGTACTAAAACCGCAAACAAAATATAAATTAAAAGCTAAATTAAATAGAAATATCTAAAAACAATAAAAACTATCAAAAATGACAAAAGCATTTATCAAAATTTACTACAGCCAAAATTAAAACTGAAAATATAAAAATAAAAGTGAATTCAGAATACGAATACTAATAGTACATAAAAAAAAAAAAATTACACGGCACTGAGATTCTTTCTAATGTGCCAGAAAAACCACAGCCTCATAACACACACTCGAGAGCTCTGAAAACATTCAGCCAGCAAAAAACACAAAGAGCTAAACGGCGCTAAAACAAAACCCTCTGTTTGTTTTCTATTTCTGTACTCATTCTAAGTTTATGCTGTGCATATAGTGAGCCAGTAAAATACCTCTTTAATCTGTTCACATCCTCTCAAATGTGACGTAAAGAGCCACAGTTATGTAAGAGTTGAAAGTGAGTGATATAAGTGTGTGTTTTATAATCACCACAAATAACTGCATTTTAATAAGAAATCTGAGGGTTTATTAATCCGGAACAAATATATTTATGCATAAAAATCAAACGAATTAAAGGAATTTACCTATGTAACTATCAATTTACACTGTCCTGAAACCACTCTGACACAACTGTGTCAAAGGATCTGAAAAAAAAAGAAGATTAGGCCAGTTTAAGGATTGATGGACTGTAAACTGATATTGATTACAGACAGCTTCACAGACAATTCATGAGTACTTCTGAGTATAGGGGATTTTGAACCTGCAACAATTTATATTACTAGACTTATTAATAAGTTACCAGAATTAAATAATAATGTCAGTGTGATTAATGTGCATGATTTATATTGTATTAATGACAGCCAGTTCTTAATTGTGCATTTAAAGGAATCGTTCATATATACAGACTAGATGAAAATTGTCATCATTTGATGCATTGATGCATTTCTACTGCATGCTATATGGCTTCAAGTTCAAAAAACTTGAAATATCTCACATAATTTACTAAATGACTTTTAATTAGGAGCTTCACAGCACACTCCTCGTTCACTTTTATTATACTGAAAAGAGGGCTCAAAATGTTCTTTAGAAATTCTCTTTTTGTGTCCCACAGAATAATGAAAGCCATGCAGGTTTAGAGTGACATGAGGGCGAGTAAATGAATAGCGAACTATGTCTAAGTGTTCAATTACACAAAAGCACTTACTGAAGATTGATCTCGGCACACTTCCAAAGAATACGACGCATGTATTCGCTCTTAAACTATTTCTCCCTGACTAATAGTATGTTAAATCTTGCTGCTGCTTACTCAATGCCTGGCCGCTCTGCTGACAACCAAGTAGTGACATGAAATTCCCTCAGGGTCACGTCTATGTCTGAGAATGATTCCAAACATACTTTAGTTTGTTTGTTTCGAAACACATCAGCAAATTGGCTGGTTTAATAGCTCCAAAATCCTGTTTAGAAAAACTGAAGTAGGCTAATAGAACTGTCAGTGCCATTGTCTAGTCATAAAGCATGTTAGATGTAAAGTCGGGAAATGAAAGCCCATGGGAAAGTTTTATTGCTCAGAGCGCTCAGTTATTGGATCATTTTTCTTTTTGCCAACAGTTTGTTTAAACAGATACAAATGAGACAAGTGTTGCTATAAAATGAGTGTGGATAGCACTGCTCAGTTAATTTGATCTCTGAGAAATGTTGTGTATTGAAATATTGTTACTTTTCTGAAACTAGAGACATAAGTGAGATTACTGCCGAGGAGGAAACAAAACATGAAAGAGATTCTTGAATACACAAGGCTATAAAACAAAAACACAGATTTTACAACAACAACAAAAACAAAACAAAAATCTAAAATCAACAGTATGCTTTGTAAATGGAAGTATGCTGTCTAAGATTAAAGCTCCAGTAGGTAGCTTTTGTAAAAAAATATTTGTTAAAACTGTCATTATGTCCTGACAGTAGAATATCAGACAGATAATGTGTGAAAAAATCAAGCTCTTCTGGCTCCTCCCAGTGGTCCTATAGCCATTTGCAGAAGTACACCGCTCCCGGTCAGAAACAACCAATCAGAGCCAGGAGGAATGTCTTAGCAGTGTCAATCACGCTCGTGTACGCGCTGATAGCCCCTCTCTTGCACAGCTCGAGCGCGTACCGTCGTTCGTGACTCTTCTGTTCGAACTCGTTCATCCAAATGAACGAATCTTTTTTCGAGTCATTTCATTCATTCAACGAACGAAATGACTCGAAAAAAGATTTGTTCATTTTGATGAACGATTTCGAACAGGATCACGACATGCACCACAGAACAGAGCAAGGCCAGCATTTGTGCTTATAAAACTTAAAGTTTTTTATTTATTTTTGAAATGACCGATCGTTTCGCTAGATAAAACCCTTATTCATCGTCTGGTATCGTTTAAAGCCCTTGGAAGCTGCGCTGAAACTATCATTTGGTCCTCGAAACGTTTGTGTCCTATTGAAGTCCATTATATGGAGAAAAGGCCTGGAATGTTTTCATCAACCTTAATTTCTTTTCGACTGAAGAAAGAAAGACATGGACATCTTGGATGACATGGGGGTGAGTAAATTATCAGCAAAAGTTTTTTTTTTTAAGTGAACTAATCCTTTAACGTTATCTTAGTAGCTATAACTTATAGAAAGAGTGCAACCTTATAAAGTTACATGTATTGCAAAATACATAATGATTTGAGGACCAAGTTTGTAGTCAAAGTATGGGCAGGCCATAGTCAATGTAAAGCATATTGTTGATGTTTCGTCCCTATTAGTGAATGTTCCATAACTGTTTATAATCCGCCGTCATCGGTGGTCCTGCTTACTAGCCTGCGCGTTCACGACAGGCTCCGCTGTGGGGGAGGAGCTGTGGAGGGAGGGCTGTAGCGCAGCAGAGAGCAAGAGGGTTGGACCTGTAAGTTGTGCTTGTTCAAATTTTCAGGCTAAGTCAACATTTTCTCAAAACTCCCTACTGCTGCTTTAATGCATAACTGATATGTCAGTGAATACATTATTTAAAGGGAAAGGGATAGATCACCCAAAAAGCAAAATGTTGTCATCATTTACTCACCCTCAAGTTGTTCCAAACCTGTATGAATTTATTTCTTCTGCTGAACACAAAAGAAGATATTTTGAAAAATGACGGACCCTATTGACTTCAAGGGATAGTATTTTTTTCTTCATACTATGGAAGTCAAATGAGTACTGTTTGGTTATCGACATTTTTCAAAATAGCTTATTTTGTGTTCAGCAGATCAAAGAAATTCATACAGGTTTGGAACAACTTTGGAGTGAGTAAATGATGATATAATTTTAATTTTTGGGTGAACTATCCCTTTAACAATACGACGTAGTGCAGTCTGATCCATGTTTTATTAGCCTACCTATATAAAGAGGGGACTTCATGTTATAAATAATTTACACAATAGACTTCGATAGTGAATCCAAACTCCCACAAAATCCTGCACACTATAATTATATCTACCAAATCCTGCACACTAAAATCAGATCTTACCAAATAGACCAATGGAATCCAATGGAAACTTTTGCCCTACGTAGCCATATAATAATCCTACTGTAGGCTATAGCCTACAATTGTCTAATTTCCTCACTTAGACTAACATATATATATATATATATATATATATATATATATATATATATATATATATATATATATATATATATATATATATATATATATAATGTCTTATAATATACATTACAATTACTAAAGCATTTTACGAGAAACTTCTGAGGAAGTTGATAGGCTTATACACATACAATAATAACTAACTCCACAAAGTCTCCTGTCATATGAATGAGCAACATCTGAGCAAAAAATTTAACTTTTTCGGTAGTGCTGTGATACATTTGTGGTGGTTCTGCACATGCGCAGGTGTGCTGCTGCGAATGCGATCGCTCACCCTCACCTGTGCGGAATCCTCGAGCACACTCAGGCGGAATCGGCCTCTCTTCACCTCCATCTCCATCGCGGATCCGCGGGCCACAGTAGCTCTGGAAGTTTGGTTTCTGCCGAACATTATTGCTCTATGTTGAAAATCCAACTCAAGGAACCATCCGAAGCGACCGAGAGTTGACTAAGTGAAACTGCTAAATTACAAATAAAGATAAATCCCGTCCCAAATGTATAAATATATGCCTTAAAGACGCCATTACTATATTTGTTAAAAAATCCTGCTGGACATGTAGAAACAACTATGGAAAACGGGGTGTTTTTCCTCAGTTCGTGGTATGGGTGGAGCATAGAGTTGTGAATACACTGAAACAGCGCCACCATTGGCGTTAAGTGAATTAAACTTTGGGAGGCTATTAAAAGTTGCTAAATGACACCGACTTTTCGCCAGGGGGCGATTGATGGCTCAAAAAACGAATCCTCTATTAAACTTTCATGACATATTTTGAATTATTTGAAACATCTACACGCTAAAACGATCATCAGCCCAGTACCTGCGCGACTCGTCATCGTAGACATAAACAGAGAGAAGTATCTCCGTCTACAATGTTCCTCCGCAAGATGCAGCTTTATGTAATTGCTATGGAACTACATACACATTATAAAATACATTATTGTATTTAAAAATGTACATATTCAGACAGATGAGAGCATATGTACTTTAATTTCAACCTTTATAACATACAACATTTTTATTAACATATTTACAAATACATACAAGTAAAACATGTGCTTGAGAACAGTTGAACACAAATATGAAAAGCGAATATGAACAGCATAAAACTGAACAAAGGCTAGGCTTTGTGACTAAAAGCTGAAGATAAAAAAAATGCTACAAAATATGTTGAAAAATGCTAAAATCCAACACAGAAAACAGGATGGAGTTGAAAAAAAGGACACTGCTTATTTAAAATGGAGGTTTGTTTCAAAATTGCTCTTTAAATAAATATAAATGATAAAGAAAGAAAAGTAACTTCCAAAAAAAAAGGGGGGGGGGGGGCGGTCAAAGGAAAAAAGAGAAGTATAACCGAATGATGTTAAGGAATTGGCTGAGAGAAATTTAAGTGTTGCCAATTCATAACTGGAAATAAAATGCAGAAGGTTAAGACCAACGATCAAATAATACACAGTTAGGCTCAAATACGACATGAGTCATATTTCAACTTTACATCACGAAGAGTGCATCTGTATCAAAAACATTTTTGCTTTACCATAATGTGAATTAGTAATTATTTATCCTTGAAAAAATAGAATAAAATAAAAGACATTGTTAATATTTAGAAAGTTATTGAGGTACGTTTTCACTGTATATCTTCATTTGTCTTCTTGGTAAAAACTTCACATTCACATCTATACACCCTACTGATGTCAATCTATATTTTGCACTGCTTGTCTTCGTTGTTCCTGGCTCTTTATTCCAATCTCAATCCTGGTCTTCAAGCTCATCAACTTCAGTAAAGATGTCACTGAAGAAGTACTTGGAGACACTAGTGGGTTCTTCTTCTGAGTTCTGCTAGGCAGAGAAAGATGGAACCAATTCTATTAATACAAATATACAATGTGGCCATAGAAGTACTGGAATATCAGACTGTTTGATACCTCAATGACAGATGCAGTGGTGGGAGCGGAGGTTGGTGACAGTCCCTTTACATCAGGGTTTTTTGCCATGGTAACAGGGCCGGCTGCTATCCGTTTTCTCTCGGGTCGTGCGGTGTTGACTGCTGGTTTTTGGGAGCCTGGTTTGGCCCCTCGATGAGCTGCTGGGGGTCCTTGTGTACTCTTAGAAGAAATGAAAGACAGGAACCCCTTGGGTCTTCTGCCAGGTCTAAAGAAGAACAAAAATAAAACAAATGGATAGTAATGTCATATTTGTTAGGGATAAAATCAAAGCCAATATAAATTTGTGTTTTTTTTTTTTACATAGAGTACCTATTATGCTTTTTTACAGTTTCAACTTTAATTAGTGTATAATGTTGCTGTTTGGGCATGAAAAAGGTCTGCAAAGTTACAAAGCACAAATTCACTCCAAAGGGAGTTATTCTCTATTATGGAAAGAGCTGTGACATTTCCAAAAGTGCTCAAAGCGGTTGAACAGGAACTAAACAGTGTTACAGCCAGACTAGGAAGAGAGGTGCTGCAATAATGTAAAATATGTGAAAAATATTGTTTTTTGATCATTTACGAAAACATTCTAGTAGACCCCAAAAACAAAATCAAGACTTTGTGAAAGAGCCACCCACCTTGTGAGTGACCCACTCGTGGCAATAGGTGTGATCTGACTGCCACTTTGCGAGTCTGGTCCACTAGCCAACTCAACTGTCTCTTTGCCTGGGAGGTCCACCTGTCCCATGATGCCTTGGGAGGGACCCTTCTGGAAAGATTCTTGAGGACCATTTTCTTGCTGAGGTGAACGAGAATTATCGCTGGTCGCAGTAAGGTCTGTGTTTGCTTCTCTGTCTGAGATGGTGGCTGATGTTGAGTTGTCCGTTGTTGAAACAGCAGCGGGCACAGTTTGCTCTGGCACTGATCTTGTCTCTCGTGTTGAAATGGGTAATGAGGTAGTCTCTTTTAAAGAGAGCACTGCTGTGTCCTCTTTAGCATCAACACCACGAGCATTTCTCCTTGAAATGGGGATGGGTTTCACCTGCAGCTTTGCTAAACACAGAAGAATTCATTGATAAAACCCATATTTTACGAGTTGTAATCTTTGACATACACTATATATAATTAGAGGATTTTTAAAAAATGTCATATTTAAAAATTTGTTACCAAGTAGATAATGTGGAGGGGTCAAATAATGATGAAATGTGAACAAATCCTTCATGCGAGTTTTTTTTTAACAATAACTGATCCTGTAGTGATAATATTAACTTTTTTATGTTAAGTAATTTATTGATTGATATATATTATTTATATATATATATATATATATATATATATATATATATATATATATATATATATATATATATATTTATATATTTTTATTTAACTCATTATTATTATTATTTATTTTTCATTTAATTATTATACACTACCATTTAAAAGTTTAAAATATATTAATACTTTTATTCAGCAACAATGCATTACATTAAAGAGATTTATAATGCTACAATCATATTTCTGTTTCTAATAAATGCTTTTCTTTTGAATTTCTATTCATTAAAGAATACTGAAAAAAGTGCATCATGATTTCCACAAAAAAGAAATTGGAAATATTAAGCAGCACATTTTTTCCACATTGAGCACAAAATCAGCATATTAGAATGATTTCTGAAAGATCATGTGACACTGAAGCCTGCAGTAATGATGCTGAAAATTCAGCGTGGCCATCACTGGAATAAAGTACACTTTAAAATATATTATGCTAAACAAAAGAGTTATTTTAAATTATTATCATATTTCACAAACATTATTGTTTTTACTGTATCAAATAAATGCAGCCTCAGTGAGACTTCTTACAAAAACATAAAAAAATTGGCAGTGTCATTTCAGCTCCCTTACCTCTCCTGGTTCTCTCAGGTAGTTTTCTCTTCTTCTCCAGATGTTCCTTCTCATCTTTAGTCGCCTCTGCCACAGGGCTTCCCAATAATTCCACTACTAAGGCATAAAGAAAATGTGCAATGCATGAACAGATATTAGAACATGCTGACACATGACAATCTGTGCCATATGTTTATTTTTTAATTACAAAGATTTGCTGAAAATGTTCTCACCGTGATGTTCTGCCTGACTCTCACCTTCGGTACTCTAGGAAAGAAAATGACCTCACTATTAGTCAATAGTCAAATAGTCAATTAGACTATTTCTTAAGCATCAATAGTGCTGAAAGTCAAGATGTATGCATTTACCCCCTGAGATGTTGAGGCTGGTGACTTGCGTTTCAATCCTCCTTTCCTCGATTTGTCCACATCCCCCTCTCCACTTTTGTTTTCCTCATCCTCTGACACAGGAACTAAAGCATCTGTGATCAGAAGGTGAGATACCGCCCTGCTCTCATTAGCACTGAAATTAAACAGAATGTGGAAAAAAGCAATAAATACAAGAGGAAGGATATGGTACCATTTGCAATAATGAAATCTGGTTCAGACACTGACATATGAGAACACAGAGAGCCAGTTTCACAAAAAAAACTTAAATATGCACTGCATTTATTTGGTTAACAAATTGCCAGCTAGGTGAAACCAGGACATCTCACAATATATATGTGTATGAAGTGGTGCATTGTTTCAGTGTTTTACAGCATCAGATAACAGTTTAAAGGTAACTATACCTTTGACCATGAGAATGCAACTCAGACACTGCTGTCAGTGGGAGGGGCTCAGTCCTAAAGCGCGCCCCCTCATCTAAAGTGGGTGGGATTGCAGTGAGAGAAAGTATAAACAAAGGTTCCTCAGGAGAGAGTTCAGCAGATATCTCTTCGGATTCACATCCAAAACGCTTCACAGTGCTGTCTTCAAAAACTTTTACTGGACTGGTCTTTTTGTTCTCATCCAACATGACCACAGTTTTCTTCCTGGACTCATCTTCAGAAACAATTGGTGGTTTGACATCTTTGACTGTCTAAATTAAAGAGACATAACACATGATATTTATTATTCCGATGTCCTTATTGTAATTATTCTACTCGTCATACGAGGACTAAAAATCCGTTTTAACTGATATTTTACCTGTGCTGATTCAGTGCTCGATGCAACCTCTTGTGCTGCACTTTGGGAAACATCAGATTCTGTGGTAACTACAGCACCCTCTTCAGGACTTTTAGTGAAAGTGCTCGTGGAAGAGTCAGCAGCAGGCAGTTTCTCATTTAAAACTGAGGAAATAAATGCAAAAATAAAAATTCATATTTGCTTTTGTTTTGAAATAGCTTGTTTTTTTTAGCAGTTGTTCTGTCTAGGTGAATCTCATGAACCCTAAAAAACATAAATGTGATATTTCACATTTCACATTATATATTAATAAATAAAAATAAGTTAATTAATAAATTAACTTCTTAAATGTTGCATAACTGCAAAACTGAGCATGTTTTTTAGGGCATTTTCAGTCTATTTTTTTCATCAATTTTGCATACTATTATCAAAATAAACTATAATAAGAAAATAAAATATCTGCTGTAACTAGAAAAATTATTTATTATAGAACAATTAAAACTAATTATACAACCATGGTAGTATGTTATACTGCATTTAATCTCTGTCTGTTTTTATTTAAGAAAAATATATATTACAGTTACAACAATTAGATTGTTGAGCCATTGCACATTTTAGATAATAGTGGCTGGGTTTGAATTATCATACCTGTTTTGTGTTGTGTCTGTGTGTGTCTGGATTTCTGAGTCAGGTTCGGTTTAGGTTTGGGTCCGCGGAACCTCCTGAAAGGTTTAGCAGGCTCATCTGTTGGGCTCTGAGACTCACTCACACTGAAACACACAACATACAGACAATATTTGAGACAACTCATGTTTTATACACATGAATATCAGTCTCACATTATGGGATCAGAACCGTCGCCATTGAAAGGATTCATTTTTAGCTATTCAAGGAACCATTTACTGTTCAAATGATTTTATTGTATCATTTACAAAAATAATTAACTATTAAATTTAAAAGTTAAATCACAAAAAAATAGATCCTTGACTAACAGCATCAGTGTAAATAAATGAATAAAATAAATAAATGGGCCATATACTACAGTTTTAATACCTATTAGTCAGTTGTGGTTCTCTCGCCTCTTCTTGTTCTTTTATTTTTTCCTCTGTGATTATATCATCATTCTTTCTCTTCAGAGATGACACAGATCCATTATCTTCTTTAGTCACTCTTTCAGGAACAACATTGAGACTGTCTTCTCTTATTTCAGATGATGTTTCTAGCTGTAGTACCTCAGGGTAAGTAGAGGAGACTGACAGGTGATCCACAGGGACTGATTCTTCTTGCATGGTTTGTGTTGCATTTTTATAATTTTCCGTGACAGATGGACCCTTAGAGCTCTCCACAGAATCTGTAACAAGTTCTGGATAGATTTGCTGTTGTGGAGCTCGTCTGGTTCGCAGACCTTGACCAATATTGGGTTTGGGTTTGGAGAAACGGCCTATTTTAGGCGGTGGAACACTATTGGAACAAGCCAAATCCTGTGTCTCATGTTGAATGGGACCAAGATGAGCATCAGTTGTCAGTGTTTTGATTGGCTCCTCTTTTGTTTCTTCAGCAGAAAGTTCTGGAATATGAGTTTCACAGCTCGAAAATTCAACATCATCTTTCAACTCTGACTCGCAACTATCAGAAGAACCGGACATGATGGTTGTTTCTGTGATAACTTCTTCATGGACCAACTCTTCATGTACAATGCTTGACTGTCCAAGAATATCATTTTCACCTGAAAAAGATTTCATTCAATCAGTCCTCTAATGAAGATTTCAAATTTGAGTCCCCATTTGGATTCAGGCAAATAAGAGGGTTGCATTATGAAGCTATTCTTACCTGTACAGGGTATTTCGGATGTCTGGGTCATCTGAGCGGAGTTCCCGATGGTCAGAAGAGTCTGGGCAGCTTCATTGTTGATCTCCTTACATACTAAAAGAAAGTAGTATAGATTATGGACCACCAGAATATTAAAGCTTTTGGGTAAATTAGTTGCGTGTAGGGGCTGGTGATATAAGCAAAACTTTTATCATACAATATTCTTAAAATCATAGTATATGCATCATTTAAATCATTATTTCATTTTTCATTTTTTGAAATAATTTCATTTCAATTTCAATTTTTGTTTTTATTATTATTATTATTATTTTAACAATTATGTAAATTGTAATCAAACAAATGTATCATAAATAAATTAATGAATAAATGCACCATAAACTAAAAAAATATATCCAAAAAGAAAACTAGATTACTATCAGCTTATTTTTAGCACAATTTTAAAACAGTTTGAAACAACTGTCAATTTAAGTGAAACAAATGTATCATGAAAAAATATCCAAACCGAAAACTAGGCTTGAGTCAGTGCATTTGAATTCTTCAAAATTTGATGTTAGAATTGTTTGAATGTTAATTTGAACAATTGTGTAAAGTGAAATTATAAACAAATATTTGTTTAATCATAAATTAATAAAAAAAAATCATTTTATTTTTTTATCTAAACAGAAAACGCTTGTATATGTGCATTTTTTGCCAAAATAAGTTGATGTTGGAATATAACTTGTCATTGCATATTCGAGACCTTTTTGACTACATATGATTACTAGACATAAAAGCATGGTTAATATAGATTATAACAACTCCTGTGGTAGTTCATTCAGTTAAATTATTTGTTTCTCCATGTTTGCTGGTGGTAGGAAAGCTTGAGAGTGTTTCACCTTACCTTCCATGTGGTCTTGGTCAAGAAACTCAATGACATCCTTAAAAACAAATCAGACACAAATTAGTACCAACTATAAAAACTACAAAAACACTCCAATTTCATAGTAAAGAAACTAGACTCAGCTTACAAATGAATTCTGTGTTTATAATGGACACCACAACAGTAAACAGATGTGACGAGGGACATTAATGAAGCTCGGGAGACTTACAGCAAGCAGGTCCAACTGGTGTTCATAAGTAACAGGACAAGCGGGCAACGCCGCCTGCTCATATGACATCTCGGGGCACAAAGCATTCTGGGATGTGCCCAGGATATCAGGCACATTCACAGAAATGTCCAGCTGGGAGTCAATGGGGATGAGTGACAGAAAAAAAGGGAAGGACAATGAAAGGTAGACAGGTTGCGAGTTTTTGATACGACATGCAGAAATAATTATGAACAAAATGGTGAAACAAAACTGGTCTCACCATCACTTTGGTCAGAAACACATTCTAAGCAAGTATAAATTTTCCGCAAAAAATTGTATTGTGATTTTTTTTCATTGTTACAAACAATAAAAAATAATGTTACAGAAAAGTTTTATTTCAAATAAATGTGTTTCTTTTGAAATTTCTATTCATCAAAAGAATCCTAAAAGAAAATGTATCAGTTTCCACAATTAGGTTAGTATTTATATTTTTTTGTAATATAAAATTCTGTAAATGTTACTTTTTCGAAGAATACTGTGGCACCTTGGAGGTCGCCAGACACCCCTGGCGTAAAATATGTTTCTGGCCTTATTCTTTGAATACTAACCATAACAACATAATTTATGCAAAAAAGAAAAACATCAGAATCAAGCAGGGGAGTTTATGTACAGAGCAAGCCACACTGATATGTGATGAAGGGGGTTCCACTAAGGTTCTTTATAGTTTGATAATACATAAACACACCTCTTCCATGGTTTCTACCACCTCTGAATTAACGGGCAGTAGAGGGCGTAGACTCATTGGCACAAATGCCTGGTTATCCTCTTCAGGGTAGGAAGGAAAGTCCACCTGGCTCAGGACATAATCTTCTATGTCCTCGTCCTCTTCATCATCATCTTCAGCTCCAGAGGCCAGTAACGTCACCAGTCTAGATTTCCCCCTCCTGTGCATACCCTGTTTCAATGTGGGGCCTGGTTTTAATTTAGCCCTCCGGCCGGGTGCCTTGGGGCCCTGGTTAAAATTTTTGGAAGACACAGGAGGTTCAGAGAGCTCTTCCTCATCTTCCTCTTCCTCTGCCGCTGCCTGCATCACATGCTGAGAGAGCTTAGGGATCCTTCCTGACCTAAATAAAAGAGAAATAATAATTAGCATGACTAGCAAAACTAAAAACAAGACCACAGAACAATGCACACGACCACAAAAAAAATGTATCATCAAAAATAAAATACATTGACTCACATCCATCTAGAGCGGCACGATTCTGCAAATATTGAGAATCACGATTTTTTGTTTAAAATAGAGATCACGATTCTCCCAAGATTCTGAATAGACAACTAAACAAAATAGCATGTAATTTACTATAGGTTCAGACAAATATTAATTGCTGCAGAGTCAATTTAAAAGCATTTCGTTAATTAGAATTTTTTTCTTAAATTGGGTTTGAATGAATGATTTAATGGCTCGCACAGGGACAGACAATCTGTGCTTTACAGTTATTGCAGATGTAAAGGCATTGTACATTTTTTACTTTTATTTGAAGGCGGAGGCTTCACTAATAAACAACCCCAATTATCACCATTGGTTTTGAGATGTTACTAGCTGTGAATACCTTGTCTGATAGGCTACAGTATTGTGGCATAGTATCAGGAGATCCTGGCTAGTGTCTGTCGCGCACGGCTAGGGGCGAATGGCTGGATGATGGCCTATTTGAGAGAAAGTCCAGGGCTGTTTTTTTAGCCCCAGTCCGTCCCTGGGCTCGCTCATAAAGACTTCACTGGTTTCATTGCTGGATGAATCATAGTTTGAACAATCTCTTTAATGAATGATTCAATGACAAATACATTTTTGACAGTCACTTGTCGTCACCTAGTGGTGTAGCGATGTAATCTATACAATCTTCTTTATTTGAAGCATCGAGCACCTCCCGAGCTCTAAATTTGTGTGGTGTGTGTGGTTGAATCGGCCGATTGGTCTCAAGTTGACCAATCAAGAGGAGAGGAAAATCAGGGTTACGTGGGTGTTTGAATCGAGTTCGCAATCTTTTAAAGATTAATTGTGCAGCACTACATCCATCACAATAATTTATCAAAAGATTCTAAATCTATTCACAATTTTATCTGCATAGCAGTGTTGGTATTGTTAATTAAAATTAAGCTATTAAAATCATTTTCGTTAATTAAATTAATGCAGCAGTAAAATAACTAATATTAAATATTAACAATTAAACTGAAGAAATCTTGCCTAGGCAACTAACTGAAATAAAATATGTTTAAGCTGAAGTACTAAAATTACTAAAACTAAAATTATTTTAAAGCTAAATAGAAATGCAAAAAAGTTAAATGACAAACACACTGTACAATTACAAAAACAAAAATTCTAATAAAAACTCAAAATATAAAAATATAAGCTAATTCAAAATAGAAATAAATACTATAATAATATATAAATAATACAAAAAATATTGCATTGAGAACCCTAACCGGGTTATGATTGAAATATTCTTAATATTGTCACGCTTACCTGGTTGGTTTATTAAATATCTGTTCATGGACAGAACTAAGGTCAGGTTCTTCCTCTAAATCTTCCAATTCAAGGAAAACTTTTGACTGCTTTTTCTTCTCTTGTAACAAGTCTGAAGGCACCTAAAAAGAGTGAATTATACAGTTATGTCAGATAAAATAGACTGTTACAAAAAAACTGCCTTTGTACAGTAATACACGTGTAAGATTTGTCGGATCTCGCATTAAACAGCTGAAAACGTTACCTTGGTAGACCTGTCCATTTTACCCTCCCCCGCGACTGAGGTCCCGCCCTCCCGGGTATTGCTTTTGGGTTCAGGGCGCCTGTTCCCCCATCTTCGGCTGAAGTTCGGGATCGGTCTCTGGGATCGACCCTTGAGCTGAGCTGGTTTAATAGCAGGACTCTTGTTTATATTCTCTGAAGAATCAGATTCCCTTAACCTGCTAGAAAGAGAATCATTTTCAACCCCCAAATGGTCTCATAACATAAATTACACTAGTAATGCAGAAATTACATCATCGTTCAATAATTTGGGGTCAGTAAGATTTTTTTTTTAAAGAAATGAATACTTCATTATCAAAGGATCGATTAATCTGTTCCACAGTGACAGTAAAAACATTTATAATGATACAGAAAAGTTTTATTTCAAATAAATGTGTGTATAAAATAAATCAGTTTCCACAATTGTTCACATTTTCATCATTGATAATAATAAGAAATGTGTCTTGAACACAAAATCAGCATATTAGAATGACCCTAAACACTTGAATGGTAGTGTACACATCACCTTTAATTGGACAAAAAATGACTAAAAGCATCTTTAAATGTAATAATGTTAGGATTGAATCTTATATTTTGGTTAATTCTTACCTGTCACCTTGTGACTGACCATCAGAAGTGGCATTTTCACAGTCCTCAGGTTCATCTATTGCTGCAACAAACCATCAATGAAATATATCAAATGTTTACCAAAAAAATCAATAATATAAAGAATTATATAAATAATAATGTGAAAACAATCTAAAAAAGACTGCCAGTAAGATATTCTTCAGAAATTTGAAGAATCTGCCCCCAGTTTCACAGGCAAGGGTTCAGCCTAGTTCCAGACTAAAATGCATGTTTGCACTGTTTTAACTGACTTGCAGTGACATATTTTAAAATGTCAGTGCCATTGTTTTGTCTCAAGATGCACACCAGTAATGTGTTTTTCTAAGGTTTTTATAAAAGCTACTTAAAAGTCCTAAATAATCAAAGGTCTAATCCTGGCTTAATCTAAGCCCTGTCTGTGAAACCAGGAACTGGTCTATTACAGAATATATTTTCCATTTTTGCTTAAAGCATACCCTCTGTCCTCTTGATTCTCCTGTGTGGAGTATTTGCCCCTCTTCCCCTGTGCTTCTTTGAAGTGGTATCACTTCCTCCATCATTTGAGAGGTCCTCATTCTCCTTTTCTCCTGCAACAACATCACTGTCCGAATCCTCCGAAGTGTCCATTTCCTTTCTTTTAGTCGCTGCATTTAAGTGTGCATAAGTGTGCATAAGAATTTGCCCAAAAAACTGTACATTTTAAACAGAGATTGAAAGTTAAAATAAACTGACCTCTCACTTTCCTTTGGTATCTACTCTGTGCTTTAACCAACTTGATGAGCTCTTTGTTTTTCTTTTTCTTATTTTCCTCGTCTTTTAGGACCTGCTCCATTAATTTTTTGAAGAAATCTAGATCCAGACGCCGCTTCTCCTCTGAAAATATACTTCAGTTTACTTTATATTCAACCAACTGTCTTAATACTTAATTCCATAAGGAATCTGTTAGTTTACGGTGGTAGGTTACTACTAAAGGTCACTTACTGAAAGCTTTATCTATTCTCCATGAGTTATTTCTCTCCTCTTTCTTGAACTTGTTCTGGGGGAATAAGAGAACACCAAAGAAGATGGTGATTGAGGTTCTCGAAGATGAGCTTGTATTATTATGGTACACATTCAATATGTCCTAAATTTATACTTCTATTTAGCAAAGACACATTAAATTGATCAAAACACACAGTAACTACATTTATAATGTTGCAAAAGATTTCTATTTAAATAAATGCTGTTCTTTTAAGCTTTCTATTCAAACATATAAAAAAACATATCACAGTTTCTACATAAATATTAACATAAATATTAACAACAGCACAACTGTTTTAAAGACTGATAATAAGAACGTTTTTCTTGAGCAGCACGTCCGCATATTAGAATGATTTCTGAAGGATCACTAAAGAGTGCAGTAATAATGCTGAAAATTCTGATTTGCCATCACAGGAATTAATGACATTTTAAAATTTAGTAAAATAGAAAAGATTTTGTTTAAATTATAATAATATTTCACAATATTAATTCACAATATTGTTTTTTTTCTGTATTTTTGATTAAATAAATGTAGCCTTGATGAGCATAAGAGACTTCTTTCAAAAATATTCAACTTTTGAGCCGCAAACTTTTGGACTATAGTATGAAATAAATGACTATATCAAGCATACAAGTGTTTAGTGATAGTGATATGAATACACGCATACATAAGATATTGTGACCACCTTAATCTCCAATCGACCTCTGTGTGGAAACAGCTGACCAATCATGGAGAAGTCCGTCCCCACCATGCTGATGGCCAAGAAAAACAAATCAGTCTCTGGAATAGACATAAAAATATATATAAATTAAATATATATGACACACTTTAAATTATGAGTTGCACTGTGTTTGACTTCTGACCTCCACTTGACCAGGGTTTGGTGTAGGTGCCCTTCCTAAAGCTGGAGTAAGTGGTGGTAGAACCACGTTCAAATATGGGATCTCTGTCTTCTGCCGGATTGGGTCCTTTTGCCCTTGACACCTGGACTGTTAAACTAGACACACCCACACAACAGAATAAAAAGCATTTTAACATTGGAAACACTGCAAACTTCCTCTTTACTAATTCCTGGACTACACTTCTCCATGAACAGCCGCTCAGGATAAAAAGGAACATCACTGACCTCTCCTCGTCTATAATCAGAGAGCCATCCTCCGCCACCTTCACCCTGGGAACTACCAGAGGTTCTTCCTCCTCCGGCTGAGTTTCTTCCACTCTCTCCTCGTCTTCCTCATGACCAGCATCTTCTGCCGCCGTCTCCTGAACTGATGGAGCAGCTGGAGTCTTAGAAGAACTAAAGAGAAACAAGTAGTTCAGATGAGGGTTTAAACTTAATACCATATTTTTTTAATACAGTGCCCCTATTATGCCTTTTCCTGTATTTGACTATTCATGTAACGGTATTTAGCTGTTTGTGAATGCAATAGGTCTGCAAAGTTTTAAAGATCAAAGTGCACAATGAATGGAGTTATTGTCTCCCAAAAGAAAGAACCGATTCTGAACTGCCTGAAACGAGTCGTCAGTAATTCCAATCTTACTTCCTGTACGAACCCCGCAAACAACGTCTAGTTTGAACCTTGCAGCTGAGGCCTGGAAGAGTTTGGTTCGTGTTGATGACATGTCAAAAGATGCTGTCAACAAAAGCATATCCTCTTTGAGTGCACTTACAAAGCATGAGGATTCAGGCTCGAAATGATATGGTAAAACCGACTCTATCGTTACTGTTCGTATAACTGTGTATCAAGTGCTGAGAAAGCCTCCAGAGCTGAAATTCAGATATGGTAATGGGCGTTTCGTTCAATGCACGCTCTGTAAGCGGAAGACCAACCACAACAGACTGGGCCGCCTGACCAATCAGAACAGAGTAGGATCTCGGAAAGGAGGGGTTTAGAGAGACCAAATCCTTTAATCAAAGCGTTTCAGACAGAAAAGAGATGATGCAGCAATGTATATTATGAGAAAATCAAAGTGTTTTTTTAATTGGATGCATGTAAACCTTTTGTAGGGGGCCTTCAAAACAAAATTAGGTGTCTTTAAAATAGCATAATAGCACTCTATACTACAAAGCTTTTAAGGGCAAAATTGTTGATTCACATCCAATCGAAATCATAAGAATTTTTTAAATGTCTGCAATACACCACCCGCATTGAATAGACATCTGGATGGCATATGTGCACTATTTGAAGATTGACAGGGTGATTAGGCTTACGTTGGTGTAGGAGAGTCATCTAATTCTGTCTCTGATACTTTTTGCTCTTCATCAGTGAAAGACCTATACAGAAAACAAAGGCATTGAAAACTAGAAAACACTGCTCACCCCATTACATGCATCATAAATCCAAAAATCAACACTTGTGTTCACATGGACTTCCTAAACACACAAAAGAATTAAGAACAGCACGTACTTCATTGGGTTGGAAACAGGCAGGTAATAGATCAGCTCTCTCATGGTCATTTTGGTGTGATCTTTAGGTGCCTTGCGTTCTTTGATTCCCAACTTTGGTTTCTTCTTGCCTTCCTAGATTCAAGTGTCAATGGAGAGGTCAGAGTAGCATTTTAAAAGCACATAGTAATTCCACATTAAGTGACAGTCCCAAAATATGCCAGGATTATAGTACTGATTCAATTATGATTCAGTGGAAATCCTATTTAGCCTGGGACAAAACTTAATGTATATACGTATTAAGTTTTCAACACTGATATTAATAAGAAATGTTTCTTGAGCAGCGAATCAGTATATTAGAATGATTTCCGAAGGATCATGTGACACTAAATGAAGTAATGCTTAAAATTCAGCTTTTCCATTACAAGAATAAATTACATTTTAAAATAGAAAACAGTTGTAATAATTTGTAATAACATTTCACAATATTACTGTTTTTACTGTATTTTTGTTTAAATAAATGCTGCCTTGGAGAGCAAAAAATACTCCGGACTTTCACAACAAACATTAACAAATATCTACCAAACTTTTGAATGGTAGTGTAAATAGGTAAATATTGCCATTCACTACACTGTCTGTATTTATTGTCATAGTGGAGCAAAAAAATGCAAATTACTTAAGAAAATCAGTTAAGGGAAAACATGCTTTGACTATTTTTGACTAGATTTTTATTGTTTATTCTATACCAATATATTAGCTTTTGCATACCACACCTAAATACTGATTTTTTTTGTTATGTGCCAAGAAAAAAGGTGGTTCTGTGTTTGATCTGGGCAAAAAAAAGCTTTTGATCTTTATAATATATATATATATATATATATATATACACTCACCTAAAGGATTATTAGGAACACCTGTTCAATTTCTCATTAATGCAATTATCTAATCAACCAATCACATGGCAGTTTCTTCAATGCATTTAGGGGTGTGGTCCTGGTCAAGACAATCTCCTGAACTCCAAACTGAATGTCAGAATGGGAAAGAAAGGTGATTTAAGCAATTTTGAGCGTGGCATGATTGTTGGTGCCAGACGGGCCAAATAAAATAATCATTTACCCCAGCCCTACCATGTACCCATCCTCTGATGGCTACTTCCAGCAGGATAATGCACCATGTCACAAAGCTCGAATCATTTCAAATTGGTTTCTTGAACATGACAATGAGTTCACTGTACTAAAATGGCCCCCACAGTCACCAGATCTCAACCCAATAGAGCATCTTTGGGATGTGGTGGAACGGGAGCTTCGTGCCCTGGATGTGCATCCCACAAATCTCCATCAACTGCAAGATGCTATCCTATCAATATGGGCCAACATTTCTAAAGAATGCTTTCAGCACCTTGTTGAATCAATGCCACGTAGAATTAAGGCAGTTCTGAAGACGAAAGGGGGTCAAACACAGTATTAGTATGGTGTTCCTAATAATCCTTTAGGTGAGTATATATATATATATATATATATATATTACAAATATTACACTTTTTTCCCCAGATCAAACATAGAACCACCTTTTTTCTTGCACACATCAAAAAAACAAACTAATGTAAAGCACATACACACCTTGTCTTTGTTCATTTCTTTTTTAAGAAGCTCCCGAAGTTTCCGTGCCTGAGCTAACTTGACCATGTCTGCTGGGTCATTCAGAGTTTTTAACGATTTGAGAATTTTCAATGGCGACTGAAGTTTTTTAAGTCTTTCTCTTAACAGATCAGTTTGGCTTTGTCCCAGAGGTGGCTCAGAAACCCTCTCCTGCTGTGCGACCATGTCTTCCACAGCAGGAGGAACCGGACATTCTGGAGGGTTTTCATGAACCAAAATAGTATCAGGTTTGGAAATTCTAAGGGGACGTTGGGACTCCCCTTGCTGGACGGTCAACGGTACAACAGTGTCTTCCAATCCCGCATCCTCTTGAGTTGTCTCTCGGTCATTCCGGAGTGGGGCTGCAGGGATGGGCTGTACTTTGGCCTGTCTGTCCCCTCCAGGAGGTCTCCGTCTTACAGGAGCGCTGGAGTTGTAGCCAGGCTCAGGTATCTGAAGGGAAGTCTCTGCAGTGGGGGTTGATGTTTCAGTCTCACTGGGTGTTACTGGTTTTACAGGGGACTTGGATGGTGATTTAGGAGTCCTAGAGGAGGCTGGGGAAGCTCGTGGTTTGGCTAAGTTGGGCAGAGCTGTGAAGCGTTTCCTCCTCTGAGGGCCAGAAGTCATAGAGGTGCTTGCTGAATCCTGGACATCAGAACTTTTAGATGCTATATCCCTGTTGTGAAGCAAAGAATCAGTAATACAGCTGGCAATATCTCCTAAAAGTAATAAACAGACATGCCGTTTTTATTACCTACATTAATTGAAAACTTAATGGAATATTTGAACTTTAAAAAACATTTCCCACACTGAAAGATAATTTAAAATGAAAAAATTGATTAAAATTGTAAAGGAAAATGAAAAACGTAAAGGAAATAATGATTAGTCACAGGGCCAAAGATAATTTAGTGTTGTCACGATACTGGAATTTCTGAATATTGATGCTGCAGAAAAGGAGTATTGGAACCGGTATTTTAGTATCGATGCATATCGAAATATCTATATTTTTGACAACACTAACTTGCCGAGGACACACGTAACGACTTTAAGGCCAATTATGAATGCAATTTGATACTTACGACTGATCATTCCCAAACGAGCAGAGTCGCGTTCAGTCAGTGTTCACAGTTGGTGTTTAAAATCTGCTACGGTCGTTTGAAACAGTATGTATGTGTGTTCACTGTTCAGTCACACTTAGAATATTTCAGCTAGTTGTTAAGTGTGTCCCCGACATGCCATAATACATGTATGTAAATTTTCATTTCAAAATTTATGTATTCTAAAAGTTAAAAAATTGTACACATTCAGATTTACAAAATTGCTGTTTAATAAACATAATCAGATATTTATAACACTGAAGGTTCAGACTCACGCTCCATGGCTAACGGCCTCCAACTGGTTATTAGAGCTGCTGCTCTGAGAGGCTTCCTCATTAGTCCGCTCCAATGCTATAGGTGGGTCAGTCTTGAACTTCTCAGCCATGACCTCTGACCCCTCAGAAAGAGCAGAATCAGCAGGACACTGGGGAGGCTGAACATTATCTTGAGAAGCTACCGGAGCTCGGCCTGTGGGCTTCACATTGGGGCGGACACTAATCCTCGATCTGCGCATCATCTTTCTCTGTTTAGAGGGGTAAAAAAAAGAAAGAAAAAAAATGATATATATATATGTGTGTTTATATATATATACAGTATATTATTCATTTATTCATATATTATACATGAATGAATGTAAGTTGTCAAATCGATTAATCAAAATAATCGCATCCAACATAAAAGTTTGTAAATATATAGTTTATATGTAAATAAAAAATGTATATGTGTATGTATATATATATATTCAAACGATTTGACCACTTACATACATACATAACGTAACATATGTATAATATATCATTAGAAGTATACTGTTACGGTAATTCTCGATCTGCGCATTATCTTTCTCTGTCTGTGTAATAATTTTAAAATATGATATTATTATTATATTAGGATTTACAATAAGACATAACCTTTCTGAGGTTCTTACATTAGGTTTGACATACTCCTATGTATGTCTCATTAGGTAATAAATCAAAAACAAGTAACGTTAACAAACTTCTATGTGACAACTACTTAGAGTGATGTTTACAACATTTATGTTCTCATTGAATCAATGTAATTCTTTCCCTAACTTTTACATGCTACTTTATATTTGATTATCATCGCGATGCACAAATATTTAATTTCCAGATATTCGAAACAAATGGCTCCTCGATTTTCTACAAATGTTTTAAATGTTTGTTTGTTTTTTCGACTGGGCATTGAGAGGGTCCTGTCCAACAATGTCCATTATCATAAGCTTGTCGGTTTATTAGAGCAACATTGCTTTTTACAACACCACTATACGTTTAAATATGTGGCAATTTCAAATCTTACTTTATTTGGCGGTCCAGGTTGATTTTATTTTAAAAATCTTCAGCGGCTCACGTCCTCCATGCTTTCTGATTGTTACAGCGCATGCGCACAGAGAGCCGGAACAAACGTTCCTACTCCTGGCCTGCAGTTTTACCCGGATGATTTTTACAAGCGGACACGTTCATGTACGCTCGCTGTTTACTTTTACTGTCTATGCTGTTTACCCAGGCACATTTAATTGAAATACACCATTGAAAAGATGGATTTTAGGTATGCATAAGCGTCGAACATAAATCGTGTGAATATGGATCATACGATTACAAACAATTCGGCTTCCCCACGCACAGAAGAAGAAAGCAAAGAAACAGCTGTGGTGTCAGGAAATACAGCAACACTTGTCCTGTCTGACACTAATCTATTGTGTGTTGAATACCCGGGAGTCGTAAACAATGTGGACAGAATGCTGGACAGCATTGGCGGTGAAGAGGGAGTGTCCAAGGTGATAACATTGGTACTTTAAATGAAAAAGACACATGCTTTTAGACTGTGTGTTCATTTAGCCTGAATCTGAATTTGTGTTGCTGTAAGTCCTTACATTCATTTTTTACATGGCTGATTTAAATGACAGCTGAGGAGGAAAGACTCTGACATCAATGCTTTGCATTGGTTTTATTTGTTATTATAGTACAATAATTGTGATATCCCTTCCTTGTTTTAAAATACGGCATTTAAGGAATACTTTCAGATGTATTTCTTTGACTGATTTTTTTGTGTGGCATTGTGTTTTATTCTGACTGGTTTTAAACAATATTTGATTTACATTTAGTGACACCTTTCCCTACATAATAATAATAACAACATAGCAGATGTGTTTTATACATTATGTAAAAATCTTATGACATCTGGGACATTTTTTACCCAGAGAAATATGGCCGCTTTTACATGATTTTCAATTCAGTTATATTAGCAAATGATTCCATTTCATTTAGCCAAATTTATTGGATGATGATATATTAGTGGTAATATGTATGTGTATACTGAGTAGATTGTATTTAAATCTGGGAATTTTTTTTTTTTTTGGACAGACATATGCAGATTCTTCTAAAAGACTTGAACTCCGCTTTCGGCCGAAAGATCCATTCTGCCATCCCGCTTATGGGAACCGCTACTCCTCCACCAACCTGCTGCTCAGAGTTCGCCGCAGAACCCGCAAAGGAAACAGTTCAGAGACCCAAATCAGCATGGAGATAGTGGGACTTATAGGAACTACATATAAATTTCAAGGTATAAAAGTCTACATTCATCATTTTCTGAAATAATTGAATAATTTTTTTTAAATAAATGTAAGAAAATTCTACCACAACTAAAATACATATTATTATCCTTGTTTTTTATTTATTTTACATTATATGCTAGATGAATACAGTTTTTATTAGGGCTGCACGATTAATCGAAATGAAACCGCACGCAATTTGCAAAGGCTGCGATTATTTTATGTGCAGCTTGTCAATGCAGCGCGGCCGATCGGTAGTAAATGCTGCTCCATCTGAATGCTGGCGCTCTCACGCAGACACTCCAAAATGTCCCGCAGCAGGAGTAGATAACGCCCGTCATTCCAGGAAATCTCTATGGGCATCATACTATCTGTAGCTGAATAAACAGAAGATTGAAATGCTTTGATTGATTTATTAAATGTTGTCTTTTGTTGGACAAGAGGTTCATAAATGCTTCTCATGTATAGAAAGATGTGAAGTGAAAGTGACATGTGATGGCCAAGTATGGTAACCCATACTTGGAATTTGACCTCTGCATTTAACCCATCCAAGTAAGTGCACACACATTAGGAGCAGAGTAGTGAGTAGTGAACACTACACACATCCGGAGCAGCGGGCAGCCTTGAGTGGCGCCCGGGGAGCGATTGGGGGTTAGGTGCCTTGCTCAAGGACACCTCAGTCATATTCCTGCCGGTACTGTAATCGAACCAGCAACCTTTGGGTCACCAGATTCCAGGAGATTTGAACTAATTTATGGTCATCAGGGAGCCGCTATCAATATGCAGGATTTTTATTGGTTAATTTTTTTTAAACAATTCAGCGCAACTCCAAAAAGGAGGACAAATGAGTGTGCGGCTTGAGGCTGCGCCGGACGCCGGACAGGGGTCTTAAAATCCGGACTGTCCGGACGTATGGCCACCCCACTTGACAGCCAACATACTGATCTACTATTTAAGCTTATTATTATTATTAGCAAAAATTTAAAGTACCTCCTCCTAGAGCTTTCAAGCTACATCAACCAAACTCTGCTCAGACTTTTCTGACTCGGGTTAATATATCTTTTCAAACTGATTTTCGTCAAAGCTACAATACGTAATTTTTTTTCACCGCTAGGGGAAACCCTTTTACAATAACAAAGGCGTAGATTGATGATGCATAAGCGGAATGATGGAACTTCGTCATGCTGATGGATCTAATAATGTTTATGGATGAGTGAATACATTGATCTTTGGATGAGTGAATACTTTTTAACATGACTGTGGTAATGAGAGAGAGATATCAGCGCCACACGCGAGTCATGCGGATATTAAGGAATAAGGACATTTCATTCCAATGAACTAACTTACCCATAAATGCTGAATTAATACTCACACAGGTCAGTTTATTAGACGAATTAGTATGCTTGCCATGTTGGTCCATAATGTTTGAATGTTATGGACCATGGCATTACCATTAATGCTTCACTGGCAAAGCTTCCTAGGACAAAATACTAAAACATGTTAGCAACAGGTGAATCATGCTAAAACATGCAAATTCATGCCAACAAAGTGTAAAATCATGTTAGCAACATGCTAATTTATGTTAAAACATGCTTCTTTTTTTTATATGATTTTTTTGATCATATTCAGTGAAATCGACACTATATTCCGACAGAACAACATAAGTAAAAGTGGTTTTAGAAAAAAACCCGAGCTTCTCACTCCACCTGGAGCGTGTTATTTGTTTTGCAAAAATCCAGCGCTCCCGGATCATCGGGTCCAATCAGCGCAGGGGGGTGTTAGATCTGACTGTCAATCACAGGTCGTGCACACGCCACCCTTTGCGCACGTTACTATCACATGCACACGCCTAAAGTTCGCGCAGTAAGGAAGAGTGATGGCGGAAAAGATTCCTCGGTTAGCCTCAAGAGCTAGGAGATCAAAAACAACACAGGAAAACAGAACACCTGCTGAAAGGAAAGAAGTAAAGAAAGAAAGCGACCGTGCCCGTAATAAAACCAGGATCAACATCGGATAGGCATTTGAAAGGGAGAGATTACGTGATTTATTTGGGTTCAAGCTGGATGCAGAGTTTGCAACATTTCTTCTCGACAGGTAATTGTGCTTTATCAACCAGTTACTTTATTTCTTAGTGTTATGTTAGTAATCTAAGTATGTTTGCCCAAATGTGTTGGTATGGATAGCAAACGTTAGCACTTGTTGGGCAGGTTCGTAAAGCCTGGTTTACACGGCAGGATAATTAGGCCGATTTTAGCCCCGATTTACCCCTTCCGACAATCTTAAGGCTGCTCCGATTATCGTAAAATAATCTGATCAGATATTCCTGCCGTGTGTGGTGTTAAGAGTGCTCTCCTCTGCTCAGAAGGACATCGGGACCGCTCCGATCTCAAATTGGGGATATCCAACATGTTGGATTATTTTGGCCCGATTTCTCCTCGTGTGTGATGTCCCCCGGGGACAAACGAGCACGCAGCCTGTGGACTGTGGCGTGTTGCCAATCATAAAGCGAGGTGACGAGGTGCAGAGGAAGCACCGGGAAACAAAATCAAAACAGCCGGCGGCATGGCGCACCAGAAAGTCCGGTTGATGTCGGAGATGGATTCGGTTAAAACAAACTACAAACTATCGCCACTGCATCCTCTTTGTCCGCAATGATTGTTTACTCTGAAGTCACATTTGATCTCGAGGGATTTTGCGAGATTTTTCGTCTTACCTGGGAATGCTCGGGAGTCAAATTGGTTCGTTTGTGATGTGTTGATTTTGCCGTGTGGCTGCGCACCACACACGGTACGACCAAAACTGTTAGACCCGTGATTTTTTATCGCCGTGTGTGGGGTCTCTCAGGTTTGGAAAATAGGCCGACAATTTTATAAACCGTCCCGTGTGAACCAGGCGTTAGCTTTGTTTTCACTGAAATCCTTGTGAACGTAACTTAACGCCTGGTTCACACGGCAGGATAATTAGGCCGATATTAGCCCCGATTTACCCCTTCCGACAATCTAGGATGCTCCAATTATCGTAAAATAATCTGATCAGATATTCCTGCCTTGTGTGGTGTGTTAAGAGTGCTCTTGTCTGCTTGGAAGGACATTGGGACCGCTCCAATCTCAAATCGGGGATATCCAACGTGTTGGATTTTTTTGGCCCGATTTCTCCTCGTGTGTGGTGTCCCCCGGGGACAAACGAGCACGCAGCCTGTGGACTGTGGCATGTAGCCAATCAGAAAGCGAGGCGCAGAGGAAGCACCAGGAAAGAAAATCAAAACAGCCGTCCATGCTCACGTTGTCTCCACTTCTTTGACCATCGCCTTTTCTTTTGATGTTTTTTTCGGTTAAAAACAAACTATCGCCACTGCATCCTCTACGTCCACCCTACTCTGAAGTCACGTTTGATCTCGAGGCATTTTGCAAGATTTTCCGTCTGACCTGGGAATGCTCGGGAGTCAAATCGGTTCGTGTGTGATGTGTTGATTTTGCCGTGTGGCTGCGCAACACACACGGTACGACCAAAACTGTTAGACCTGTGATTTTTTTTATCACCGTGTGTGGGGTCTCTCAGGTTTGGAAAATCGGCAGACAATTTTAAAATCGTCTCGTGTCAACCAGGCTTAACGTTAGGTGGATAAACATGTCCAGATGAAGGGATAAAGTTCGGCTTTTTGGAAGAATCAATGCTACTCTATCTTTCTTACGAGAGTAAGAACAGTAGTAAAGCTATTGTTATTGTATGTGCTATCTGACTAGCTCTGTTATATAAGCACGGGAGCAATGCACAATGACCATGTCTGCCGCATATACCATACAGCAATAATAGCGTTTCAGACAGACGATAGTGTTTATTTACATTCAATTGGTGGGTAATCCATTTCGTAACAATTTACCATCTGAAGCAGCTAGATCATACTAAAATCATGTCAGTTTGCATGCTTACTGACTTATGATGGATGCTGATGAGACGGGCGCGTTCACAGAAAATCTGGTGCACACGCACTGACGAACACGAACTTGGTGGGAGGGTATTCGTTGATAGTGGGGGAGGGGCATGAGAGTTGTAAACATTCAACATTTTGCCTAAGTCCACTCAATCTGCCAGACTTGCCGACTGCAGCTTTAAACCATGTTAGCAACATGCTAATTCATGCTAGCAACCTAAAGCTTGTCAAATCACCAACAAAGTTTGTCCTAACAAACTTTACTTTCTAGTTAGAGTTGCAATTCCAACTTCACCCAAAAATCAAAATTCTCAACCTGTTGGAAGACAAAATAAGATATTTCTTAGAACGTTGTGGTCCAAACAACACTATATGGACAAAAAAAACTACAGAGAGATTAAAAAAAAAATATATATACTGTTTTTTAATGACGATGGGGTGAGTAAACTAAGTTTTCATTTTTGGATGGACTATCCCTTTAATACTCACACATTCTTAATCTTGATTCTTCAGGTATGGCTGACTTCCAGTACCTGGCAACTCACAGTGATCCAGATGGCAACCAGGTGTCTTTGTACGACAAGATCATTTTGCGCAAACCTGAAAAGAAGGAATTCTATGACAGTCCTGTGCCTCTTTTCCTTCCTCCTCCCATTTTCTCTCGCCTGGACACGGCTGTGGATTATTACTATCGTCCGGATGTATTGCACAGGTAAGCTGGAGTAGGACTTGAATTTTTTTAATAAGTTGACTGGTTGCAACTGCAAATGATCCCAACTGTTCTAAGTTGAGCTGTATGTGTGTTTTGATTTGTTGATTACATAATTTGTCTGCTTCCCAATAAACAGCAGGGAGACTGCAATGCAGTCTGTTCTCCTAAAAGATCATCTTATTGCCCCGAATCGGGCTCGCCGGCCAAACAATGCCATTTTTGTCAATTTTGATGACAAGACTGTTCCATCAGGACCTCTAGAAGCTGCAGTGACCAGCTGGAAAAAGGTCTGTGTCCATCCTAGCGATGTACAGGTAGAGCAGCAACTCAAACAGGTTGGTAAAATTGTTCTACATGTTTTCAATACATTTTGATGTGTTAAATACATCAACCATCTCGAGATGATCGCAACATGTGATTTGAAGAAGAAGAAATATATTTTTTAAATATTATATGAGGGGCTAAACTAAAAATCACATGAAGAAAAAGCTGACGACAGTAAAAAAAACAATTACTTTTTTGTACTAATTGATTATAATATTAAAACAATATATTGGAAAAAGAATATTCAGATACATTACCATTGAAAAGTTTAGTGGTCAGTTGGAGACAGTAAAGACATTATAATTTTACTAATGATTTCTATTTCAAGTAAATTAATTGGAATAAATTACATTTTAAAATATATTAAAATATCAAACAGCTTAAATTCTATTAATAATATCACACAATATAACTGTTTTTAATGTATTTATGATCAAATAAATGCAGTCTTGGTAAGCATAAGAGAATTCTTTCAAAAACATTTTTAAAAAACTTTCTGACCCCAAACTTTAGAACAAGTGTGCATATATGTTGCAGGGAGACTCGTTTACGTAATTCTCAATGCTCCGTCGGAGTGGATGTTTGACAACCAGGTGAAAGGTTAAAACTATAAGTTGTTTTTAAAAAAGCTGTCAACGTCAACTTAAGCAACTATTGGACAACAACTCTGGTTATATATTATGGGAAAATGTCCTTATCTTATCATAATCCCACCTGTGCTCCAATGCGGTTTCATCTGAAAATACTGATTAATTTGATTAATCTGCAGCTTTTCGAGAAAAGGCCCATATGGTCTCGCAATGCCGTCAAGGCCAACATCAACGTTCATCCTGAGAAGATGAAGCACCTCCTCCCTTATGTGGCGTACTACATGGTGAGTTGATTAACAGAGAAAACTTTAGGTTAAATAAACGTAAATATATTGTGGTATTCTTTTCAGTGTGTTAAAATACTGTCTCCAAACCCATCTTATTCCACAGAAAAGCCATTAGTGGTGCACAAACACTTTTTAAGTGGCAATATCAACTTTTCTGTTTGTTAGTGTGGCCTGTTATAGCAACATTGGTTCAAGCAATGGTGTGAGATTGTGCTGGGAAAATCTGTTTTTCTGAACTAAAGTTCAAGGTTTGGCTAGTTAGTATGGGCCAGTTAGCATCTACAGTTACTTTTATGTTGCCAAAAAGGCATTCAACTTCATTGACTGCCATTCAGAAGTAACCCAAAATTCCATGGTTGGCATAAAATCCTTTAGTTTGTGTAAAAAATAAAAAACCCTGATTTGATTTTTGTTCCCATAGTCAATGTCATAATTTTTCATTTTTGATTAGTGACTTAGAAATAGTGAAAGTTGTTTTTCAAAATCATAAAATGTTTATTTCTAGGCTTAAATTACATTTTGATTCCCAGATTTTTAGTGTGGGCCGCACTATATACAGTTGCAATCAAAATTATTGAACCTCTTTGACCTGCAAGACATTTAGCTGCTGAGAATAAAACTTTATGAAAACATAAAGGCATCAGTAAACTATTATAGAAAGTTTATTAATACACATTTGAGTGATACTGAAAATGTAAAGTTATTAAAAAAAAACTTTCATTTACAATATTATTCAACCCCCAAAAGTCAAACTTAGTGCAAAATCTTTTATTCTTTAGAACCTCCAATATACGCTGCCTGTAAGTGCTTAGAAGCTTCTGTCACCTTTCCACTGCAATCTTGGCCCAGCATGTATGTATGTGTAATAGCACAAGCTAATTCAGTTTTATTATAGTTTCTAAAGGCTTAACTGTGTTTTAACACAATTTTGTACCATACCATGCAAATAAGTGAATAAGCAGTGTTGAATGGGGGTTGAATTATTATAACATAGCTTCAACAACAAAAATAATAAAACTAAAAAAAAACTACATTATATATTAACATTATCACTTGTAATTTGTCACTAAAATGTTATATATGCATTTTTTTAAACTCTGTATCTTTAGAAAAGCTTACATTGGTAAATTATTACAGTCTCCGGGGGGTTGAATGATTTTGATGGCAACTTTATCTCACTAGCTCGCATGAAAATAGTTTTTATGTGTAGTTAACAGGGCCGTGGAGGAGTTTGTGGGTCAGGTTTGGATACGATCCTCGAAAAACAGCTGAAGCAAAAATCTACCAGGTTCTAGACTTCAGGATCCGCTACGGAATGAAACATGGTGAGCGATCAACCAAACACATTCATAACAGTCCTAAACATGACTTATTCCTCATCATAAACATGCCAAGACTGCTATCCAAAACTTTCCATAAGAGTGCAGAATCTTTTTTTGACACCAGATCAGATGTGAGTACAAATGACAATACACACATACTTCCTGTAATTTTCTGTCTCTGTAGGATTTGGTGTTAATGACATGCCAGTGAAATCCAAGAGAAGCGCTTATCATTACAGCCGCCCAACCACTATCAACAGGACAGGTACAAAAACACAGATATAAATGTTGTGACACACAATGTTCTGTTCCCCTTAAGGTGTTCATTATATAATCATTTTGTTTTTCCTCTCTGACCTTTACAATCCAAGAGGTTTTGGGTTCTAAAACTTAAAGAGATTAATGTCTATTCAAAAGTTGTATAATGTTTTGTAAAGAAGTCTTTTAAGATCAGCAAGGCTGCATTTTTTTTAATCAAAAATACAGTAAAACCCTGAAAATCTTGTAAAATATTTTTATAATTTAAAATAACTGTTTCCTATTTGAATATGTTTTAAAATGTAATTGATTCCTTTAATAGCAAAGTTGTATTTTCAGCATCATTACTACTTCAGAGTCTGAAGGCATCATTAAGTCTTCAGAGTCACATGATCCTTTAGAAATCATTCTAATATGCTGATTTGCTGCTCAAGAAACATTTATTATTATCAATGTTGAAAGCAGTTTTGCTGCTTAATATTTTTGTGGAAATTGTGATGCATATTTTTTTCCGGATTATTTAATGAATAGAAAGTTCAACAGAACAGTGTTTATTTCAAATAGAAATCTTTCGTATTATAAATCTGTACTGTCACATTTGATCAATTTAATGCATCCTTTCTGAATAAAAGTATTAATTTCTTCTTCTTTTATTTTTTAAAGCATGTACCGACCCCAAACCTTTGTACAGTAGTGTAGTATTTTAAACTTTTTAACTTTAAATGAAGAAAGCTTTTCATGGTAGTGTATGGTTGTTTTGTTCACTTCTTTAGTTCCTCAACCTGCGAGCGTAACTGACATCCCCCAGGAGAGTTCTTCATCTTCAGGACCCAAACCTGCTACTGCCAAGTACATACTAAAGGTATTTTCAGTTATTTAATTTTTTATTTAAATGTTATATCACAGTGGATTTTGCCTTGATCAGCAGCTAATGTCGAGGAAGCGTTTTAAACCAGTTTTGTGGAACTTTCTCTCAAGGACTCAGTCTACATGTTCCGTGAGGGAATGCTTCCTCCATACCGGCAGATGTTCTACCAGCTGTGTGATCTGGATGTAGAAAAGTAAGAACTTTCAACACAATCTCATTTCAATTTGTAAGTATTTTACATTTTGGTGAATTTGTTGCTAATTTGTATTAATTTGTACAATCTCATTTGGAAGTATGTTTTCGTATGATCTGCTAACGCCTCAGTGATGGGTGTGTTTAGGAGCCTTCATGCTGGTTTCTTCATACATGTTTGTACTATTCACATACAAATTCATATAAAACAGGATTTTTATAGTTAACTAAAACAATAAAAACTTTTGTCTTCTGAAATGAAATACATTTTAACTGAAATAAATACAAATTTATAAAAAATTTTAAAAAAGCCTAATTGCCAACATTTGGCAGAGTCCGCTCTGCCAAATGTTGGCAATTAGGCTTTTTTTTAATTTTTTATAAATTTGTATTTATTTCAGTTAAAATGTATTTTATTTCAGAAGGAAGAACACAGGCTCGCCGACAGGGAAGCCTTACCTTGAAAGAATACACATTAGTCACATCAGAGTGTTAGGCCTGGTGTTCGGTCACTCTGCCACATCCAACTGCCAAAGATGGTGGAGGAACTCAACCGGTTTGGGGAACTCACATGAGAAGCAAAAATAAGCGCACATATCCAATCATTAGGAGGGGAATGGCGCAGAAAGTGCGACACAGTGTAGTTACCCCGCGTTCATTGGCCACTTGGGGCGAGTACACGGGAGGACACAGGCTCGACACACAGACTATAGAATCTGGGAAACGTGCTGGGTGTCACCCAACTCGCAGCTCTACATATATCGTCAGCGAGGCGCCCATGCGCCAGTGCCCAGGAGGAAGCAAAACTTCTGGTATAGTGAGCTCTCAACCCGAGGGGGCATGGCACGCCTTGGGTTTTGGTATGTCAAGACGATGGCTTCTACTTTTCCGTGGCCATTCTCTTTTTAGAAGCCTTTCCCTTCTGCTGGCCTCCATAACAGACAAAGAGCTGGTCCAGTCAAAGAGCTGGTCCGAGGTCCTGAAGCTCTGCTTTCGGTCCATGTACAGGCGCAAAGCCTGGACGGGACAGAGCAAAGCTAGGGCTGGATCTACCACCGCCTGGGGCAGATCACATAAGTCGTCCGCGTCCCGCCTAGAGACCATACGTTTAGATTCCAGAGGTCTGGACACAGGTGCCCCGTCTCTGAGAAATCAAGTCCTTCCTCAGAGGAATGCGCCTGGGAGGGACTGTCATGAGGAGCATGAGTTCTGGGGACAAGGTCCAGTTGGGCCAAAAAGGGGTAACTAGCAAAACCTGACTGTGCAAGTAGGCTCACCGGGGGAAACCATACTTGCATAAGTCCCAGGGCCAATTGGGCCAGTGCGTCCATCCCAAGGGTCACAGGAGTAAAACAACTGCCAGTGGGACGTGTCCAGAGACACAAACAGGTCTACCTGTGAAAGTCTGAAGCATCTCCAAATCAGCTGGACCACCTAGGGTTAGAGTCTCCATTCTCCCAGCTGTCAAGAGAGCTCGTTGATTGCACGATTGAGCATGACCGATATATAAATGGACCAAAGCAACTTCAGATGCTTCTGACTCTATAGGAGGAGATGGCGAGTAAGTTGCGACATGTGACGGGAGCGTGATGGTTGATGTATTCTACGGCCGCAGTGCCGATCGGACCAGTACAAGCTTGCCTATTTGTGGTGATTTGAGCGGCCCAGTGCAAGAAGTACTGCAAGCAACTCTAGGCAGTTGATGTTCCAATGCAGTTGGGATCCCATCCAAATACGTTCGTAAGTCGTAGTTTGTAATTCGCATTTGTAAAGACAACAGCATGCCTTGACACTTACTCTAGTAGAACTCCTGCCCATAGAAACACAGGGTCCGACCACTGGCTGAAGGTTTGGTGACAGGCCGGGGTGATTTAACCATGTGCGTGCAACGTTGCCATGCCCATCTCCGGACTCAGCCATAAAGCCCGTGCTGAAGCCATAAAGCCAGTGCAATCCAAGTGGCGGGATTGCGGCTGGAGATGCCATATGTCCCAGGAGCCTCTGAAATAATTTTTGTGGGGCCGGTGTCCTGCTCTTGAGTGAATTCAAGCAGTTCGACACTGTGCGAACACGTCCCTCTGTGAGGTGTGCTGTTAGGTTGACCGAGTCCAACTCCATACCGAGAAAAGTGATGATCTGCACGGGAGCGTTTGCTCTTTTCCCAATTGAACTAAAGCTCCAACTGGCTGAGGTGACTGAGCACCATGTCACTGTGTTCGCACAACTACTTTAGTGACTGTGCCAGTTTGAACCAGTTGTCGAGATAGTTGAGGATGCGAACACCGGGTTCTCTCATAGGAACAAGGGCTGTCTACACGACCTTCGTGAAGACACAAGGCAACATGGACACCCTGAAGGTGAGGTCTTTGTACTGGGATGCCCACCCCTCGAACACAAAGCGCAGGAACGGTCTGTTGTGTCGTGGGAGAATCGAGACATGAACCTATGTGTCCTTCAGGCCGATCGCTGCAAACCAATCTCGGGGACGGATGCACTCGAAAATGCATTTCTGCATCAATATCTTGAATTGGAGCCTGTGAAGGGCCAGGTTGCCCTTCTGGATACCCTCTGAAGTTGAGGGGACGCGGCGTGAACTGAATCGCATAGCCGAGTATGACAGTCCGAGTGAGCCACTCGTAGAATTCATTGTCTCAGTGAATGGATAGAGCAGGAACAGAAGTGCTGCAATGTGCATTGGCTCGTTTAGTCAGGCGAGATCCCAATTCGTCAGTCTTCCTTTTTTTTTATTGCAAGCTCTGTCAAGTTCTCTTTTTGCCAGGAGACCATCCTCTACATTTTTAAATGGGTGATTCCCCGGAAGTTGGAGATTTAGCTGCTCCATGTCAACCTTTCATGCTCCTTGACAACTAACCTATGCCACTCCCACAACATACGTCACAGTAGCCGGAGCAACTTTTCTCTATTTACGGATATGACGAGTGACGCATGTATGCAATTTTCGAACACGAAAAACATTCTGACAGGTCTTAAATATGAACGCTTATAATAAGCTTACCATAGTGAATCAGGGTAAAACAAAAACAGGTTTTGGAAGATGATGTATTGACTTGATACAAGTCTTGATTAAAAAAATTTGGTTAATTTTGAACTAAAGAAAGTTACATAGTGTACCTTTAAATGACAAAAATGCACAACAAAATTACTAATACTTTAAAAATAAAATAGAAAATAGAAAAATAAAAAATAATTCAAAATATTTATTAAAAAAAAGCATAATTTCTTAATACTAAAAGAACAATGATAGGAAATCTCCACTTCCTGTGAGATCAGGTTGGAACTTTAATGTCTTTCCTTTCAATCATTCATCCTCTTACAAGACCCATCCCACTCCTCCTGACTTTTACAGCACTTTTCGTTTTCTTCTTTTAAGAATAAAGAATATCATCCATATGAATGATGGAAAAGAGGAAGTGTGTGATGAGAGAGATGGCTGGTGCGTGCCCCACACGGCAGACGATCTCAGGAATATAATTTCTGAAATGATCCAGAAACACGTCCGACCTAACCTCTCAGGTAAAACACACACAGAAAAAAGGCATTGATAATTATTAAATATAGCAAAATGATATTTATTTTATTATTGTGTGATATTTTATTGATGTAGCATCATCCACCCAAAAGCCTACAAGAACTAGACCCAAAACTGTTGACAGCGGAGAAGAAGACGATGATGATGATGATGAAGATTACAAGCCTTCTGATGCGAGTGACAACGAAATGGAAACTGAGATAGCAGATTACATGTAATTCCCCTTAAGTTTTTCTGGCACTTATAATGGATTGGATGTGTAAATGTAAAAAACAACTTTGGATACTGATAGAAATGAGTTTGTTTGTTTTTCCCCCCATTTGGATAATAAATGGTTTTGTCAAATGAACTGATTGAGCAAATTCTTCAAAAAAGTATCCGACATATAGTAAGAAGAGAGAAGTTGTTACTAACTGAAATTTTATTAACAGTATCAAAATAGTCACACAATTGTTAGTTGTATATTTTGGATACTTCTATGCATAGTTTTTTTTTTTCCTTCTGATTGCTGCCCAGTGTGTGTGTGTATATATATATATATATATATATATATATATATATACACAGATGAAACTCGAAAAATTAGAATATCGAGAATTGGAATATGCAAAAGTTAATTTATTTCAGTAATTTAACTTAAAATGTGAAACTAATATATTAAATAGACTCATTACATGCAAAGTGAGATATTTCAAGCCTTTTTTGATATAATTTCGATGATTATGGCTTACAGCTTATGAAAACCCCAAATTCAAAATCTCAGAAAATTAGAGTATTACATGAAATCAATGAAAAAATGTATTTAAATACAGAAATGTCGGCACTCTAAAAAGTATAATCATGCATATGTACTCAGTACTTGGTTTGGGCCCCTTTTGCATGAATTACTGCCTCAATGCGGCATGGCATGGATGCTATCAGCCTTTGGCACTGCTGAGGTCTTATGGAAGACCAGGATGATTCAATAGTGGCCTTCAGCTCTTCTGCATTGTTCGGTCTCATGTCTGTCATCTTTCTCTTGGCAATGCCCCATAGATTCTCTATGGGGTTCAGGTCAGGTGATTTTGCTGGACAATCAAGCACAGTAATCCCATGGTCATTGAACAAGGTTTTGGTACTTTTGGCAGTGTGGGCAGGTGCCAAGTCCTGCTGGAAAATGAAGTCAGCATCTCCATAAAGCTCGTCTGCTGAAGGAAGCATAAAGTGCTCTAAAATGTCCTGGTAGACGGCTGCGCTGACTCTGTACTTAATTCAGCACAGTGGACCAACACCAGCCAATGACATGGCTCCCCAAAAAAAACACAGACTGTGGAAACTTCACACTGGACTTCAAGCATCTTGGATTGTGTGCCTCTCCAATCTTCCTCCAGACTCTAGGACCTTGGTTTCCAAATGAGATGCAAAATTTGCTCTCATCAGAAAATAGGACTAGGTAAGACGCTTCTGACATTGTTTGTTGTTCAAGAGCGGCTTGACAAGAGGAATGCGACATTTGAAGCCCATGTCCAGGATCCGTCTGCGTGTGGTGGCTCTTGATGCAGTAACTCCAGCCTCAGTCCACTCCTTGTGAAGCTCCCCCACACATTTGAATGGCCTTTTCCTGACAATCCTCTCCAGGCTACGGTTGTCCCTGCTGCTTGTGCACCTTCTTCTTCCAAACTTTTCCCTTCCACTTAACTTTCTATTAATGTGCCTTGATACAGCACTTTGAGAACATCCAACTTCTTTTGCAATTACCTTTTGAGGCTTTCCCTCCTTGTGGAGGGTGTCAATGATGGTTTTCTGCACAACTGTCAGGTCAGCAGTCTTCCCCATGATTGTGAATTCTACTGAACCAGACTGAGAGACCATTTAGGGGGCTTTCACACTAGCACTTTTGGTGCGCACCCGGGTTCGAATGACGTCAGAGTTCGGTTCGTTTGGATGACGTGAACGCTGTCTTCCGAACTCGGGTGTGCACCCACGAACTGTACTCGGATCCGCTTAAAAAGGTGGTCTGGGGTACGGTTCATGTGAACTCCAGTACGGTTCGCTCCTGATATGAATGCAATCGAACCAAACCGCGGAAGTGAACCGCTATTGATGACGTATAATGTGGTCGACAGGACAGTCGTCGGTGTGTGTGTGTGTGTGTGTACACTTACCTTGACGAAAAGCGGGATTTACGCACTGCAAGCAGAGAGATGATTAATGCTTGCCTCTGCAAAAATTGTCTTCGGCTGACAGCCAGCTGTCTTTAGAACGATTTTAGTACTTTTGCAGCAGACAGACGCAAGTGTGTTTTCTTTGAAAACAAAACCAAAGGTTAAAAAAAGAAGAACAAATGTGAAGCGAGCAATTCTATCCATTTTGACGCCTTTTCATTATAAGCGGCGCCGGTTACCAAGCAGCATGATTACGCGCCACTGCAGCTTGATGACGCAACCGTACCACGGTTCGGATACAAATAATATAATGTGAACACAGTCCATCTGGGGCAGGGGGAGGGGGGAGCAATCGAACTCCGGTTCGGAACAGGCAACCGAACAAAGTGTGAAAGCGCCCTTAAAGGGACATTGTGTAGGAATTTCTCCCATCTAGCGGTGAAATTGTATTTTGCATTCAAACGAATTGTGCTCTCCAGCGCCTCACTTTTTCAAATGCGTGTTGCATCTACGGTAGCTGTTATGTACCAAAAAGCTATGACAAGATGTCTTCTAATAGCACTTTGTCGAGTTTTCCTTCGGGTGAACAGGTTTGTTATTTCAAACAATCTGCAACTTGACACAGCGAACAAACGAATGTTACAGTAGCCTATGAATAATAACAGTGCAATGCAGCCTTTTAAACTTACCGGGGCAGTGACAGGCGCCTCTCTCTGCTCTGCTCCTCCGTTTCTGCTGCTTTCAGTTACGTTACAGGCTCTGAACGAAAACGCGTTATGGAAACCGTTGGCCTAGTACTTTTTGGCCCTCTCTGCTATTCAAGATGGTGGAACGACATGGAAGCCTCCGTGGACCTACCCGTCACATTTATATAAAGATAATAAATTGTTCATTTTAGAGGATAAGTCAGATAATTGGCAGAGGTATGTGTACACCATTGAGGACATATTTATGAATAAAAATATTGATTTTAGTTAATAAAATACCTAAAAAACTACACATAGTCCCTTTAAAGGCTCAGGAACAATTTGCAGGTGTTTTGGATTAATTAGCTGATTAGAGTATGACACTTTGAGCCTACAATACTGAACCTTTTTACAATATTCTAATTTTCTGAGATTTTGAGAAGCTGTAAACCATAATCATCGGAATTATATAAAATAAAGGCTTGAAATATCTCACTTTACATGTAATGAGTCTATATATTAGTGTAGCATATGGACAATGTCAGGATGGCTCACTCATTCCAACATGCCAAAAACCTTTTAACCCTTTGAGTTTTGCCTATAACTCAACTAGTGAGCGCAAAAAGTCTCCATCTAATGGGTCCAAATTGTCCATTGACACTTTTGTGCCGTGCACGAAGGAAAGAAAACACCCATAAAACCAGCGATGAGCAAGCTTCAAATAGATGTTTATCAACTGAACTCCTTTACGACAGGAAAGAATTCCTGGGTGAAGACTTAACAACGTACACACAACCAAACTTTCTTGTAGTGAAAGCTAAAATATGTGTAATTCTGAAAATATACAATATATTCATGTAAGTATACAATATATAATAAGTATACAATATATTAATGTATGTCTTTGTGTTTCTGCTTTTGTACCAAGCCTAGTTATGATTTTATAGTCGTGTAGCTAAACTCTAAGTTCTCATATCAAACTCTAAGATTATATACCCACCTTTATATATGCAAAACCTACATTTCTTGGTACCGAATTTATTCTCTCAGTCTGCTTTAGCTAAAAATATATATTAGATTATGATAAAATGTATTACACTTTTTCCCATTCTTGATAGTAGAAAGAGGCGAAGTCTGACACCGCCATAACCCATGCAAATTAGGTTGTTAGAAGAAACAAACGAATCTTTTCCCGCCCAAGATTCTTCTTTGAAAAGATGAGGGCCCAGTCTCCTTGCTCTCTCTTCTTCGTAATCCTTGGACGACTCCACTTCTCTCTTCCTTTGCGTTCTAGTTCTAGCTTTTCTTATTTTCGTTTAGTTCTTTTCTTTGTTTTAAACCTTGTGCCGTAGTCATTTCGACCACCGGGCGAAACGGACTTAGCCTGATTTCCAGCAACTCGCCTACACGTAACTCTTTGAACTTCCCGCGAGATACGCGCGTTCCCAAACCAGTTCCAGGACGCACGAGGACCACACACCCACGCAGCCTTGTTTCAACTACACAAAGGTTTATAATGCAAGTAGCCCATCTATTTCCATCGAAATCTAAATGTGTTTAGAGCTGTTTATCCCTGCTTTAAAGGGTCATTCCACCGGTGGAGACATGAATATGTATTGAAAGTGGGTCATATATGTAGTAGAATAGTATCATAAATTTCTAATGGGGACCTTCTTGGCCGATAAAAGGCAGAAAATGACTTTTTAGTGCTTGTGGATTGTAGACAACAATCCCCATAGTGCATTACAATGCTCAGCTCCGCAGACCACTCCCACTACAGTAGCTAGTTTAACTGCAAGATATTTGTGCAATGAACCTGCCACGTTAGCGTGTTAAGAAAATGAAAATAAACTTACTTTACAGAAAGACGACCATTTGACCCTGTAGGCTTTGGCTGACGTTGCCAGTTGAACTTAGGTATTCTAAAGTAGGTCTCCAGGACGCCGCTATCCATATGGGTTGCAAAACTCGAGTGAGCAACAACACACACGTCCGTGTCATCCTCCGATTCCGTAGCACCGCTGGAATTCTCGGCAGGTAGACAGACTCTTGTTCTGTGTCCATTTGCGCACAGTGAGAGGACAGGCACCACCAATCTGCCCCAGCTCGAGCCATTGCGGGCTCCTCGTCCGCGGCAGGCAGATCGTCTGCATCGGCTGTGGTGGCAGCAGCTTCAGCCGCCTCCGGTTCTTCCATAGCCCTCAGCTGCTCGTCGCTATACTGTGGCTCATAAAGGTACCCACGAACATCCGTTTCTACCGTAACTTCGTCAAAATCCAGATCCTCCATAATGCATCCGCCTGTGTATTCAGTACCTTCGTCAATATTTTCAAAAAGTTTCTCCCGGTGAAATTAAACGCACTGGCACTGATCTGATAGGTCTGTTAGCGCATTAGGTCCAATCCCCTATGGGCGGGTTTAAAAGGGTGGGAACTAGTGCTGGTAGTCTTCACAGAAATCCCCCCCTTTTACACTTCCTCCTACAATGACGTAAAATGACGATTTTTGCGTCATTGTAGGAGGAAGTGAAAAAGGTAAAGAGAGGATTTCTCTAGTCTCAGGGGAAAATGAAAGAATGTTGCACGACCATTAAATAGTATGACTGGATTTCTAACAATGGAAATCTTAATGCAAATGGGTGGAGTGACCCTTTAAGGTGTGTGATTTCTTGATGATTCTCAAGGGTTAACTGTTGTGTGAAATTTGCTATTTCTGTGATCTGCTTTCTCTCTTCTCCTTTCCTTACTTCCGTTATTCATTATTATGTATATATTTGTTGTTTAAATGTAATTTGTACTATTGCTTCATTTATTAAACCCTCATTATACTCTTTATTGTCTCTGACTGGTACTCCTCAAACAAAGCCTCTTAAATGTGTGATCCTAAGCTACAAGCTTGATATTGATAAATACTTTAATTAGTAATATTATCAGAAAGTTTTTCTTCACAAACAGAAGGATAGCTTTTCCTGATAGTGAACAGAATAATCCTTTTCGCGAAATTCATCAGAGGATCGTCAGTAGGTTCGGTGGACGGACAACCCGACGAAATGCAGTTAGTTCTGTTTAAAGGATATTCTAAAAATTGATATAGCCTATATTATATGTGTTCATAATTGATTATAATTCGTTGTGGTTAATTGTCTATACATATGTAGATGCAGATGGACTATATTCCCTTTTTGGGCAATTTAAAATTGTAGGTGATAACTCAGAACCCATATGATCAGCTATTAATTGTGAATTATTGATTATTGATTATAATCAATAACCCCCACCGTCCCACCCCGACACCGATCCTCATTCACACAAAATACACAGGAACATAATATTACAATGCAAATTATACAAATAAACCAACAGACTCTTCGAGTTTTCAAGAATTCTTCGAGACCGTAGCGTTGCGGCCTGTACACAGCCAGCCAGAATCTTTCCGTCTCAGCCACAGCCAGTTGCTGCTCCAGATAAGTTTCTTTACAGTTTCTTCCTCTCATATTTACATTTATTCATTTAGCTGACGCTTTTATCCAAAGCGGCTTACAATTGCTATATATGTCAGAGGTCGCACGCCTCTGGAGCAACTAGTGTTAAGTGTCTTGCTCAGGGACACATAGGTGTGTCACAGTGGATTCGAACCCGGGTCTCTCACACCAAAGGCATGTGTCTTATCCACTGCGCCATCACCACCCCTATGCCACCCCAACTCATATGCCTCATCTACAGCATCCTCCCATAGCACTGTTAACTCTATCAGTTGAACAATGCGTGCTGATCCAGACCACAAAACAAAATCTGGTCGGAGGTTAGTGGTGGCAATCTCAGGTGGAAAAATAAGCCGCTGATCAAGATCAGCCAGCATTTTCCAGTACCTCTCCTGTATATACATATGTATTTGTTTATACACTCACCTAAAGGATTATTAGGAACACCTTTTCAATTTCTCATTAATGCAATTATCTAATCAACCAATCACATGGCAGTTGCTTCAATGCATTTAGGGGTGTGGTCCTGGTCAAGACAATCTCCTGACCTCCAAACTGAATGTCAGAATGGGAAAGAAAGGTGATTTAAGCAATTTTAAGCGTGAGCATTGTTGGTGCCAGACGGGCCGGTCTGAGTATTTCACAATCTGCTCAGTTACTGGGATTTTCACGCACCACCATTTACAAAGAATGGTGTGAAAAGGGAAAAACATCCAGTATGTGGCAGTCCTGTGGGCGAAAATGCCTTGTTGATGCTAGAGGTCAGAGGAGAATGGGCCGACTGATTCAAGCTGATAGAAGAGCAGCTTTGACTGAAATAACCACTCATTACAACTGAGGTATGCAGCAAAGCATTTGTGAAGCCACAACACGCACAACCTTGAGGCGGATGGGCTATAACAGCAGAAGACCCCACCGGGTACCACTCATCTCCACTACAAATAGGAAAAAGAGGCTACAATTTGCAAGAGCTCACCAAAATTGGACAGTTGAAGATTGGAAAAATATTTGCCTGGTCTGATTCAGATGGTAGAGTCAGAATTTGGCGTAAACAGAATGAGAACATGGATCCATCATGCCTTGTTACACTGTGCAGGCTGGTGGTGGTGGTATAATGGTGTGGGGGATGTTTTCTTGGCACACTTTAGGCCCCTTAGGGCCAATTGGGCATTGTTTATATGCCACGGCCTACCTGAGCATTGTTTCTGACCATGTCCATCCCTTTGTGGCCACCATAAATGGCTACTTCCAGCAGGATAATGCACCATGTCACAAAGCTCGAATCATTTCAAATTAGTTTCTTGAACATGACAATGAGTTCACTGTACTAAAATGGCTCCCACAGTCACCAGATCTCAATCCAATAGATCATCTTTGGGATGTGGTGGAATAGGAGCTTCGTGCCCTGGATGTGCATCCCACAAATCTCCATCAACTGCAAGATGCTATCCTATCAATATGGGCCAAAAATTCTAAAGAATGCTTTCAGCACCTTGTTGAATCAATGCCACGTAGAATTAAGGCAGTTCTGAAGGTGAAAGGGGGTCAAACACAGTATTAGAATGGTGTTTCTAATAATCCTTTAGGTGAGTGTATATTCAAAAGTTTGGGGTGAGTATTTTCAGCAAGGATGCAATAAATTGATCAAAACTGATAGAACAGAATTTTACATGGTTACAATAGATTATATTTTAAACAAATGCTGTTATTTTGAACATTCTATTTATCAAAAAATCCGGAAAAAAAATGCATCATGATTTCCACAAACATTAAGCAGCAAAACCGTTTTCAACATTGATAATAATAAGAAATGTTTTTTGAGGAGCAAATCAGCATAGTATAATGATTTCTAAAGAATCAAAGTCTAAAGTAATGATGCTTCCAAAGCACAGGAATACATGACATTTATATTAACTTTTACATTGCAATAATAATTTACAATATTCCTGTGTGTAATTTTTTATTAATTTGATGTACAACATGGGTCTAAATAGACCCAATGAGTTTTAATTTTCTATATCTTTGCAAGAAATTAATTTCATCATTCAGTATTCCAGGTATTCCTCAATGAACTTGTTTTTGATCATCTCAAATCCTTATTTTTATTTTTACTTTCTTACTTTTTGAATAAAAATTGTTTTTGTACCGCAACCCTTCGAATGCGCAACATGGGTCTAAAAAGACCCGTATTCATGTCCAATGTTATTTCAGTGATGGCTGAGTGTTTTCTTTGCTGAATCTTTAAAATATATGTATTTTATCATTTGTTATTCCAGGTATTCATTAAATATCTTGTTTTTGATTTCCACAAATCATTATGTTTATGTTTCCTTTCTTACTTTATAAACAAACACAGCTTTTGTATTTCTACATCAATTTTACATACATGGGTCTAAAATGACCCGTATTCATTTCCTATGTTATTTCAGTCATGGCTGAGTGTTTCTTTGCTGAATCTTTAAAAGATATGTATTTTATCATTTGTTATTCCAGATATTCATTAAATATTTATATTTATGTTTCCTTTCTTACTTTATATACAATCACAGTTTTTGTATTTCTACATCAATTTTACATACATGGGTCAAAAATGACCCATATAGAAACCTTTGATGTTTGCACATATTTGCAAGTAGGAACATATTTACTGCATAAATACTATTATAGTATTACATAATACTATTCACCTGCCACACATTTCACAACTCAACACAGCTGCTTTTGTATATTTGATGCAAGTCTTATTTTATTTTAACCACAGAAAATATTTGATATTTTGTAAAAGATAACTGGACATAATATTTGAATATTAGGCTATGGTTACCTTGACCATGAAATCCTAGTGAGAAATTACTTGTGAGAAAGAGAAACATATCCAATACTATTAGCTAGCTAGCTGTTGACATATTCTATTCTAGCTAGCTAATGTTAGCTAGACTAAAAAAGATTTTAAAGGGGAAATCAGCAACTCTAGCTATTTCTTCGCTGATTTTAATTTTTGTTGTCGCATGTTATCTCAACGAGCTCCCCCTACAGCTGTAGGACGTATATTTCACAACAATGTTGTAAAAAAAACTCACTTGCGGCACCCTCCTCCCCCTTTTTACCACTGCTCATGTGCATTTGTTATTATCGGAGCCGGCCAACTTTATCGTGTGGAGCTATGTCTACCGAGGTGGGTAATACATCATACACATTGAGGGCGGCGAGTGGGTTTATGTCGAATTGCCATAAAGCAGTTTTTGTTTCTCGCTCGTTCTCGCTTCTCACAAGACTTCCTGTTCCCAACTTACTGGGACGTTAGTCCCCATGTTGCAAGGTTGGTTTTCTGCCTAGGAACGTTGGGGGGAGCAGGGAAAGTCACCATTCTCACCAGAACAGGTTATTAAACCATCCAAATGATTTCTAAACGGTTTTATTAAGTTGAAATAGTTGCCGAATGCCCCTTTAAAGCTTATTTACATGTAATAGGCCTAAAAGTTATATTAAGAACCGTATAGTCTTGAATAAGCCATTATGCTGAAATGGTTCGATGTGTTAAGAGTTTAGGGTCCTTTTTTCCCCGCCTTTTTGATTTTAAAATCTGTAACTGTCAGAGCCACCTGAAATAACATAGGAAATGAATACGGTCATTTTAGACCCGTGTATGTAAAATTGATGTAGAAATACAAAAACTGTGTTTGTTTATAAAGTAAGAAAGGAAACATAAACAATGATTTGTGGAAATCAAAAACAAAAATATTTAATGAATACCTGGAATAACAAATGATAAAATACATTTATTTTAAAGATTCAGCAAAGAAACACTCAGCCATGATTGAAATAACATAGGAAATGGATATAGGTCATTTTAGACCCGTGTATGTAAAATTGATGTAGAAATACAAAAACTGTGTTTGTTTATAAAGTAAGAAAGGAAACATAAACATAATGATTTGTGGAAATCAAAAACAAAATATTTATTCAATACCTGGAATAACAAATTATAAAATACATATATTTTAAAGATTCAGCAAAGAAACATTCAGCCATGACTGAAATAATATAGGAAATGAATACGGGTCTTTTTAGACCCATGTTGCGCATTAGAAGGGGTATCCATAGCTTGCGCATCAAAGGGTTAAATAAATACAGCCTTCTTTCAAAAGACTGCGTTCAAAAACATTTTAAAAAATTACTATATTAACGTTTTTTATTTCATTTTATTTGTAGCCAACACTTTAAGGTGTTATTTATACCGAAAGTACATTTTCAAAATAAATCAACCCTGAGAAATGTTCAAGAGAAAATTAAATTGGCAACTAGCAAGTATTGTATTTACCCATTTTGGCAGATGGTGGATTGATTTGTTTATTGCAAAAGTCTTTGTGCAATTATTCTGCAAGGTGGCTCAAATGTTTTTATCATTCATAAATATTTTTCTGTAATGAAAAAGAAAATGTGTTTCTGTCATTAAGATTACACAAAGCTCTAATGAACACACAACTTTTCTGTGAGACTTTAACACAACTGCACACATGTTGTCCAGTTACTAGAAGGGACTGTGTACTTTTGGTAAGATATGGCTTTGGAACACCTGGGAAGAGAGATATGATTTGTGTTTGAGTTTATAAAAGCGGACAGAATTCCCTTCAGTGCCACACTTGCAGCCACTATCTGATGATGGCGATGCTGGGAGTTTTCATCTCTGTTGCCCTCATCCTGGGGACATCAAATGCAGCTTCTGTAAGTTATGATATTAATTAAATTAAAGATTTGTATTTCATAGGTTTATAGTCAATTTGGGGATTTAAAGAGTTCATATCCATATTTCAAAATATTAAAAACTTTGACCTTTTATACTACGCAGACATGAGTTATTATATGCTTGAGAGTTATGTATATGTTTAATTTATTATGCTTTGCAGTTAGTGTAGTAGTTTAGTTTAATAATGAAGTTATTGTGAAGTATTATTTTAAAGGCAGATAATATCGTTTTTTTGGTTTAAAATTTCTAAAAACCACTAAAACAATGTTATATATTTTGTTGACTTGTGTAGGCACTTACATTATCCGAAATATTTCCAAGAATGTTTAAATCCAGATAAATCATTTTAACCAGGACATGGACCATGTCCGTGCGTCGCCTATCAATGACATCACACTACCATTACCACGTAAATACCAAAGACTCTTTAAAGGGGACCTATTATGCCCCTTTTCACAAGATGTAAAATAAGTCTCTGATGTCCCCAGAGTGTGTATGTGAAGTTTTAGCTCAAAATACCCAACAGATAATTTTCTACAGCATGTTTAAATTGTCACTTTTTGAGGCTCAGAAAAACGCACCGTTTTAGTGTGTATCCCTTTAAATGCAAATGAGCAGCTGCTGCCGGCCCAGACGGCGGAGCCTCACGAGCTCGCAGGACGTGTCAGGACAATCTCTCATCTCACGGAATGATAATATCAAAACATAAACTCTCAGTAACCGTGTTCATTTCGATGCCCACAGAGCCAGATAATATATGCTTTATGGAGACTGAACAGGTATAGTCTATTTTAATTACGGTTATAACTTGTTTTTCCATCTCTCTTTTATCCACTAATTAGTACAAGCATGTTGTAGCGGACCGCGTCCGAATGTTGTAAAAATATACTGATGAGTTCAATGAAGTTTATTGTACATCACACAAAAGATGAAGCGTCAATTTCACTCTAGAAAATCACTGTAAGAGATGAATAAACACTGTAATGTTATAAGAAGTCCGCATTAAAGTATTATCCATAAACTCTCTCCCTCTCCCTTTCATTATTATCAACATACACAGCGAAGTACAAAAAACACTAGTTTCAACTAACAGTAAACAAAATATTATACACACCTAAAGTTCGCGTTCTCACTTTCATTACTGCCATGATCAATAATGTTAGGCCTTTCGCTCCAGTAAATTAACAGAGCTATGTGGATTAATACATCCAGCTACACAACACCGACAACGCTTGGGAGACATTCTCGTCATTGCAGCAATGGCAGATGTGTACAACTCTCAACGCGCTGTGAAGTCGATCAGGGCGGTTCTATGTTAGAACGGTAGTGTCTGTCAACACCCGTGGGCGGGGCCTGTGGCTTTAGTGACGTCACAAAAGCCACATTCTGAAAATGTGATTTATGATTTATGGGGATTTAAAAAAAAGGAGTAGGTGGATTTTTATCACTGCTGGGTGGTTGTGCACACACACTGCCATCACACATTTATGTCCAAACACCATGCAAAAGTGAATTATGCATAATAGGTCCCCTTTAATATATTGTGCGTTTAGACAGGTGTGCAACTGTTTGTATACAATCATCCACAGAAACTAATCATTGCTATATAGCTCAACACAGTCTTAATGTTTATATCTTATTTTCTTGATTTAACGCTAGCACTACGTTGTACCATGTTTTACCATGCATATTGATCTAGCTTACTGCAGTGTGCAACAAGTGTCTCATAGTAGCCGCATAGCAACAAACGCAGAGTAGCATTATAACTTTCAACACACTCAATAATAATATGATAAAAAAAAGAGGAAGTGGTCATCTGCGGCATAATAAAAGCTCAACTGCTCTCGAGCCGTGTGTCGCTCTTGTCTCTCTTTAGCAATAGCTCCAGTGGCTTCCAGCCCTGTCTTGCTTCATACTACAGTAACGTTAATAAATCTTAAATACATTAGCTCAACCATGATTTTGATTTCTGCCCGAGTCCCATTGGATTATTTTCCTCCGACCTCTAGGGGTGAAAATTACACATTGTGCTTTTAATAGATGAAATAATACTCTACCAAGGTCTTATTATGCATCTTTTAATTAAAATTATATCTATTTTAACTTTAATAAGTAGCCCCAAAGGGGAAAGTAAAAACCTTTCTACTACTTCTAGAGAAATCTTCTAGAGAAATTCTGTATTTGCGATGCAGTTTCGCCAGCAAAAGCAAAAGTTTTAGTAGAGAACAGAAATGCAGGAAATCTAAACCTGACACTGTTGCAGGAAGAGGCTAAAATGCTCAAAATACTATGCTATGCTGCAATTTCTACCCAAATTTAATTGTGAGCATGTTGCAGCTGGGATCTGTGTACACGGAGGGAGGGATGGTACAGGGAAAGAGTCGTAGTGTTGGGCTCTTCCGCTATATGGACGTGTTCAAGGGAATTCCTTTCGCTGCTCAACCTGGCAGATTAGCGAAGCCGGTTCCTCACCCAGGCTGGGATGGTGCGTATACCTGTCTGTCGTGCAAGCTTGTCTAGACCTTTTTAGGCACTGATTATTAGGGCAAGCTAGGGTCTAATATTTAGTGAGTGAGTGTATTAACAGCGTACCCTTGATGACTCTACCTGCACAGGCGTCCTGAAAGCCACCGAGTACGGAAATAGGTGTCTGCAGATCAATATTCTCGGTAAAGATGTCTTGGGCTCTGAGGACTGTCTCTACCTGAACATCTGGGTCCCTCAGGGACGTTCTGGTAACGCAAACCTGTTCTAATTTACAAAACCAAAAAAGTATGTTAAAGGGATTTTTTTAATAAAAACAATTAAATCATTTACTCACCCTAATGTCATATCAAACTTGTATGACTTGCGCAAAACATTTTTACAATGAAAGTCAATGAGGTACAATGTTGTTTTGCAGTGTTTAATGGGAAAACTTTGACAGAATTTTCATTTTTGATGAACTAGCCCTTTAAGAATAACATTTTAACAAATAGTATGTCTGGCTTGAACCTCCTATTTGCAGTTTCTACCAATTTGCCTGTCATGGTGTTCATCTATGGTGGTGCCTTCCTGATGGGTGGTGGGATGGGTGCAAACTTCTTGAACAACTACCTTTATGATGGAAAGGAGATTGCAGACAGAGGAAATGTCATCGTGGTGACTTTCAACTACCGTGTCGGAGCCCTCGGATTCCTCAGCAGTGGAGATGCTGACGCACCTGGTATTCAAATTTCATTTGAATATAAGTCATATAAATATGATACAACACGGTAGGGAAAAAATATGCAGCCCAATGGGGAACAGATTTCTCGGGGGGAACGTAACTGTTTTTTTAAGTACATGCTAACGTTTTTTGGATAGAACAAAAGCCTATATAATTTTTTTTTTATCTCATATTTTTTCCATCATGTAGTATGCAAAATGACAAAGTTATTACGCATAGTGATAAAAATAAAAATGAGATGGGAGAAAAAACTGTGTTAATGATCTTGCGTTCTCTTGCAAAAGTTTTGCGTTAGCCCGAGAAACTTTGCGTTCACTTGCAAAATGTTTGCGTTCCCCGTATAAACTTTGCGTTTTCTTGCAAAACTTTCGAACACAAACGTTTTGCAAGGGAATGCAAAGGTTTTGTGAGCGAACACATTATTTCTCGAAGGAAAGCGAAACTTTTGCAAGAGAACACAAAAGAATTAAATATATTTTTTTTCCTCCCATCCCATCATTTTTTCATCACCATTCCCCTTTAGATGCTCTGTTCCTTTGCAAATATTTTGCGTTCCCAAACTTCTTTGCAAGCAAACATACATTTATTGGGGGAACGCAAAAGTGGAATGGCGGTGAAAAAATTCTAAACATTTGTGAGAGAACGCAAAAGTATTATAATTTTTCCTCCCATCTCATATTTTTTCATCACCATGTCCATTTAGGGGCTCCATAGTAAACTTTGCATGGCTTGCAAAACTTTTACTATCTCTCACAAATGTATTGTATTCTATGGAGACCATAAAGGGACATGGAGGTGGAAAGAAATATATAGGAGGAAAAATAAGTCAATGCTTTTGCATTCTCCCAAGAAATTTTGCGTTTGCCCGCAAAACATTTTGAGCGCGAAAGTTTTTGCGAAGGAGCGCAAAGTTTCTCGGGGGAACACAAAGGGTTTGCGAGATGATGCAAAAGCATTGGCAAAACCTTTTCCTCCATCACATTTTCTTTCACCATGCCACTTTAGGGGCTTCATAGCATTACCCCGAAAAACATTGCAAAGTTTGTCAGGGGAATGCAAAAGGTTTGTGAACAAAAGCAAAGCAAAACACAAAAGTTTTCCAAGAGAACACAAAAGCATTGCCATACATTTTTTCTTCATAACTCCTTTTTCCCATCACTATGCTCCGTAGAACTGTTGACTTGACTCCACAATATAGAGATTATATGTACTGTATGCATATGTATGGGTTAATTAATTGATTGTAGTATTTAAATGATGATCTGAGTATGTCCTGGTTGATAGGAAACTATGGCCTGTGGGATCAGCATGCCGCTATCGCTTGGGTACACAGGAACATCAGAGCTTTCGGTGGTAATCCAGACAACATCACTCTCTTTGGCGAGTCTGCAGGTGGAGCCAGCGTAAACTTCCAGGTGCTACAGAAACAAAAAAACAACAAAACAAAAAAATTCTGCTTGCAGGCTTATGTAGGCTATTACATTTTTTATTAGTGGGTGTACATTAGAGATGCGCGGATGGGCTATTATTTCATCCGCAACCGCATCACAAAACTCCATCCATCCGCACCAACGTTTTTGACCAATTTTGAAAATGTTGAATCTAAATGTTAAATCTAAATCTAAATGTAAATGTTGAATCTAAATGTTAAATCTAAATCTAATGTTGAATCTAAAGGTTTCGGGTGAAACTTGAATTTGAATTTTAAATATTTTTAGCCTATTTTAAACTATTTAGCCTACTACTAATGAATGCCTATTTCACTTTATTTTTTGCAAATAGATAGAAAGCTTGAATAAAATAACAAGTTATTTACATTGTAGGCTAATTATCTCTACGCACTGTCATGTCATGGTGACGACTATAGGACGAGCCTTTTCTGAAGACTCGCGTTAATTTTGAATGCACGGAAAGAGAGCGGAGTGCGCATCTATTTCAGGCATGGTGCAATTAATTTTATACCATCAACTGGCCAAACAATCATATAATAAACTATAGAGCCTCGATATTAAAGAAATTCAGACTCTATTCATTCCGAAATTCTGATTGCTTCAACCGCCCGCCACCCGCTGGAATTTAATTTTAAAAAGAAATGTCGTCACGCCATCCGCCCAATCCGCGGTTTATCCGCGGAGTCCGCGGCTGTAACCGCCGACCGCGAATCTCTAGTGTACATGTGCTGGTCTGGCTATGTTTGCTAGGACGAGGTCATTTTTAAAATCTCTTCACAATATGGCAAACTGATGAAGTAGCCCTCATAATTTGGCTAAATAATGTTTTCACTTTGTTTATTATTGGTATGAAAACCAAAAGAGGTCCATTGTAATAAAGGTTGAAGGTTCTAAGATCTGTTGTGTGTCCCATCCTGCATAGATTCTTTCCCCTAAGAACAAGGGCCTGGTCCGCAGAGCTATCTCACAGAGTGGTGTTGCTCTCTGTCCCTGGGCCATCAACAGAAATCCACGACAATCTGCTGAGAAGGTGAACAGCATCTTCATGAATGTCCCACATTACTGAATACTCATTATAAAACAGGCCTAGTACATTGTGTACAGTTCTAACATTTAATATACAGATGTCCCAAAATCCTCAAGGGTTAGTTTACTCTCATTCCCAACCATTTGCAAAGCACTTTACTGTACACTTGCAAGTTTTAACTTAGTGAAGTCGCCTGTTCTGTTTCACATACAGACTGGCATTTCAATGATTTTGGATTGTTATTAAATAATGAATAGATATCACAACAAAAATGTGTGTGTGCACCTTTAGATCGCAAGGAAGGTAGGATGTCCTACTGATAGTGGAATGGTGGCTTGTCTGAAGATGACAGATCCAAAGACTGTTACTCTTGCTGGGAATGTGGAACTAAGTACATCTGCTAGTGGTAAGAACATTCAGAGTGGCTGCTTGTGTTTTAGCCCTTCACATGCTTTTTTAGCAATAGTTTAACAAAAATTAAAATTTAGTCATGTCAGCATCTTGCCTCCGCTTGTTTGTCTCCGGGCCTCTAGAGGTCACCTGTGTTCCCCTCAGCCTTAGTTCTTCTTCGTGTGTCCTTGTTAGCGTTATCCAGGTCACCTGGGCCTTGTTTCCCGTAGAGTATTTTAGCTGTGTTGTTTCCCCTTGTTCCTCACTCGTTTTTTGAGTCTTGGCTATGTGTCTCCTGCTGTGTCCCACCGAGTCCTTCTATGTTATCCAAGCTATTCCAAGTAAGCTGTTCTTAGTTATTTGGTTTTGTTTTTCTCCCCTCGTGAAGTTATTTTATTTATCTCCTGTTATTGTTTGCATTATCTCAACTGTAGTAATACCTCTTTCTGAGAAGGACTTTTGTTGGATTTTTTTTGACTTGCAAAGTACCCTTTTTTAAAATAAATCTACTTTGCCTTGATTTTTGCCTTGAGTGTTTCGTTTGGGTCCAACATAACCCTTTCTATGGCAAAGTGGTAGAACACTCAACTCTCCACATCTGAGACCTGAGTTCGAGCCCAGTTTGTGACAGAAAAACCTAGTCAAGCATGGACCCAGAGACACTCAGTTCCAAGGACCTGTTGGCGGTGATCACTCAACATGAGGCATCTTTTCAGCGCCATGAAGCTGTCCTCAGCCGACAAGAAGAGCTGATGACCAGTCATTCTCAACTCCTGGTCGATATGTTGAGTTCCATCCGCCAGCTCTTTGAACGCCTCCCCGGTCCTTCACCTTCCTCCAGATTACCCCCCCGGCAGCGACAGGCCTTCTCCAGTGGCGGAGCCCCGACTTCTACCTCCCAAGCCCTTGCCAGGGTTTCCTCACCCAATGCTCCCTCACCTTCAAGCTCCAACCCTCAAGTTTTCCCACAGACCATTCCAAGATTGCTTACATTATTACCCTTCTTTCAGACAAGGCGTTCTCCTGGGTCTCCGCAGTGTGGCAATCCCAGGAAGACTGTTGTAACTCCTATGCGACATTTGTGGAAGAGTTCAAGCGGGTGTTTGATCATCCTGTCAGTGGTCGAGAAGCTTCCAAGCGCCTACTTTCTCTCCGTCAGGGTTCCCGCAGCACGGCGGATTTGCCATTGAATTTCGGACCATAGCAGCATGGAGCCGATGGAATGATGAAGCGCTAAGGGTCTGTTTCAGGGAGGGTTGTCTGAGCCCCTTCAAGATGAGTTAGCCACCCGATAACCAGCTGGGGATCTCAAGTCCCTCATAGCATTGGCCATCCGCCTGGACAAACGTCTGAGAGAGCGGAGAACGGCTTGTCGCCAGGTGTCTCAGTCTTAAGTTCCTCTGAGCAACTCTGTTTCTCCAGTTTGTGTTCCTTCATTCAGAGCTTCCCCGCCCCCTGAACAGCTCCATGATTCCCCAGAAGACATGCAGTTAGGCCGTTCCAGGCTTTCTCCCAAAGAAAGGGAAATTCGCAAGAGGGAGCGTCGGTGCCTCTACTGCGGGGTTGCCGGCCTCTTCCGCTCCACTTGCCCCGAGCTTTCGGGAAACGCCTCTCCCCGCCCAGCTACAGGAGGGCTGTGATGGGGAAGATTAGAGCTCCTCCTACTAACGCTGTCCTAGCTATTCAAGCCACTCTGTCCTGGGAGGGCCACCAGCATCAGGTCCAGGCTATGATCGATTCTGGTGCCGCAGGTGACTTCCTGGATCTAACCTTGGCTAAGGAACTTAAGATCCCTACCCAACTACTTCCTCAACCTCAGGCAGTTACAGCTTTGGTTGGCAGACCTCTGGAACCAGCCAAAGCAACAGAGGCGACTCAGTCCCTGCGACTTACCGTCTTTCAACACCAGCAGGAGGAGACCTTCTATCTCATTGACTCCCCTGAGTATCCTATTATCCTGGGTCACCCTTGGCTGCGCAGACATAATCCCCAGATCGACTGGCCTACTTGCATCATTCTAAGCTGGGGTTCCACTTGTCAACTCACCTGCATGCTTCAGAGTCCCTCGGCCCCTAGTTCCGAGTTTCAAGAGTCTGTCGACCTCTCCCGAGTCCCCAGTGTTTACCATCGGTTCATGGCAGGGTTCAGCAAGTCCCGGGCTACTTCCTTACTGCCTCACCGCACTTATGACTGTGCCATTGATCTACTCCCTGGTTCCTGCCCTCCCAGGGGTCGGATCTTCTCCTTGTCCTCCCCCGAGCACTCGGCTATGGATACCTGCTTTAAGGAGTCCTTGTCAGCCGGCATCATCCGTGCCTCTACTTCCTCGGCTGGGGCGGGCTTCTTTTTTGTAGAGAAGAAAGACGGGGGTCTTAGGCCTTGTATAGATTTCACGGTTTGGAATCGATACCGCCTTCCTCTCATGGCCACTGCTTTTGAGTTGCTTCAAGGGGCTTCCATTTTAACTAAACTGGATCTCCGCATTGCTTACCATCTCGTGCGGATCCGGCAAGAAGACGAATGGAAGACGGCCTTCAACACCCCCACGGGTCACTACGACTATCTGGTGATGCCGTTCGGGCTCACCAACGCCCCTGCAGTATTCCAAGCCCTGATTAATGATGTTTTCCGGGACATGCTTAATCTGTTTGTCTTCGTATACCTGGACGATATCCTCATCTTCTCGAGGTCACTGAAGGAGCACGAGGGGCATGTTAGCCGGGTTCTCCAGAAACTACTTGACAATCATCTCTTTGTAAAACCTGAGAAGTGTGAATCCATGTTTCCCAGAATCAGTTTTCTCGGGTTTATCATCACTCCTGGCCACCTGGAGATGGACCCCAAGAAGTTCAAGGCAGCCCACAACTGGCCCACACCTGCCACAGTCAACGAGGTTCAACGTTTCTTTGGCTTTGCGAACTTCTATAGGAAGTTCATTAAGAATTTCAGCTCTGTGGTAGCCCCCTTGACAGCACTTACTAAGGGAGGAGGAACCAAGATTAACTGGGGTGCAAAGGCAACAGGGGCCTTCAAGGATCTCAAGCGCCGCTTCACTTCCGCTCCGATTCTCGTGATCCCTGACCCAGAAAGACCTTTTGTGGTGGAGGTGGACGCCTCAGAGGTGGGGGTGGGGGCAATCCTGTCACAGAGGGGTGAGGATGCAAAATTACACCCTTGTGCCTTCATGTCTCGCCACCTTTCTGAGGCCGAGCGTAACTACCACGTGGGGGATCGAGAGTTGCTTGCGGTAAAACTGGCCTTAGAGGAGTGGCGCCATTGGCTTGAGGGGGCTCAGCATCCTTTCCAAGTTCTCACGGACCACAAGAACCTGGAGTATCTCCAGCAGGCAAGCGCAATGGTCACTGTTTTTTAATCGATTCCAGTTTCTCTTATCTTACAGACCCGGCACCAAGAATGTCAAGCCGGATTCCCTCTCTCGAGTCTACTCTCCTGAGATACAAGAGAAGCCCTTGGCATCGATTATTCCGGGGCCTTGGATAGTTGCACCTCTGCAGTGGGAACTAGAAAAAGTGGTGCGAGAGGCCCTTGTCCATGAGCCCGATCCAGGCGGTGGTCCTGCCGGACGCTTACGTTCCCCTGTCTGTTCGGGCCCGGGTCTTGCAGTGGGGTCATAAGTCGCCCTTGACGTGCCATCCAAGTGCTCGCACACTGGAATTCCTCCAGCGGAGGTTTTAGTGGCCGTCCATCAAGAAGGATGTTCAGGTCTATGTGGAGGTCTGCCCTGTGTGCAACCAGGGAAAGTCTACACGTCAGCGATCCCAGGGACTGCTCCGTCCCTTACTTGTTCCCCACAGGCCATGGTCACACCTTTCTCTGGACTTTGTTACAGGACTTCCTCCATCCCAGGGCAACACTGTTATCCTGGTGATTGTTGACCGGTTCTCTAAGGCTGCCCGGTTTATTCCCCTGCCCAAGCTGCCTTCGGCCAAGGAGACTGCTGAGCTCCTAATGAACCATGTCTTCCGGATATTTGGAATTCCCCTGGATATTGTCTCTGACCGAGGTCCCCAATTCTCGTCCCGGTTTTGGGGGGCCTTCTGCAGGCTTATTGGGGCCACAGCTAGCCTATCATCTGGATTCCATCCAGAGTCTAATGGGCAGACGGAACGGATTAATCAGGATCTGGAGACCACCTTGCGGTGTATGGCGGCCAGTAATCTTGGGCCACCTATATCATTTGGGCTGAACATGCCCACAACACCCTCCAGTCCTCGGCCACCGGATTTTCCCCTTTCGAATGCCAGTTTGGATACACCCCTCCATTATTTCCAGAGGAAGAGGCGCAAGTTGGTGTTCCCTCTGCCCAGCGATTTGTCCTACATTGTAGGCGGACCTGGAAGAAGGCCAGGCGTACCCTCCTTCGGACCTCCCAGAGATATCAAAGCCAGGCAAATCGCAACCGCCGGACGGCCCCTAATTTCCGAGCTGGTCAAAGAGTCTGGTTAGCCACTAAGAACCTGCCCCTCCGGGTCGAATCTAAGAAGCTTTCCAAGAAATACATCAGCCCTTTTCGCATAGCAAGGAAAGTTAACCCTGTTTCTTATCGTTTGTATCTCCCTCGTTCACTTAGAATCAACCCCACTTTTCATGTTTCATTACTTAAACCTGTCTTGTCTTGTGTTCTGGATGGAACGTCAGAAGCCGTTCCTAGAGGAGGGGGTCCTGTCAGCATCTTGCCACCTGTTGTTTGTCTCCGGGCCTCTAGAGGTCACCTGTGTTCCCCTCTGCCTTAGTTCTTCCTCGTGTGTCCTTGTTAGCGTTATCCAGGTCACCTGTCCCTTGTTTCCCCCAGAGTATTTTAGCTGTGTTTTTTTCCCTTGTTCCTTACTCGGTTTTTGAGTCTTGGCTATGTGTCTCCTGCTGTGTCCCACCGAGTCGTTCCAAGTTATCCAAGCTATTCCAAGTAAGCTGTTCTTAGTTATTTGTTTTGTTTTTCTCCCCTCGTGGAGTTATTTTATTTATCTCCTGTTATTGTTTGCATTATCTCAACTGTAGTAATACCTCTTTCTGAGAAGAACTTCTGTTGTATTTTTTTTACTTGCAAATTACCTTTTTTTAAATAAATCTACTTTGCCTGGATTTTTGCCTTGAGTGTTTCGTTTGGGTCCAACATAACCTCTTTATGGCAAAGTGGTAGAACACTCAACTCTCCACATCTGAAACCCGAGTTCAAGCCCAGCTTGTGACAAGTCATCTTTTACTCACTCGCATGTCGTTCCAAACCTGCACGACTAGTCGTTCTTTTACTGGGAATACCAGTGAGCAAGACAGTGTATAAAAGTCATGCGGGTTTGCGCATAGTCAAAAGATCAAATCTGACAATCTTTTCCAGATCCCATTGTGCAGAAACTGGCTCTGTCCCCAGTTATCGATGGTGACTTCATCCCCGGCGAGCCTGAAACCCTTTTCCAAAATGCTGCTGACATTGACTACATCGCTGGAGTCAATGACATGGATGGCCACATCTTTGCTACCGTTGATATCCCCTCTATCAACAATGCTCTGGTGTCCACCCCTGTGTAAGTGTGCTACATCAAAGAGTCATCTGGAATCATTTTGAGAATTTTTTTTAAGATCCCATAAAACCAGTTTTGTGGCTTTTGTTTATGTATGTTAGCTATGAGGCCATCTACATGCTCAATTTAAAGTTAAAAGTTGGCAAAAGTAAGCTTTAGCAGACCCATACTAAAATTTTGTTTTGTGCCCCAATATATTCTAACATATGCTTAATATCTGTAAAAAGTACAGCTTAAGGATTGTATTTTTCAAATTTGAAAACAATCATTAAAACCTTAAAGTGGTAAAATTACTAAAATATAAAATGTACTTTAAGGGGCGAGAAAATCAAATCTTAAAATACAATTTGTATTTTTTGTTAAAATTAATATATTTAGATAAAAAATGTAATTGATATGAGGAAATGTAAGTAACTAAAGTGTGTGTTATGTAACCAAATTTTGCTCTATATTATGAAATAAATAAAAAATGCACTACTGTTTGGGGTCGGTAAGATGTCTTTCAAAGCAGTCTCTTCTGCTCCCCAAGGCAGATTTATTTTTAAATCAAAAATATAGCAAAACAGTAATATTGTAAAATATTACAATTTAAAATAACAGTTTTATATTTTAATATATTTTAAAATGTAATTTATTCCTATGTTGGTAATGCTGAATATTCAGCATCATTACTCCATTCTTGAGTACATGATGCTTCAGAAATAATTCAAATATGCTGATTTGTTGCTAAAAAAAAACAATTAATAATATAATCAATGTTGAAAACAGTTGTGATGCATTCATTTTTTAAATCATACTGATTCCAAACTTTTAAATGGTAGTGCATACAGTATGTTTTACTGTATGACAATATACACATTTAAAAATGACAATCTTTGACAATCATTCTTAATTTGCTGCTCAAGATAAATTGTTTTATTATTATCTATGTTTTACTGTATGGGAATATACACATTTACAAATTTTTGTTTTCTGGAAAAACAGTGATTTAAGCTAAAGCTAACTGGCCTTTCAACAAAGATACAAACTGATGTGTCCTATGCAGGAAAAATTGCATCGGTCTAGTCATTTCATGGGGCCTTTAATAATCCAAACAACGGCATAATAAAAAAAATATAAAAAAATGCAATTGATTTATAACAGGGCAGATGTCAGGGCACTCTCGATTTCCCTGTCTGAAGCTAGAGGACAAGACGCTGGTGTCGCAACTTATCAGGAGTACACAGTCAATTGGGGTAGTAACCCTAGTGATAAGGATATTAAGAAAACAATTGTGGACATTGAGACAGACTACATCTTCCTGGTGCCAACCCAAGCAACCCTGTACCTCCACACTGACAATGCCAAGTAAGCTGACTTCATCTTCTTATTTACTGACCTCTAAAGTGTGAACTGAATGGTAGAAAGCTTAAAACAACATTTTTTCTCCATTAGATCTGCACGAACCTACTCCTACCTGTTCACCGAGCCTTCTCGCATGCCTATCTTTCCACTCTGGATGGGTGCCGATCACGCTGATGATCTGCAGTATGTGTTTGGGAAGCCGTTCGAGACTCCTTTGGGCTACTTTCCTCGCCATCGTGACGTCTCCAGATACATAATTGCCTACTGGACCAATTTTGCTCAAACTGGGTATATAAACATAAAAATACTTAATGTTATTCCACTTTAATGTGTAGAGGCAACTATAGTCATTAAAGGGTAACTAAACCCCTGGTCAAAGCTTGACTCCACCCACTGGCAATATTTGAAAAATGCTGGAAAAGTGGGCAGACCCCAGCGGAGATAGAGGGGACGAACCGAGGGCGGGGCTGAGCGGGGGGCGTGCACCTGAGACCCGCAGTGACAGCTGCTGTCAAACTAGCTAAAATGGATTGACGCAAGTAGCTTTGCAACAGGGCGGTCATTTGAAGTCGAGAACTTTTCTCCCCCACCTTCACCTGAAGTGGAGGAGGGTGAATTGTCTGTGGACACCAGCTCAAACTGTGGTCTTAACTCCCGCATCCCGATCGGCATCCGATTACTCTTATATTCAGTCATTTTGAGGTAATTTTTTCCAGGATTATTATTACTATTACGTTCATTATATTTTGCTGCTATGTGAAAAAAATAATCAGCAAATCGCGCCGGCGCGTTTGTCGACACCAGAGGATTAATTAACTTTAGCCTAATAAGAAGGAACATAAATTGTGATTAAAAATATATGCTCACTCACATCATGATGCCGCTGCGGTGGTGGAGTTCATGCAGGAACAGCAGCGTTTGGCAGCGCGAGCTGTGGGGAGAAGCCCATTTCCACCTCCATTGCATTGGAGAAGCAATCCCACGTAAAATGCAGGTTGCACACTGGAGCGATATGCGAGATTAGCTACCTAGGCTACACGAAATAATATAAATAACTATATAAATGCTATGCTCACTATATGCTAATATATATCTATCCGTTTTCAATACTCGTAATTCCAACTCCTGACTCGCTACAGTAGTTTAGACGGAACCAGATGCTTTTATACCAGGGGCTGCCAAGGGCGTGGTGAGCTCGCACCAAGGGCGTGACAGAGTGACGTCAGAGAGTATTCTACGTCAGAGAGTACCCCTACTGCAGGAGCTTTCCGTTTAACCTGAAGAGGGCAGCACTCAGACGTTTTTACACCATATATTTGAAAATTAAAACACTTTATACCCAAATGTCAAAAAATGTACTCGAATCAATGAACAGCATTTATGAAGCTCCATTCTTACAGATAAGTAACTAAAAAAAGTTGTTTTAGTGTTTAGTTACTCTTTAAAATATATATAATATAAGAGTACTATAATACAAGGCTTATCTATAGTTGTGCAATCCCATTAGGTGAAAATATTGAAAATATTATATGTAAAATATATATAAAAATATATTCAAAAACTTTTGCATTCCCCAGAGAAACTTTGCGATGGCTCGCAAAACATTTCTTCTGAAACTCTCCGTATTCGCTCGCAAAGCTTTTGGGTTTTTTCACTAAACATTTGCATTCTTTCGCTAAACTTTTGCGTTCTTTCACTAATCCTTTGCGTTCTTTCACAAAACCTTTGTGTTCCCCTGAGAAAATTTGCGTTTGCTTGCAAAGAACTCAAGAGTTTTGTGAGAGAACAAAGTTTCTTGGTGTAACGCAAAACATTTGAGAGAGAACTTAAAATCATTGAAATATACTTTTTCCTACCGTTGCATATTTTTTAGGGGATCTGTAGGGGGGGTTCCAAACCTGCTCCTGGAGGTCCACTGTCCTGTAGAGTTTAGTTCCAACCCCAATTACACCTAACACACCTGAACCAGCTAATCGAAGGCAGAATAAAAAACTTCCAGGCAGGTGTATTGAGGCAATGCAGGACGGGGGCCCACCAGGAGCAGGTTTAGACACCCCTGGAATAGCTTTTATTAATATTTATTTTAGTTTTAGTTTGTCATTTTAATAGATCAAGTTAAACTAAATGAAATATATTTTTTTATATATTAACATTTGTAAGTAACATTTGAATGGTTTTAGTTGAGTATAATAACCCTTGTGCCACTTGGGCATAATGATAGCTAAAATGTCTCTTTCTCTCTCCCTCAGTGACCCAAACAAAGGTGAGTCCAGTGTTCCTGTAGCCTGGCCTGAGTTCGCCGGCACTGGCCATAAGTACCTAGACATCCACAACAGTATGAACAAGAACAGTGTGAAGCAGATGTTGAGAACACGCATGGTTTACTACTGGACTACCGTCTTTGCCAGCTACCCTTCTGTCCAGAAGAGCTGAGCACTGCTAACCTGACTACAGAATCATTTAGCAGTTAATATCATGCTAAGATTCATGCAATAAACAAAATATGATGATTAAAAACCGTTTTTCTTGAATGTTGTTTGGTGCTTCAGTTAGATTTAAAGTTTACTAAAGACAACATTTTCTTATCAGTTAACATAATTTCCAAGATTCTTAGATAATTCTAGAACTGTTCCACATCACATGTGTCAAACTCCACTACCGGAGGGCCACTGTCCTGCAGAGCTTAGCTCCAAAACACCTGCCTGGAAGTTTCTAGCAGTGGGAGATACAAGGGGCCATGGCTCTTCCATTGGAAAAAGCATATTAGTTAACTTAGATCATGTATGCCTTGATATCCAATCACATTAAAGCCTGAACGTCATTGAATTTTGTTCAGAGTTGTGGGACAGTCAATCACTCTTTGCGGATAGCATGGAAATCAATGAGAAGTGCCTTAAACTGAATCATACCAGTCTCACAATTGTCCGTGACTTCTCTCATAAAACAGCATTTTTTTCAGTGTAAACTCTGCAAACATGTTGAAGATTAGCCGATGAGCTGTCGATTCATTAAATAAGCTATTTCCTCACAAGAGTGGTTTATTCAGTGTGGTGAAGCAACTTCTCCATTGACATCCATAAACATTGACATGTTTAATTATGGTTGGTGCTTAACTCTGCATGACAGTGGCCCTCCAGGAAAAGTTTGATACCCTTGCACCACATTAATACAGTTATCTAATATTGTTGAGAAATGTGAAGTCTGTTCCTCTGGCATGGTCACATAACTCTAAACACTGCAATAACACCATTAGACAGAACAAACATTAGTGCTATATTTACCCTTTATGGCTGATTTAGGCAGAACAAACATTAGTGCTATATTTACCCTTTATGGCTGATTTAGGCAGGACTTCACAGGAAAACCCCAACTAGCTGGAACAAAACATGGAGAAAGAATTTATATAGTGTATATAATACATGTTGGCCGAAAACCTGCGCTGAAAATATTAAAGCTAAACAATAAAAGAGTTACAAACGCATGGATCTCAATGAATGAAATATTAAATTTAAACAATCTTTATTTATATACATTCTATAATTTGTTAAGAGCAAGATTATGTCACAACAGTCAATGGACACCAATATCATCGGACACCTTGTACCTAACAGCGGTAAGGGAACCATTGGCTAGCACGTGGTCCCCAGACCATTACTGACCCATCGCCAAACCAGTCTCTCGGTATCTCCTCCATGCTCTTGAAACTGTGCTGGGAGACACACCAAACCTCCTTGCAACGGCTCCTGGAGGAGTAGGACTGACTGTGCTACCTGATTGGGTTGCAGGTAATGCTTAATGCTACATACAGGGACAAGGACCCTAACTAAACTAAAGACAAATCAGTCAGGAAGAATAAGGAGAGAACAATGGTCTGGCCATTACCTGCAAAATCATTTACTTTTGGGGGATGTCTTGCTGTTGCCTCTCCAGTGCACCTGTTGTCACTTTCATTTGCACCAAAGCAAGTGAAACTGATTCACAATCACTTATGCTTCCTAACTGGACAGATTGATATCCCTGAAGTTTAAGTGACTAACTGTGACAATTAAGTGTTCCCTTAACTTTTTGCGCAGTATACTATAGCGCTATATACATAGAGGTTTAATGCAAAAGCACCAATAAAGTACCATTAATGCAACTTGTGTACTATATTTCAAGTCTTAAATTTATACAATGGCTTTTTATGAGAAACAGACTGAAATTCAAATAAACTTTTTTTAGATGAGCTATTCATTTAACGTTGTCATGTGGTGCATGGATTATACCTTTGCATGCAAATTTTCCTGCAAAATTGGAGTTCAAAGTGAGGTTCACTTTTTAATCCAAAGTTGAGGTCATTAAAGGTTTCATTGCCACGTTTAATATCTCCCTCAATTTACAAGTGAGTCTCTGAATGCAACAAATTTATCCCACAAACTCCAGCTTAGGGCTGGCACAGGTCGAGAAACCTGTAAGCTTTGCATGCTGTTAAAATCATGCTGAGGTTTCAGTCTTCAGAATGTGTTGCCTTATGATCTCTGTGGGAACATACAGTCTTTAATCCTTCAGTGTCCTACTGCAAACCTCAGAGGGCGTAAACCCTTGACTCCAGTCTGTGTCCTGAGACAGGGTCATATCAGGGTCTAAGCAGACATACGCACTTTTCCTTGTGGCAGAGAGTCGCAGAAATGCAGGTATTTCGAAACCTAAGCCACTCGCCATTCACAAGTAAAGCATTTGGATGTTGACTGGTGCTCTTTTATATGTTAACAACTTTTATATGTAAACAAATGCTGTTCTTTTTCATCAAAAAGTCCTGAATTTTTTTATCATGATTTCCACAAAAATGTTAATCAGCACAACCGTTTTCAACATTGATAATAATAAGAAATGTTTTTTTTTAGTAGTAAATCAGTATTAGAATGATTATCTAAAGGGTCATGTGACTGAAGTAATGATACTGAAAATTCAGCTTTGTATCACAGGAGTAAATGGCCTTTATAATATATATTAACATTTACATTGTATTCATATTTTACAATATTTATTTTTGTAATTTTTGATTAAATAAATGCAGCGTTTTTTTTTTAAAGAGATTGCTTTCAAAAACATTTAAAGAATCATAGCCTAAAAGTTTTTTTTTTTGTAGCCAACATTTTAAGGTGCTTTTATACAGAAAGTAAATTTCAACAATAAATCAACCCTGAGAAATGTTCAATATAGAGAAAATGAATGTGACAACTAGCCCGTATTGTATGCAAAAAAATTAGCATATGGTGAATAGATTTGTCTATTGCTTTGGTTGACAAAAGTCTTTGCCATTATTCTGCAAGGTGGTACAAATGTTTTATAATTCAGAAATATTTCTCTATAATGGAAAAATAAATGTGTTTCCGTGAGAGTTTAACACAACTGCACACATGTTGTCCAGTTACTATGGACTGTGTAATAAGATATGGCCCATATCTTTTGGGGTAAGATATGGCTTGGAACACCTGGGAACGACAAGAGATATGATTTGTGTTTGAGTTTATAAAAGCGGACAGAATTCCCTTCAGTGCCACACTTGCAGCCACTATCTGATGATGGCGATGCTGGGAGTTTTCATCTCTGTTGCCCTCATCCTGGGGACAGCAAATGCAGCTTCTGTAAGTTGTGGTATGCTTAAATGTTATTATACTTAACAGTTCATTATGTTTATGTATTATTAGGTAAGGAATAATTGACAACGAATTGAGTTGGTAATGCGGTTACAATACGCATCTAATCCCAAACCTCCGTTGCTAATTCCGAAACGTAATTTTAGCGCTAGTAACAGAGACTTCAGACACTTAATGCAGTTATGAGAGAGAGAGAGAGTAGTATTTTTGAATTACCTGAATCTGTGTCTCTACTCCAAGAACAGCTCCGTTAAAGGGGTGGTAAAACACGATTGCACTTTTCTAACTTTAGCTAGTGTGAAATGTTGCTGTTTGAGCATAAACAACATCTGCAAAGTTACAATGCTCAAAGTTCAAAGCAAAGGGAGATATTTGCTTTTAAAGAAAAGGACTACAACAAACGTCTGGTAGGGACTACACGACATTCCTCCCGGGTTAGTGACATCAGCAACCCTAAAATGTACATAAACCCCGCCCTCGGGACACACAGTCCATGTTGAGAAGAGGAAAATTTGTTGTATAAGAGTATATTTGCAAGTCAGCTCAAACTTTAGCATCCTTCTTTTCACATGCAATAGAAAGTCACTCTGTGTGCATCTCACAACAGTTCCTATGCGATTTATAGATTATCATGACAGAATATGCTAATTGAAGATAGTTCACTCCACATCAGCAACATAAATTCGTCAACTAACCATTCAGAGACGTCCTGTTGCATTCTACATGTTGTCACTTCTTCTTGAATCTCTCCATCCTCGTCTGAATCTGTTTTAACATTAAAGGCAGAACAGTTTCTGTCATTTTAGTGTGTCTGCGTGAGGTAATCGCTCTGCTAAAGCCTGGTTCACACGGGACAATTTTAAAATTGTCGGCCGATCTTCCAAACCTGAGAGACCCCACACACGGCGATAAAAAATCACGGGTCTAACAGTTTTGGTCGTACCGCCACACGGCAAAATCAACACATCACACACGAACCGATTTGACTCCCGAGCATTCCCAGGTCAGACGGAAAATCTCGCAAAATCCCTCGAGATCAAACGTGACTTCAGAGTAAACAATCAGGGTGGACGAAGAGGATGCAGTGGTGATAGTTTGTAGTTTGTTTTTAACCTAAAAAAAACGTTATTAAAAGAAAAGACGATGGTAAAAGAAGTGGACACAACGCGAGCATGGGCGGCTCTTTTGATTTTCTTTCCCGGTGCTTCCTCTGCGCCTCGTCCCCTCGCTTTCTGACTGGCTACACGCCACAGTCCACAGGCTGCGTGCTCGTTTGTCCCCGGGGGACACCACACACGAGGACAAATCGGGTCAAAAAAATCCAACATGTTGGATATCCCCGATTTGAGATCGGAGCGGTCCCGATGTCCTTCCGAGCAGACGAGAGCACTCTTAACACCACACACTGCAGGAATATCTGATCAGATTATTTTACCATAATCGGAGCATACTTAAGATTGTCGGAAGGGGTAAATCGGGGCTAAAATCGGCCTAATTATCCTGCCGTGTGAACCAGGCTTAACACACAAGAGCTCTTGAAACTCCGCCCTCTGAGGCAGCTCATTTGCATTTAAAGGGCCAGGCACAAAACGGTGCGTTTTTGCTATCCCTCAAAAAGTGACATGGGGTATTTTGTGCTAAAACTTCACACACACTCTCTGGGGACATCAGAGATTTATTTTACATCTTGTGAAAAGGGCATTTTACCACCCCTTTAATACATTGCTAACGCTAATCGTTAGTAAGAAACACCATGTTGCTTTGAAGTTGTTAAACTATTTTACTGATAAAATCGTCATAGCAGCGCTGACAACACGTTTATCCGTACTGTATTTGTGTGTTTTTGAGTGAGAGAGAGAAGAAAGATAAAGAAAAGATAAGAAAGCTCGGGAGAAAGATAGTTGGCTAAGTAGTTAAATAGTTTAATTATGAAGTCATTATGAAGTATTATATTAATAAGAAATAATCAAGTCTGTTAGTTAAGATTGTTTCTATTTTAACTTTAACATGTAGCCCCATAAGGGGACATGATAAAAAACGTTAACTTTTCCCAGAGAAAATCTGCATTTGCAATGCAGTTTCGCAAACAAAAGCAAAAGCTTTAGTAGAGAACAAAAAAAGCACTGATATATAATTTTTCCTTTCATCTCATATTTTCCCCCATTATCAATTAAAATTAAAATAGATATAATTTTAATTAATTGACTTGATTATTTGTTCTTTAGCAATATAACTTTACATTATTATTAGCTTAACAAATAATAATGAAGTGTTAAGCATAATAATATGTTGAACATAAATCTAACTCTTAAGCATAATATAATGTAACGCAATATTATAAATAATAAAAAATATATGATCCTATCACATTTATTTTAACTTGGTATTTTAAATAAAAATCTAAACCTGATACTATAGAAAAGTATTTTTTATTTTATGGGTTTCCTGCTAAAAGAATTACATACAATGTGGCAAAAATACTCAAAATACTATGCTATGCTGCAGTTTCTAACCAAATTTAATTGTGAACATGTTGCAGCTGGGATCTGTGTACACGGAGGGAGGGATGGTACAGGGAAAGAGTCGTAGTGTTGGGCTCTTCCGCTATATGGACGTGTTCAAGGGAATTCCTTTCGCTGCTCAACCTGGCAGATTGGCGAAGCCGGTTCCTCACCCAGGCTGGGATGGTGCGTATAACTGTCTGTCGTGCAAGCTTGTCTAGACCTTTTTAGGCACTAATTATTAGGACAAGCTAGGGTCTAATATTTAGTGAGTGAGTGTATTAACAGCCTACTCTTGCTGACTCTACCTGCACAGGCGTCCTGAAAGCCACCGAGTACGGAAATAGGTGTCTGCAGCTCAATATTCTCGGTAAAGATGTCTTGGGCTCTGAGGACTGTCTCTACCTGAACATCTGGGTCCCTCACGGAAGTTCCGGTAATGCGAACCTGTTCTAATTCACAAGACAAAAAAAGTATGTTAAAGGGATCGTTTACCAAAAAAATTAAAATTCTGTGATCATTTACTCACCCTCATGTCATTCCAAACTTGTATGACTTGGGCAAAACATTTTTGTCCATACAATGAAAGTCAATGGGGTCCAATGTTGTTTTGACAGTATTTGATGGGAACATTCTGACAGAATTTTTATTTTATGATGAACTAAAGAACAGCATTTTACAAATATGTAGTCATAATTGAGTGAAGTAGCCTTTTAAGATTAACATTTTAATTTACAATAATTTAGTCAAATGTATAAATTTATCCTGTCTGGCTTGAAACCTCCTTTTGGCAGTGTCTACCAATTTGCCTGTTATGGTGTTCATCTATGGTGGTGGCTTCCTGATGGGTGGTGGGATGGGTGCAAACTTCTTGGACAACTACCTTTATGATGGAAAGGAGATTGCAGACAGAGGAAATGTCATCGTGGTGACTTTCAACTACCGTGTCGGAGCCCTCGGATTCCTCAGCAGCGGAGATGCTGACGCACCTGGTATTCAAACTTCATTTGAATATAAGTTATACAAATATGATACATCACGGTAGGGAACAATATATTCCAATATAACAATATATATTTTCCAAGCAGCAAAGGCTAGGATGTCAAATAATCGTCTAGCGAATCTGTTTGGCAAAAGTATATTTGGGAGACCTAAAATCAAAGACAAGTGAACCAACTGTAACTCAACTCCAAACATTCGACTCATACATTGAACAACTTGTGACCAGTAAATTCTAATTACAGAAGAATCCCAAATGCAATGAATATAGTGTCTCACTTCCACCTTACGTTTTAGACATAATGCAGAATTGCTTGGGTCAAATTTACTTTTAAGGAACAGTGTGATGTGCATTCTATGTGCAATCCTGAGCTGAATAGATCTGGTTCTGTTGCAAACAGAGGTCTTATTCGCCTATTCTTAGACCTGTTCCCAATCCTCCCCTGTAATAGTCAATTGTAACTCACCCTCCCATAATCTTAGAAGGTCTTACGTGTTCGCCACTTCATATAAGCAAGGCCATTATAAAAGCATGATCTGCTTACAATTGATTGTGATGTTGATGATCTGAGCATGTCCTGGTTGATAGGAAACTATGGCCTGTGGGATCAGCATGCCGCTATCGCTTGGGTACACAGGAACATCAGAGCTTTCGGTGGTAATCCAGACAACATCACTCTCTTTGGCGAGTCAGCAGGTGGAGCCAGCGTAAACTTCCAGGTGCTACATCAAAAAAATATTCTGCTTGCAGGTTTATATATTACATTTTAATGAGCGGGTGTACATGAGCTGGTCTGGCTATGTTTGCTAGGACGAGGTCATTTTTGAAAATGTCTTCACAATAATGCAAACTGTTGAAGTAGCCCTCTTTATTTGAAGGGCTCATAATTTGGCTAATAATGTTTTCACTTCAAATCTAATGGCAACAGGTTTGTGTGAGGGCTTTGTTTATTATCGGTATGAAAACCAAAAGAGGTCCTTGGTAATAAAGGTTGAAGGTTCTAAGATCTGTTGTGTGTCCCATCCTGCATAGATTCTTTCCCCTAAAAACAAGGGCCTGGTCCGCAGAGCAATCTCACAGAGTGGTGTTGCTCTCTGTCCCTGGGCCATCAACAGAAATCCACGACAAAATGCTGAGAAGGTGAACATCGTCTTCATGAATGTCCCACATTACTGAATACTCATTATAAAACAGACCTAGTGCATTGTGTACAGTACTAACATTTAATATACAGTGGTCCCAAAATCCTTGGGGGTTAGTTTACTCTCATCCCCAACCTTTTGGGAAACACTTCACTGTACACTTGCAAGTGTTTATTTAGTGAAGTCGCCTGTTCTGTTTCACATACAGACTGGCATTTCAATGATTTTTGTCTGTTAATAATTAATGAATATATATCACAACTTTGGTTATTTCTAAGGGTACAATTATTTCTTCAAAACTATATGGGTAAAAAAAATGTATGTGTGCACCTTTAGATCGCAATGAAGGTAGGATGTCCTACTGATAGTGGGATGGTGGCTTGTCTGAAGATGACAGATCCAAAGATTGTTACTCTTGCTGGGAATGTGGACTTCAGTACATCTGCTAGTGGTAAGAACATTCAGAGTGGCTACTTGTGTTTTAGCCCTTTACATGCTTTTTTAGCAGTCGTTGAACCAAAATTAAAATTCAGTCATCTTTTGCTCACTCTCATGTTGTTCCAAACCTGCACGACAAGTCGTTCTTTTCTATATAATTACAAAGAATGGGAATACCAGTGAACAAGTCAGTGTATAAAAGTTATGCATGTTTGGAAAGACATGAAGGTCAGTAAATGATGACATAATAACTATCCCTTTAAAATGGTTAAACTGCTGATTCAAACCACAGTAAATGCAACCCAAAGTCAAAAGATCAAATCTGACTATCTTTTCCAGATCCCATTGTGCACAAACTGGCTCTGTCCCCAGTCATTGATGGTGACTTCATCCCCGGCGAGCCTGAAACCCTTTTCCAAAATGCTGCTGACATTGACTACATCGCTGGAGTCAATGACATGGACGGCCACATCTTTGCTACCATTGATATCCCCACTATCAACAATGCTCTGGTGTCCACCCCTGTGTAAGTGTGCTACATCAAAGAGTCATCTGGAATCATTTTGAGAATTTTTAAAGACCCCATAAAGCCAGAGACAGAGTTTTGTGGCTTTTGTTTATGTATGTTTTGTTTGTGCACTATTTAAAGATAAGAGTTGGCAAAAGTAAGCTTTAACAGACCCATACTGCAATTTTTGTGCCCCAATATATTTCAAACATATGCTTAATATCTGTGAAAGAAAAAAAAAAGGAGAAAAAAAACTGCAGCTTAAGGAATGTACTTTTCAGATTTAAAAAAAAAATATTTGGGACCAAAAATTGAATTTGTGGTCAAGATCATGTATTGACAATGCAAGTGGCCAGCACTCTGTAAAGTCTCCTCCAGCACATCCCGAAGACTTTCAATGAATTTAAGATCTGGACTCAGAGGTGCCAATTCATTAGTTAACATGATTCGTCATGCACCCTCTTTTACATATTGATCCCGATGAATCTTGACATTGTTATCCTGGAGTATGGTCATGATCTGTCTTCCTACATGGCTGTTTAAGAAATGAAAAGCTGCACACTTCATAATAATCACTGCAATAATGATCCATAGACTCTTAAGCGTTTTTACCTATTTCAATCCGAACTGCGAGTTTTTTTTTTGTTTTTTTGGCCAGGCAGTATATTATTACAATTATAATGACTTTTATATATTAATATAATATAGTTCCCCTTCAGGGACTACCGCTGCGTGTAATCGCAGTGGGAACGCCCTCCAGCGTAACGCGTCTGAAGCATGAATGAAATCAGTCAATGGAGAGATGGAGCGTCATGGCGAGTGACGTCATCGACCAGGAAGCTATAAATATCCCCTGAGCACACAATACGCCAGCTTTTTGTTACTTCAGCAAGCTCTGTGTGTGTCTGAAATCTAGCGATTGTGTTTGTCTGTTTAGACAGGAATTTCTCACTATATATATATATATATATATATATATATATATATATATAAACCAATATGAGTGTCAAAGTGACGAGCGAGCAATATAGAAAGTGTGTTTCCCCCTGTACACGATACATCACGGGTGGGGATACACATCAGCTGTGTGTTGCTTGTTTGGGATTGCAGCATGCCCAGTCGGCTCTCGAGGGGGTCGATTGTGAGCATTGCGAGCGTTTTCCCTTGAGAACTCTGCGCTTGCGGCCAGGGGCGTCATGTAAGCCAAAATTCCGGGGGGGCACAATCTGAGGCAATTCTTTTCTGATGGTTAGACTAGGCTAGCTATCGATAACGTTACACTGACACAACTTAAGTTAATGCTCTGAATTCGCAGCTAATATCAAATCCATAAATATTTGATCAAGTTAAAATTTCCAGGTCAACCACAAATAATCCCACTACCTTTTAATATCATCCGATAACGAATTAAATGCCGATTTGTTGCTTTGCCCACTTACCACTTCAAGACCATATGTAAAACATTGCCAGCTCAACGTGCGAGACGAGTGAGTTGCTTGAACATACACAGCAAAGATTCTAGAGCGCTGATTTGATATACACAGACACCATATTAGGAAAAAGGGGCGGGCTGATGCTGACCGATTTATTACACATCCAGAAGAATCAGGCATGTGATTGGCTAAGGACAAAAAAGCAGGAAAATATACAGATTTTCTTGTTTTATTAACATTAAATAGATAGTTCTCCCAAAAAATTTAATTGTCATCATTTACTCTCTCAAGTTGTTTTAAACCTGAATAAGTTTTTTTCTTCTGTTGAAGTTATTTGGAAGAATGTGGGTAACCAAACAGTTGATGTACCCCAGTGATTTCCATAGTATATTTTTCACAATGGAAGTCAATTGGGACCAGCAACTGTCTGGTTACCCACATTCTTCAAAATATCTTCTTTTGTGTTCAGCACAATAAATGAATTAATATCGGTTTGGAACAACATTACAGTGAATAAATAATGACAGAATTTTTATTTTTGGGTGAACTATCCCTTTAACGACAAGCATCTGCATGTTTATTATTAGGGCTACTGTCTCTTTAAGACCTGTACGCAACGCGTCTAATTTGACAAGCAGATTTCTCTCAATTTTCTCGGTTTGCCTTCAGTTTAGACATAACCAACTTTCCTTATGTATTTGTGAGTAACCTTGTGTGTATTTGAGAGTATTAGCAAAATAAGACTCGAAAGATAACTTAGTCCAGTAACCAGGCGCTGTTAGACAGGCTTTTTTAGTGCATGTGCGCGTCGGGTGTTCGCGCTCAGTTAAGCGCATGTTAGAACAGCGCATCTGCAGTGAATGACATGTTTAACCGGCAAGGCTTTAAAGCACATGCAAATAATTAACTTTTGTGAACTCACTGAACTGATGTGTCCCGTTCCTCTGCGCTAACATTTGATATGAGTATTTGTCGCGTTGTAGCGTACACTAATGCTGTTGAGACGGAGGCGCCAGAACTGCAACTGATAGAATGCACGATATGTATTTCTACAAAAGCAGTCAGCAGCTTGTTTGGAGCAAGGATCATAGCGCAAATTTGAACTATATCGATATGTTCTAATTCCATATCACATTTAAAAATATATAGATATATTTTTTATATCGATATTGGCCAGTCCTACTGGTGGCCTAACGGCGATGTTTTTGTCAACTGACAACGATACCACTGTAGCGCGAGAGCGACTGAGGTACGAAATTGAGCAGGTGAACAAGCTGAACGCAAATACGTCCTTGTTGATACTTGGAAAGGAAGGAAAAAATCTGTACGCACGTCAGCCTGTTATGTCCTCATATCTCCTCTCCTTTTCACTCCGGCAAATCGGAAAATCCGGAAAAATCACATTCCTGAGAATAGGCTACATTTGAGTCGTTATAGGCTCTGGTAATTATGGAGCATAATAGGAATCAAAAAAATTATCAGGGAGGAAAAATATGAGGGGGCACGTGCCCCCTCACTTTGAATGGGCATGACGCCACTGCTCGCGGCGATCGCTCTTCGAGGAGAGTGGTTTGCCGCGAGCTCCCCGAGGCTCGGGTCCCGCTTCTGTTGAGGCAGAGCGGCGGCGCTTGTCTTGGGGCTCGCAGATGGATCTCACTGGCGACGTTGAGACGGGCTCCGCCCTATCTCAGCTATCTCCAGCGAGATCTAGTGCCTCTCACCCGGCTCTGGAAGCACGCGCTGCAGCGGTTACTTCTGCCCGGGTCGAGGCACATGATGTCGAACTTAGATTATCCAGTTCTGAGGAGCTCGATGTCGAGTTTTGCATCAGAAGAAACTGACTCGTCACTCCAGCATACTGCTGAAGAGGGGCTGATAGATGTGTTATCTCGGGCTGTAAAAAAAAAAAGTCGAAAAAAAAAAAAGTGGCCAACTGATAGGCAGGAGTCTAGAAATAAAAGCAAATTAGATGAAAGACTTCTGTCTGCACGTCCTCAGCCTTCTCGCCGGTGCTTACCATTCTTCCCAGATCTTCACTCTGAGGTTTCAAAGACCTGGGTTAGACCTGTTTCAAATAGAATTTATACTAACCAGTCTAATGCTTATGGAAACATTTTTGGTGCAAAAGCTTCAGGGTACGTGACCATGCCGAAGGCAGAGGAGACGCTCTCTAGCTATCTCACTCCTGCTTCGTCATCTTCACTTAAAGCACCGGCTCTGCCCTCTAAGCCACTAAAAAAAAAAAAATACTTCTGTGTTAGTAGGGAAGGCTTACTCGGCGGCGGGTCAGGCGGCTGCATGTCTACACACTATGGCCATTATGCAGGCTTATCAGGCTGACCTGCTTAAAGATGCTTGTGAGGGGGGTGAAATTTCTGTGGATATGATTAATGAGCTCAGGCAGACTGCTGATCTCACTCTCCGGGCCACCAAGGAGACAGCTAAATCTATCGGCCGGTCTATGGCATGGTGGCCACAGAGAGACACTTGGCAGACCTCTATGAAGGATTAAGATAAGACTCTCCTTTTAAATGCTCCAGTTTCGCCTGCGGGCCTCTTCGGTGACGCTCTTCACTCTGTCACAGGAAGAGAAGAAACAGGCGGCTGCTTTTCAGAAATTTATGCCCCTTAAAGTGCGTGTCGCTGGGGCTGCTGAGCGAGGGCAGTCCCAGCCGCCGAGTACTAAAAAAAGAGCGCAGCAGAAACGGAGTGTCGCGTCTCGTGCTCCCCCGCAGAGAAACTGGAGGGACGAGGTGGGGCGCTCTCCGGCGCGACCTTCTCGGGGTAGGGCTGATTTGAGGACAGTCATTATCGCCAAGAAGGCCGCGTCTAAAAAATCCTGACGTGCTGAACGTCAGGACTCTGAGGGTGGTCCCCATCGTGGAAGACTTGAGTTCACTGCACAAAAACACGGTGCCCTGTCTTTCCCGATGCCCTCAGGGGTCTGCTCTACTAACCCTGCCTATACAGGGCGTAGAGAGACTCGGCGAGTGATTTCCCGAGGGACGCTCGCCCCCTCCGAGGAGGGTTGTGGAGTGCTCAGACCAGCTGTTCCCTGCCAGTACGTTACAGGGCGCTGTGTCTGTCACTCGGGATGTTCATCCAGAGGCCAGCCTCGAGAGGCTGGTTCCCTTAGTAGAGTTCCTGGAGAAAGGAGCTATAGAGCGGGTTCCTCCACCCAGCAGGGAGTTAGGATACTACAGCCGGTTCTTCATCTTTCCGAAAAAAGATGGAGGGCTGCGTCCCTTTCTAGATCTGCGTCTCTTAAATCGAGCTGTAGGGAAGCTCAAATTCAAGATGCTCACTCTCAAGCAGATCGTGTCAAATCAGATCCGAGGACTGGTTCGTCACGATAGCTCTAAAGGACGCTTACCTCCACGTATCTATCCTACCTCAACACAGGAAGTTCCTGAGGTTCGCTTTCGGGGGCGAAGCTTACCTATATCGGGTTCTTCCGTTCGGCCTAGCACTGTCACCCCGCACGTTCACGAAGTGTATGGATGCGGCTATAGCCCCGCTGAGGCTGCAGGGCATCCGTATTCTGAACTATATAGACGATTGGTTAATTCTAGCTCAATCAGAACAACAGGCGGTTCGGCATCGAGATGTCGTTCTTGCTCACATCAAGAGGTTGGGGTTGAGGCGCAACGCCAAGAAGAGTGTTCTTTCTCCATTACAGAGAACCACCTTTCTCGGTGTAGTATGGGATTCGACGACGATGCAGGCACAGTTGTCACCTGCTCGTGTTGCTTCGATTCTCGCCGCAGTAGATCAGATCAAGCTAGGCCAGTCATCCACTGTAAAACAGTTCCAGAGACTGTTAGGTCTCATGGCAGCTGCGTCCAACGTGATACCTTTTGACCTCCTGCACATGAGACCGTTACAGTGGTGGCTCAGAACCAGGGGATTCTCCCCGAGGGGAAATCCGCTTTGCATGATCATGAGTTCGCGACGGTGTCATCGCGCCCTGGTTATGTGGAAAGATCCTCGGCTTCTGTCCCAAGGCCCTGTGTTGGGAGCTCCTTGTCGTCGCGTTATGCTAACGTTGAGACCATCCTCCAATCCAGAGCTCCCGCCACGAGGAAGTTATATGCCGCGAGGTGGAAACTTTTCACCTCTTGGTGTGGAGAGCGCCAGCAGGACCCAGTTAACTGCCCGGTTGGTACAGTGCTGGATATCCTGCAGGACCGTCTCTCCACAGGGTTATCCCACTCCACACTGAAGGTGTACGTGGCGGCCTTAGCTGCTTACCACGCCCCTTCGAGCAGAGGTTCTCTCGGGAGACAACTACTTATATCTCGCTTCCTTCGTGGCGCCTTGAGGCTGAGGCCTGCAGTTCGCACGAGTGTACCAGCTTGGGATCTGGCCATCGTCTTAGAAGGTCTCTCCCTAGCTCCTTTCGAGCCCATCAAGGAAGTTTCGGAAAAGTTTCTTAAGCTAAAGATTATCCTTCTTCTCGCTATCTCATCTCTAAAAAGAATTGGAGATATTCAAGCACTTTCGGTGGCTCCCTCGTGCCTGGAATTTGCTCCTGGTATGGTTAAGGCCTTTCTCTGTCCGAGACCAGGTTATGTTCCTAAGGTGCCAACTACTTTTGTTAGACATATAGTTCTGCAGGCTTTTCTGTCCTCCGCCTTTTCTGACGTCAGACCAGAAGTGACTTAATTTGCTGTGCCCCGTTAGGGCTTTAGATGCTTATGTCCACAGAGCTGCCCTGTGGAGGAGATCGGAACAACTGTTTGTCTGTTTTGGGTCACCTAAGAAAGGGTGTCCGGCATCTAAGCAAAGGATGAGCAAGTGGGTGGTCGAGGCCATCTCGCTTGCTTACGGTTCGGCCCATCAGCCTTCACCTTTGGCTGTAAGGGCTCATTCCACCAGGAGTATGGCTGCCTCTACAGCTCTTCTTTCAGGAGCTTCTCTTCAGGACGTTTGTGATGCGGCAGGCTGGTCCTCACGGCACACTTTCGTTAGATTTTATTCCCTTGATCTTAGCTCCACTCCCGGGGCTCAGGTTCTCTCGTCGGTTTGTGTCTCCTAATGACACACGACAGGGATTTGGTCGTATGGGGATGTGGGTATTGCGTTCCCACTGCGATTACACGCAGTGGTAGTCGGACGCTACCATACTCCCGGCATCCCCTTGGGTCGCTTGCTTCAGTAACTTTAAGCTGGTGTATTGTGTGCTCAGGGGATATTTATAGCTTCCTGGTCGATGACGTCACTCGCCATGACGCTCCATCTCTCCATTGACTGATTTCATTCATGCTTCAGACGCGTTACGCTGGAGGGCGTTCCTACTGCGATTACACGCAGCGTCCGTCCCTTCGGGGAACTAGGGTTACATACGTAACCCGGGACGTTTTATATTTTAATATATTTGAAAATGTAATTTATTCCTGTGATGGCAAAGCACAATTTTCAGCATCATTACTCCAGTCTTCGGTGTCTCATGATTTGTCAGAGATCATTCTTAATTTGCTGCTCAAGATAAATTGTTTTATTATTATCAATTTTTTACTGTATGGGAATATACACATTTAAAAAAAATTGTTTTCTGGAAAAACAGTGATGTAAGCTAAAGGGAACTGGCCTTTCAACAAAGAGACAAACTGATGTGTCCTTTGCAGAAAAATTGCACTTGTCTAGTTGTTTCATGGGGCCTTTAATAATTCAAACAACGGAATAATTACAAAAAAAACTCCTATTGATTTATAACAGGGAAGATGTCAGGGCACTCTCGATTTCCCTGTCTGAAGCTAGAGGACAAGACGCTGGTGTCGCAACTTATCAGGAGTACACGGTCAATTGGGGTAGTAACCCTAGTGATAAGGATATTAAGAAAACAATTGTGGACATTGAGACGGACTACATCTTCCTGGTGCCAACCCAAGCAACCCTGTACCTCCACACAGACCATGCCAAGTAAGCTGACTTCATCTTCTTATTTACTGACCTCTAAAGTGTGAACTGAATAGTAGAAACCTTAAAACAACCTTTTTTCTCCATTAGATCTGCACGTACCTACTCCTACCTGTTCACCGAGCCTTCTCGCATGCCTGTCTTTCCACTCTGGATGGGTGCCGATCACGCTGATGATCTGCAGTATGTGTTTGGGAAGCCGTTCGAGACTCCTTTGGGCTACTTTCCTCGCCATCGTGACGTCTCCAGATACATGATCGCCTACTGGACCAATTTTGCTCAAACTGGGTATATAAACTAAAATACTTACAATATTATTATATTTTATTTTATTCTACTTTAATGTGTAGAGGCAACTATAATAATTAAATGATATTAGTGCTGTCAATCGATTAAAAAAATAACTAGATTAATCACACATTTTTTCTGATTAATCATGATTAAAAACCCTTGAGTTTTTTATAAGTTTTTAATATATTTTATAATGTAGTCATTTTACAGTTAATCTCCAAATTAATCAAATTAATGTAGAAATAACAAAGACATTGTATTTTAATGCCTGTTTAATGGCATCTTTTAATGAATGAAGGCCAGTATCATTGATAGTAATACTGCTACTGATGTCTCAATGTAATTGATTTGTTCCCCCCAATTTTAAACATTATAGCCATTCAATATTACAGTGTAATTGAAATCTATCACTTTTTTACATTTATTAGGCTTCAAAAAATATAGCAACTTTTAATTTAAGTGAACTTAAAACAATCCTCACATAAACCCATAGTAAATTTCATATTTACCTGTGCCCTTCCTGTCTAACAGGTAGGAAATATACAGAAATTTGATAAAGTTAGCAAACAATCTGCACTGCATTAATTATTAATTAAATTTAGACTAATCCTTTTAAAGAGCAGTGAGTCATTTTCTGTTACCTTTGTTCTTTGATCAACATTAATAACAGACGGCATTAGTGGCTGCTGTCACTTTAAAATCTGCCACTGCTGACAATAATGTAGTTAATAAATGATTTTCTCACAACTCTTTACGTTTATTTAAAATTTTAACTCATTTAAGACTGCTCTTATGTGGATACTTGACAAAATTGACATTTTGTTATAATTGTTTGTTATTGTTCAAATCAAGCACGAAAGAGAACTCGATTCTGATGCGCTGTGTGTGCGGAAGATACTGCCGTTCATCTTTCTGTGCGTCATGTAAACAGATATAAATAGCGCATTCTCTTTTGTCGCGCTTGAATAGTTTAAAGGCATTTGCATGAATAAGAGCGTGATCAAATAATGTAACGCTATGTAGCGATTCTTAGCTCAAATAAAGTGAATTTTAACAAACTGGTCAGAATATGATGGAATGAACTTGTTATCGAATGGTTTGACCATATGACCATAACTGTTTGACCAAATTGACCATATGATATTTTATCAAATCACAAAGGAGCTATTAGGGCTGGGTATCGTAACAAAATTTTCAATACCGATACCGATACCTTGACTTCGATACCGGTTCCTAAACGATACTTTTTTCGATACCAATTTTATCAATATAACATTACCTAAAAAAAAAAACTTTTATTTTTTCAGTTTGTTGACTTTTTTACACTCATATTTTGAGTCTGTAAAAAAGCACCAATGCTAAAGTTTTCTATGTTTCCTAATCATTTAACAACATGTATTCTTTACTTCAATGAGCTCATTGTTTCTGCCTTAACTTAATGCATTGTTTAACAATGAAACGGAATGAAAATTAATTGAAATGCATTACACACAGTAACCCCAGATAAAAGATCACTCTAAATTGTAATTTAGACACATGCATTTTCTGTAAATCTCATTTGAAACGATATGTTTTGTGAAAAATGTTATACAAATAAATGTGAATTGAATTAAATATAGGCTACTGGGGTGCGGGATATATGCTCGGGCTCAGCACACATGAAGCTTGCGCAAAGCACTGGCAAAAGTAGCCTAATGATTATGGATGTGTCGGGAAATGATAGCAAGGAAATATTTTAATTGTTTATTAATGAACAAGTGTTTACTAAACGTGTTGGCTGCAAAGATGATTATTGCGAATTTGCGATGCTGACTCGTTATCCCTGCAGTAGTGAACGCGCGTGCGCCTATATGGATTAGGTAATCAAACTATTTATTTCTAATTGTTTCGTTTAAAAGTAGACATATTTTGAACATATATAGAACTATTTCTCATGTCTGTGAGGCAAGTATCCTATACGCTGAGTTTTGGTTTATGTGACGCGCTCCAGTTCTTGTAGTCGAAGGCGGATAAACTTTCTACTCTCGAGTGTATTCTGTGCGCTAAGTGCCTTATCAGATTTACCGTGTTGCTGGTCTTGGCAGCAATTATCTTGTCGAAAATATTGCATCGTGTGCTTATGGCATCGAGTCGGGTACATAGGTACACTTTTGATCATTTCCACATTTTTTCTATCTATCTGGGTTAGACGCTTACACTTACACACACACACACACACACACACACTCACACACACACACACACACACACTACAGCCTCACGTGCGACGAGCCGCGTCTCTGGGCAGCCGCGTAAACTAGTGTTTTTCCGCCACAGCCAATCATGCTGCATGTTTATTGTTTAACTGACGTTGACGAGATTAACCACTTAGGTACCGAAACTTGGTACCGAAAAACAAGACATGTTTCGATACTCGGTAGTATTGAGGCAATTCGGTCGGTACCTAAAAAGTACCGAACTCGGTACCCAGCCCTAGGAGCTATCCTTTTTATAGACTTTCAAGAGAGACGGTTCTTCTTGGCCATGAAAAACAGCTCTCTCTTGTCCTATAAAAGAATATACTATTTAACAATCTGTACAGCGCGTAGCTTTGATCGGACATTAAAGGGACTTCAATATGAGCACAACCCGAATCAATAAATGAGAATATATGGTTTAAATAAAGAAAATACTACGTATATCGGTGACTACGATTAAATGGAATAAAATGTATATACAATACAATATAACAATGAAAGTCAGAGAGTGATAGAAAGAGGGAGAAGAAGGGGTTACAGAATGGCAAATTACCTGGACAAAAACCTCTGAGAGAACAAGAATCAAAACACCTTAAGCAGTGCTAAACAATCTTAAACGCATCTAAATCTGAATGGAAATACGATACTTGCAAATACAGCTCTCTTGTATGTGTTGTATTGAAAGCGTGCCTGTGTGTGTGGCCTCGGAGGTTGTGCTCTCGGACTCTCTCGGAGTCCTTCGTAGCTGCACGTTCACGTGAGAGGTGGTCCGTGTTGCAGGTAAAGTTTGCCAGATGATTCAGGCTAAGTTCATTTCACTTTTCGGTGGAAATGAACAAAAGAGAATCCAAAAATGGAAAATGAAAACTTGTAGAAAGAAACAAACAAAGGAAAATGAAGAGAAGGCTGGAAGAGCCTTGAAGAGCTTGGAGAGCTAGTTGAAGAAGTTCACGAAGGGAAGAGAAGAGTAAGAGAGAGAGAGAAGCTTGGCGCGTCTCTTTAAAGCAATTCGGTTCATGCCTTCTCTCGCGTGAATGAACCAATCACGTGTGAGAAAAGTGACCGGCAAAAGTGTTCCTTTGTCCTGTCGAGGCCCAATTTGCATGTTTTATGACCGCGTCAGAATTTGGTAAGAATCACTCCAAAAGATGGTAAAACATAGTAAAATACATTTTAAGGTATGCTCATATACATATATGGCTTGGTCAGCCCCAGGGGATTCTGTAGGTATCAAGAACTGCATAAAAAGGGCTTAGAAATACAGAGATACATCTTAATGCATAATTACAAGCACTTTTAGTTAATTTAATACTATGATAACATCATGGTCATCCCAATATTATGTGGGAAAAAGGCAAGCATAAAAACATATCGAATATATCTCGGTAAAGACTTTATATGAGAACATTAATGAAAGGTTCGTGTGTGCGTGAAAAGATCTCTCACTCTTAGACCACCTGGCATTCCTTTCTCCGCAGAAAGGAGGGTGTTAGGAGATACTGATCTCTTTGAGGCTCGGGCGTTCGAGTTTATGGCTGTTGGTTTTTTCTCTCATGTATGCCACAAAGTGTCAGTTGGGCAATTAGGACCCAGACTCTGTGGTGCCAGGCTGGAGTAATGGACCAGAGTCAGAGAGGTTGGAAGCATTTTTACATATGAGTGAATGAGTCATCCTGACACAGTCCAGATACGCTACGGTTAGGATGACAGAAAAAAACGGATTGCTGCATTAATTGCTTTAAATATTTTTGAAATAACTAAAAATAACATGCATATAATAAAAGAGTACTACGATACTTGGCCTATCTATAGCAATTCCATTTGGTGCCAATATTGAAAATAGGAGATATGGAGAAACTATTATAGTTTTTTCTCTTTTTTTGTATTTTCCATTTCATTTTAATTTCAGTTAAAGTTAGTCATTCTTAGAAAGCCCCTAAAGGGAAATGGCGATGGAAAAAAATTAGGAGGGAGGAAAAAATATATTTCAAAACTTTTGCGCCCAGAGAAACAATAGGTAACTGACGTAACCCCAGTTCTCTGAAACATCGAGAGATCCACCCATGGGAAGGGCATCCGTACCTGACCTCTGCAGAAGCATCCAGTTGCACCAAGTCTGGCAAGACAGACAGAAGCGCGCAGCCAATGCCAGGTAAGGCCCCACCCCCTTACCTGAGAGCATATAACGCCTGCAGCGCTGCTGTTCTCCAGTAAGAATATTCGCTTCTCATGCGGCAAGCGGGGCAAAGCTGATGGATCTCTCCACTCGATGTTTCAGAGAACCGGGGTTACGACAGTAACCTATTGTTCTCTTTCATTATCTCACGTTCGAGATCCACCTATCGGAGAGATATGGACAGCTCCCCGATTGCCCAATACACTCACAGTGAGGTTCTGTAAGCCAGAGAAAGACGGTCACCCAAAGGGGCGGTGCCTGACACATCCCATAATCATAACCCGCCATACTGATGCACACACACAACTGCTGTGTACAGGCAGGTCATAAAACATGTGTGTGGCAAAGGTTCTGGTGACATCCAGCCGGTAGTAACGTACAAACGTATGGGGAGAAGCCCAGCTGGCAGCGGAGCAAATGTCCTGCAGCAATACTCCCCTGAACAGAGCCCAAGAGGCGGCTAAGCCCCTCGTGGAATGAGCTCTGATGTCCCCTGGGGGCTGCACTCCCTTCGATTCATATGCCAAAATTATAGCGTCCACAAGCCAAAGTCCACAAGAACAGTGTAAGAGTCGTTGCTTAGATATGGGATTCCCCTTGTGAGGGGATGCCCATGAAATGAAGAGCTGGTCACTCTTCCGGAAAGCACTGGTCCAAGCCAAATATGTCTGTAGTCCTTTATGGAGAAGAACATAGGACAATGGTAGTTTTTGCATGAGGCGAATAGATCTACGGTCTCCTGTCCGAATCTCATCCATATCATACACTGTAAAAACAAATTTGTTCAGTTTACTTAATTCAATTGTGCAAACTCGTTGCCTTAATTTAATTAAGTAAGCATAACTTAATTACATCAAGTTCTTCTTACTTAATTTAAGTTTTGTCAACTTAATTCTATCTGTGATCTGAGGAATTGTACTCCCAGAGTGCATTGCGGCATGAATAAATTAATTGCTTTGTTTATTTTACCATTACAATTTTATTTGCTATCGTTATTGGGGTTATACTGACAAGAGACAGCAAATAAAATTGTAATGGTCTAATTAATTAAATTAATTTTAAAAAACTTGTTACCATTGTTGTGGTTTGCATCCTGAATGTTGAAGTCTGTGTGTGACTCAAGTGAGGGGCTCAACAGAACTCTCCCGCCCCCTCAGATCACCATGAATAGAAACGGGATTTTACTGATAAAATATGCTATTTAAAAATCACATTTGATTTTAATAGATTTCCTAACCATGTAGTTTTAACCAACGTTGCCTAGCAACAACTTAAACCTCCCAGTATGAACGCTAACGTTAAAACATTTGTTATTAGCGTAACTATACGTTTACAAACTGTTAATTTGAGCAAAAAATCAAGCAGTGCTACTGTATGCCTGGCAGCCAACATAAATAAACATTGCTTTACCTAATGCAGCAAAATCCTGCGTTTAGACATGGCATCATGCGTTGATGATGCCCTCGTTGTTTAGTTTTGTGATTATGTCACTCTCAGTTAGAGCTTAGATGCTCTGCCCGAGCCCGAACTTGACCCGAACCGACAATATTTCCTGTCACTATCCTCGGGCCGGGCCGGGCCCTTGATCTAAAGACGTGCACTCCCAACGCAATAGAGTGCGGAGCGGGACTAGATTCGATGGCCGAGTGCGGGCTCGGGCGGTAATGCACATGCGTGTGTGCGGGTTGCGGGAGAATAAAACGATTCGCGAATCGTGGGACTCCCACAAACTATAAATATTTATGAATAAAACATATAAAAACTAATACATTTTTATTCATCTGTTGCAGAAAAGCAACAAGAACAACTATATGTGTGCTTTAATAACAAGCAATAGTCCCTGTAAAGGCAATTTTTAAAAAAAATTATAAACAAATTATAAATATTAGAAATGTATTGCTAAAACATATTACAAAGACTGTGAACTGTGAAGTACTGAATTGTGGAGTTAGACCGTTAAACAGTTTTTCACCATTGCTATTTTCCGGATTTTTTGGGCGGGTCTAAAACGGGGCTCGAGGACGCACTGGAGCCCTGAGCTCCTGGCCCCGCCCCTACTTGATGACGCAAGCGAGCCACTGAGGCTGGCCGCTCCACTAACAATATAAATAGAGCACATTCGCATCAGTTTGGCGCTCAATTGCGAGTTACTGTCAGTACTATTATTTGTTACTACAGCGTACAGTTCACTAGTTAGCTATGTCTTCGTCACGGAAATGCGTACTACCTGGATGCGATCATGTACAAAACAGATCGGTGTCCTTATTTAAATTTCCTAAAAACAATCACATCAAGAAGAGGTGGATTAATTTTGTGAACAGCCACCTTGATAGAGAGCTGCGGATCACCACCAAAACCAGCCTCTGTAGTGATCATTTTACACGGGATAGTTTTATAAACTTTCGTCGGAGACAACTGGGATTCACTGATAATCCGCTGTTACTGAATGGGGCCGAACGACTATCTCCCGCCTCGGCCTTCATCCTCCCGTCGCGCCGACAGGTGGTGCCATCATCGGTAGTGCGTGCCCACCAATGAGTGTAAGTTGCCTTGTGTGCTTATGTTATAATCAACCTAATAAGCTGCTAGGAGCATCAATTCCGGCTGTAGCGGGTGACAGTTGAGTGTGGCAACGGCAGCTGTCCCGCGTGTGGGCGTGGTTACAGCGCAGCCAGCGGACACGCCCCCAGCGTTTGAGAGCAGAGACTACTACTCATTTTTTCAAGATTTTGATAGCTTATTTTATGTACTTGCCAGCTTTTTTTATCATTCAAATTTGGCTGGGTGGCTAATAACACATTTTTCTGTAATATGACAAACTCAGAACACATACTTCATTTTGACTTTACAGGGACTTTAAAGTTAATACTTTAGTAACAAATTTATCAGGAGCATTTATGCTGATGTGTATTATGGTGACACGTAGTATTTGTATTTTGGAGGTACAGAAAAAAAGTCTATTTGTGGGCAGGAGCGGGACAAAACATTAATGTTGCGGCGGGTGGGGGAAAGTAACATAGAAAGTAGTTGAGAACGTCAGTTATAACGACCCACGTAGGCTATTAAAAAATCGTCGGGTTTAAATCGGGCTCGGGCTCATAATTACAGTTAATGTGTCGGGCCGGGCCGGGCTCGGACACAACGTGCAAATTAATGAATTTGTATTTAAAGTTAATTCATATTAAAATTGAATTTTAGGTGGTAGTTTAAATGGTTCTGAAATTGATTTTTTAAAAACGAATATTGAAGATTTGAAATTTAACAAATTTAAATGTTTTTATGGCTGAATCTTATAGACATGTATTTTCAAACAGATAGTTTTTTTGTTCTGAATTCTTATACTGCAAATATTCAGTTTTAAAAAATTCAGATTCAAGTTTTCAAGATGAAGAAATTCAGATCTTCAAATTCAGTTTTCTAAAATTCAATCTCAAAAATTCAAACTCAAAAATTCAGATCTTACAGAAAGTAGGTCACAGGTCATCCACAGGGAAGAGTAGATGATCTCAGAAAAATCGAACAGAGCATTTTGGCCAATATATTCGCCTGCCTCTCGTCCTTACACAAGGTGTTTTTGAACAAAATCGTATCCCCAGTCAGTGGAAGCCAGAACGCAACGCCCAATATGTCAATATTCACCATTTAATGAACGCGTTTCAACTGGCTTACAGCTACTAGATACTCCGACTGATGCATGATCAAATAGACATGCATTCCGCGTCATCTTGTCTTATTCGCTCTTTTTGCCTGTGATGGATCGCGTCTCGTGGCTCTTACTAAGCGTCACCAGCCACAAGATCTCTCACTGTTTTCATCTACCAGACACTCGGATTGATACACGAAAACGCATCTTGTCTATTATTTTATTTGCTCTTTTTGCCCGTGACGGAACGCGTCTCATGGCTCGTCGCGTCAGCCACTAGCGTCGCACCTGCCACAAGATCTCTCACTGTTTTCATTTACCAGACACTCGGATTGATACACGAAAACACATCTTATCTATTATTTTATTTGCTCTTTTTGCCCGTGACGGAACGCGTCTCATGGCTCGTCGCGTCAGCCACTAGCGTCGCACCTGCCACAAGATCTTTCATTGTTTTCATCTACCAGACACTCGGATTGATACACGAAAACACACAAACAGTGCAATCCTGCTCTTATTTACCTTTATGTCATCTTATCTTATATTTTATTCGCTCTTTTTGCCCTTGATAGAGCGCGTCTCGTGACTCTTACTAAGCGTCACACCAGCTACAATCTCTCACTGTTTTCATATACCAGACACTCCGATTGATACATGAAAACACACAGACAGTGCAATCCTGCTCTTATTTACCCTTTTGTCATCATATCTAATATTTTATATGCTCTTTTTGACCGTGATGGAGCGCGTCTCGTGGCTCGTCGCGTTAGCCACTAGCGTCTGCCACAAGATCTCTCACTGTTTTACAGCCTGTCATCCAGGAATGGTGCAGGAGAACAAACTGTCTGTCACAGAACATGCCAAAGTCAAGTGAGTAAACTGAATATTTAAAAATCACATTGTGGTACCCTTTTAAGTAGTTAGGCTACATGTATTCACTCTCGAGTGGGGGTAGCTGATTTCAAATAATGAAAATTTTCTGCAACCAATTTAGGCTACCTGATGTAACTCAACATTTTCTTAGCTTCAGCTATCGTGTAATTAATAAGAAGATAGGTTCTTTAGGGAGCGTGTGGGTGGCACGAGGTGACACAACCACGACCTCCACCCATCCATAAAGTGTTTTCTGTGGCAGTGTTGGCTACAAAGATGAAGTTGGACTCGCGATCTTCGCAGTAGTGAACGCGCCGAGATTAGAAATGCTCATTTCATACGGATTACATAATCTGAGAGTAACCTATTTATTTTCGTTTTGAATTGTTTCGTTTAAAACTAGGCTAGACATTTCTACCTTCCTAGATATATTTCTCATGCATGTGAGGAACGTGCAATGCAAAAATTTCATGATTTTATTGTTATAGGCCTATGTCTGCTATATTTATTAAATCCAGGAAACTGGTTGATCAAACATTGAATAAAATTAAGATACAATTTATACAAAACGAAATTCACTTCAAGGAAATCCTTTATACAAAACAAAACTTAATGGAGTGGTCAAAAACATTCTCCTTCAGAATATGTCAATCAGAGTATCAGGCGCTGTAACGTGAGAGATCTTGTGGCTGGCGCGCCACGAGACGCGCTCCATATTACGGGACAAAGGAGCTAATAAAAAATAAGATAAGATGTCAAATAGGTAAATAAGAGCAGGATTGCACTGTTTGTGTGCTCTCATGTATCAATCCGAGTGTCTGGTAGATGCAAACAGTGAGAGATTGTGGCTGGTGTGACGCTTAGTAAGAGTCACGAGACGCGCTCTATCAAGGGCAAAAAGAGCGAATAAAATAATAAGATACGATGACAAAAGGGTAAAAGAGCAGGATTGCACTGTTTGTTTGTTTTTGTGTATCAATCCGAGTGTCTGGTAGATGAAAACAGTGAGAGATTGTGGCTGGTGTGACGCTTAGTAAGAGTCACGAGACGCGCTCCATCACGGGCAAAAAGAGCAAATAAAATATTAGATAAGATGACATAAAGGTAAATAAGAGCAGGATTGCACTGTTTGTGTGTTTTCGTGTATCAATCCGAGTGTCTGGTAAATGAAAACAGTGAGAGATCTTGTGGCAGGTGCGACGCTAGTGGCTGACGCGACGAGCCATGAGACGCGTTCCGTCACGGGCAAAAAGAGCAAATAAATATTAGATAAGATGTGTTTTCGTGTATCAATCCGAGTGTCTGGTAGATGAAAACAGTGAGAGATCTTGTGGCTGGTGACGCTTAGTAAGAGCCACGAGACGCGATCCATCACAGGCAAAAAGAGCGAATAAGACAAGATGACGCGGAATGCATGTCTATTTGATCATGCATCAGTCGGAGTATCTAGTAGCTGTAAGCCAGTTGAAACGCGTTCATTAAATGGTGAATATTGACATATTGGGCGTTGCGTTTTGGCTTCCACTGACTAGGGATACGATTTTGTTCAAAAACACCTTGTGTAAGGACGAGAGGCAGGCGAATATATTGGCCAAAATGCTCTGTTCGATTTTTCTGAGATCTTCTACTCTTCCCTGTGGATGACCTGTGACCTACTTTCTGTAAGATCTGAATTTTTGAGTTTGAATTTTTGAGATTGAATTTTAGAAAACTGAATTTGAAGTTCCGAATTTCTTCATCTTGAAAACTTGAATCTGAATTTTTTTAAACTGAATATTTGCAGTATAAGAATTCAGAACAAAAAAACTATCTGTTTGAAAATACATGTCTATAAAATTCAGCCATAAAAACGTTTAAATTTGTTAAATTTCAAATCTTCAATATTCGTTTAAAAAAAATCAAATTCAGAACTATTTAAACTACCACCTAAAATTCAATTTTGTTAGATTACACTTGCAAATAATTCAAATTTACACAATTCAAATTCAAATCATTTTGTCATATTATTAGCTCCATATGCGCGCGCAGTTTTCAAACGGACGAGCAGAGGACGAGAGATGGTTGCAAGATACCGAACTTCACCGAATAAGAAAACATCATATTTGAAGTAAGCTTTTAAGGTTTAGCATCAGGGTGGTTTGCTCCCAATAGCCTACATTAGGCCTAATACACGCATATACAGTACCTTGCCGTGTGTACGTTACAGTATACAAATGTTCTAGCTAATGTGAGGATAGGAGATCAAAACGCAGGCAAAGAAGAGCAGAAACAAGCGATATCATAATGCGATCACTATAGGACTATGAAGCTTTATGGGTGTAGGTTGTTGATGGACTCGATCTACTGTGTTTTGATCATCATTATGAATCTTATCTAGATTTAGTCTTTGATAAAAATGCGATTTTCTCAGCTTTTTGCTCATGTTGCTTTTTATGAAACTTGCCAACATTCAAGTGTTGATTAAAAAAAAAGATGCACGAAGCTAGAATAACATTATTTTTTTGTTTTAAAAGCACAGGGTTTGTTTTTTCTTTTGGTATGTTCAGATATTCATACAACAAAATTTCTGGGGTGCCATGAAATTGTGAAAATTACCAAAACCACTTTTTTTTTTATAACTGGCAAGAAAGAATTAAATGTTGGTAATTGGATGATGATTAGAATGATTGGAATCATATTTTAAATTTGTCATATTTTTGAACAGGGTCAATTAAACATGAAAAGAAAGGGAGAGATATCTGTTATTTCAAAATAAGCACAAACATAGTCCAGTCATTTTATGAAAAAAAGGTTGAACAAATTGCAACAGAAGCAAACTCAAATAATTTGTTATCCTCATTATGTCCTGAGTAAGGAAACAAAGTCCCTAAGAATCCCATTAGGGGAAAGTTTCGAAATCTGTTTCTGGGGATTCACTTTTTATTTTACTTACCTTTTGTCTTCTGCATTCTCCTTACCCTTGTCTCCTGTTCTTCCCTTAGACTCGTCCCCCAGAAACAGTCGCACAGACCCAGCCCCAAACCCCATCTTAATAATTAAAAAAGGCTGGTTTCTAAAGTACTTCTTCCTGCCTCTATGTATTAATGCTCATGGGTAGCCTAAATGGGTTCCATTCAGACCTTAACATTAAGTATTTATCTGTTATGTGTCAACAAGATTCAACAAGACATTTTCACCTGGCTAGACCCAATGTTTAGATCTGTTGTAGTATTTATGCAAATTAGCACATACGTAATTAGATTATGCACCGTTTGTCCATCTTAACAAACAATTAAAAAAAAACTTGGAATACATTTTTTGTTTGTCTTGATGTAAGTAATCAACTCAGTAATTTTCATGGTGATATCTAAAGGTTAAACTTTTTACCCTATTCTCGTAAGAAAAAGAATGAATAGGCGTATAAATAGGCTAAATTTGTGTTTTTTTCTAAACTTTCCCTAATGGGATTCTTTGGGACTTTTTTTCCTTACTCAGGACATATTGAGGATACAAAATGCAATTTGCAATTTGTTCAAGGTTGACCCCCATTTTGGCTTAAAATGACTGGACTAACAAGCAGATCAGGTGCAAACAGACCCCCCAGCCCCTGCATCACCACTGGCTAGTCAGAGTCAGTGTGGTCAGACTTCAGAACCAGTAACAGGTCAGAGCATCTACCAGACACAGGCAGTCAATCACATACCCAATTCAGGAATTTAAGTTGAGATGATTTTGCCAGATTAAAAGGATAGTTCACCCAAAAATGAACACACAAAAAAATAATTATAAATTAAATAATTAGAATTAGAATTATTATAAATTATTATAAAGAAAGAATTATGTTGTATTTAATCTTCCCAGGATAAGATTTTATATTGATGGGCAATACAATTGTTTAACTTTTTCAAGGACATGTCTGCTTGATGCCTGCTATATCTAATAAAAGATAAAACATTTTTTTTTTTTTTTTTTTTAGTAAATGTGAGTTTTTTTGTAAATAAATGCAGCAGTTCATAACAGACACAGGCTATATCTTATCTACTTGGTGCTTCAGCTTTGTTTTCTGCAAATATTTTGGATGTTCAACACTTATAGAGACAAACAGAGTGACCCAATTCCTTCCACAAGCTTTTCCAGTGTGTGTGTGTGTGTGTGTGTGTGTGTGTGTGTGTGTGTGTGTGTGTGTGTGTGTGTGTGTGTGTGTGTGTGTGTGTGTGTGTGTGTGTGTGTGTGTGTGTGTGTGTGTGTGTGCGCGCGCGCGCGTACCCCCGAAAGTAGCAATGGCCACCCCCTGTATAAAACTCTAGTTCCGCTACTGGCGGCAAAGATTGCGTATCTGGCTGAAATGTAGTAACAAAACCATTTCATGAACGCTCTCATTCTCAGGAGTCCCAGCGGCAAAACCTGGATAGATGAAGCCATAAAAATCTGCAGCCTGCGCTGCGGCATGTACGATATTGTAGGCTACTTTCGCCCTCTCTCTGAACTGCGACAGACAGTTCATCAGAGAGAGAACGCGCTTTTGAGAGAGACGCGCTCGCATGGAGACTGAGTTCAGCTCCAAGCTCCGGCAAATCACTGTCTGACTGGGTGTAAAATTGGTCTTGTTCACATTCACCCTGAACCCGAGAGATGTGATGTGTGTGAGCTCACGGCAGGTTTCCTGCAACACTTCTTTGATTCGGCTATATGTAGGCCACTAGGCCTTTGACAAAATCCTCAGACCTGACATTCTCTTGGGGTCTAAACCCGCCAGTATTGCCTCAAATGTTTGTTCAACACACGGAGGTCCAAGATTGGGCGGAGGGACCCGAAATATTTGTCTCGGAAATAACGAGAAATAAAATCCCTGATTTGTCACTTTGGGCTGCACCACCTGAATCGCTCCCTTGTTTAGAAGGGAAGATATTTCCTCTTTCAGAATTTTTGCGTCGCTCTCCTCTGTGTGTGAAGAGAGAACGCCGTTGAAGTGCGGGGGTTTCATTGCAAACGGAAGTGTGTAGCCCTGCATTATTTTACGCGTCACCCAAGGAGCCAAAACAGTTTGCCAAGCCAATAGGCGACTCGCGCAAGTGTTCCCACCCTAGCCGAGCGCTGTGAAACATAGATATGATGTCTATGCTGTGAAAGCCCAGCTGGCTCATTTGTGATGCAATGGCGCCCTGTAGTGGACAAACTAGGGGTGACATAGGGGTTCACAGAGATTTTCTCTCTGCAGTGCGATGATTTCTCTCTGAGGAGAGAGGTCCTCTCTCTGTAAAAAAATTATTTGATTCGTTTGTTTTAATGTGTTTTTTTGTGTTTTGTGTTGGGGAACACTGGGGCCGAAGCTTTTATTAACTGGGTGAGGGGAACACAGTATGTGTGGTGTGATGACACTGCTTTTGCACTTTCCTCACAACAGACCCCTGAACGAGGGGGGAGAACACACAACGTCCACTGAAAACATGGGCTGGGCAGCCTCGAGAGGGGGGTGGCCGACCCCTCCATCTCTTGAACAGGGGCTCTAGGGCAGGAAGAGAGTCAGAAGAGCTTGCGACTCGTGAGCGCGGACTCGATGCCCCCATCGGCAGAACATCAGGCAGGCCGCCTACGTTTCGAGTCGGTGGGGGTAGGGTTCCAAGGGTTTTCCTGCCGTGGTAGGAGTTGGTTTCCCCCAGGGCTTGGCAGAGGGTGGGTTGCTCTGTAGTGGCGGGGGTTTGTTACGGGGTCTTTCCTTACCCTGATGGAAGTTACGTCCTAAGTCGTCCAAAATCTCCGCCTGGTAAGCGGAGAGGAGGGAGGAGACATTCAGGGCCCTGACAGCCAAGGCCGAGGATCTATAAGGGGCCTGGTGCACAGAGGCAGAAAAACAGGAATAGGTTGACGTGCCAGTTATATGCTGCAATGTTCAAGATGAGAAATAGGAATAACTAGGCAGAATAAAAAAAACTTCCAGGCAGGTGTATTGAGGCAATTTGGAGCTAAACTCTGCAGGACGGCGGCCCTCCAGGAGCAGGTTTTGACACCCCTGGAATAGTTTTCATTAATATTTATTTTAGTTTTAATTTGTTATTTTAGTAGCAATTTACAATAAGGTTTCATTAGCTTTCAAGTTAACTACATTAGTTAAAATGAACTAATATTGAACTGCACTTTTACAGCATTTATTAATCTTTGTCAATGTTAATTTCAACATTTAATAATACATTAAAATAAAAATTTGTATTTGTTAACATTAGTTAATGCACTGTGAAGTAACATGAACAAACAATGAACAGCTGTATTTTTATTAACCAACGTTAACAAATATTAACAAATACAGTAACAAATGTATTGCTTTAAGAAATGTTGCTTCGACAATTAGCTGAAATAAAGTTATTTAGTTATATAAATAAATAAATATATATATATATATATATATATATATATATAAACGTTTATTCTAAATAACAGAAATATTGTTTTTAATTGTTTTAGTTTTAGTTGAGTATAATAACCCTTGTGCCACCTGGGCATAATGATAGCTAAAATGTCTCTTTCTCTCTCCCTCAGTGACCCAAACAAAGGTGAGTCCAGTGTTCCTGTAGCCTGGCCTGAGTTCGCCGGCACTGGCCATAAGTACCTAGACATCCACAACAGTATGAACAAGAACAGTGTGAAGCAGATGTTGAGAACACGCATGGTTTACTACTGGACTACCGTCTTTGCCAGCTACCCTTCTGTCCAGAAGAGCTGAGCACTGCTAACCTGACTACAGAATCATTTAGCAGTTAATATCATGCTAAGATTCATGCAATAAACAAAATATATGATGTTCAAAATCAGCTTTTATTTATTTATTTGCCATGACATCAAAAGAATGCTGTTTGGTATGGAGTGAAAACAGTCTCAAAACCTTCCACAAATGCACGCGAGAGATCCACACCCACGCAAATCAATCCACAAATGCACACGAGAGATCCACACACCACAATATACACATGGACGTGAGAGATCCACACACAAACCAATCCTCAAATGTACGCGAGAGAGCCACATACACAGCGATTCACGAATGCACGCCGAGAGATCCACACACACACACGGCAATCATGCATTATTGTCCTGTTGTGGGAAAAATTAATTATCAAACCATCATCACTGCGTAAGAGACATTCTGAAACAAACTGTCTTTTAAAAGTATTTATTCTTGCAAGAAGGACTCAGAAGTTACGCTCTGGCATGAGTGAGACGTTTCTAGAAAATCATAGACAGAAATGTTAAAAGAAATAATGTCTCATTTGAGTCTCCACCATATCCGGCTACAGATGTAACAGGATGTACGGTTGTGATCTAAATTCACTGAGTATAATCTCAGCAGTTTTATGTTGCTGCTTTTAAGATGTTAAATAGATTTTAGTGATTAAATTACACAGTAACAAAACTTAATTTATATGAGGAACATGATGTTAGTTGCCTTATGGGCAAGTTTTTTTTTTAAACTAATTTGTCTATAACAGTTTTAACTCCTGAAGGTCGTTAGACATTGAGGTGGCTAAAGATGAAGACCGCTGTGTTGATTCAAGATAAGTTTCTGTATAACAAAGGTTAGGTGAATTGAGTATTTAAACTAAAGATAACCTTAGAAATGTTCATAGCATAATGTATTTTAGATCATTTAACGGTTCTAATTTGAGTAAAATGTTTGTGTTTTAACGTGTGAACTATTAAGGACTCTGGAATATGATTCATATAGTTAAAGTCTTAGGAGGCTGTTGAAAAGATTATTTGTTTATAGTGAGAGAGACTGTTTGAGTGGAGGAAGGGATGGTAACTGTGTCTGTCTTTCTGTTATCGGCCTGCTAAAGCAAGCTGAAGCAAAAATAGTGATAATGAACCAAAACAACCCAGCTGACTTTTACTAAAATCAACTGAATAATGAACAGACATGCTTTGAAACTGGTTAAGAGACCATGTAAAATTAGATAATAAACTAGAGGAGAATGTGAAGTTTAAAATCTAATTTAAAACTTAAATATTTTTAGAGTTAACATCAAATGATATGAATAAGAGAATATGAGCAGTTAACATGTGAGTGTATGAGTGTGTGTGATGGTGACAGCACTTTATGTCTTGTATGTGTCAGTCTTCGGTACTAATACTCCGCCTGAATAGTGTGTATATTGTGTCATTAGCCACTGGAATGAGTGTTTTATCATTACAGATGGGTCAAGGCAAATGAAAATTTTTAAAGATGTTAATTCTGAGTCAGTCTGATGAAAAGACAATACAGCACATGGGACGAGCTTTAAGTTGATTGGTCATCAAGCTCTGTCTGGTAGTAATTACTTTTGTCATTTATGATGTAGATTTGAATTACTTTTTGGATCAGTTTAAGGATTGATGTAAATTGGTGAAGTTGTAGATCGCGTCCATCATGGGTTGAGATAAACTAAAATGTTATAGATTTGACAGCAACAACAAAGTGACATATTGGCTAAGTCAATATCAAATTATCCAGAGAGTCCTTCACATTTATGATTATTGTGAACAAAGAATGTTGATTGACCGACATTGACCAAGTCTGTACACCATGACCTGACCTGATAGAAACAATTGATGACTTTGAAAATGTTTGTAGAAAAACATAAACATAAAAGAAAACATAATTTTTTTTTTGTAATATTCTAATATTTGTTTCAGAGGCAGAGAAAGATGTCTTAAGGAAATTGCCAGACACACTAATAACAGGAAACGTTTCAACAGGAAACTGGGTTATTATTGTGGCACCTGTGCAGCGCATAACGTGGAAATGCAGAGAGCAACCAAGCTTGCCCTGTCCACCCCACACTTAAAAATGTTCCTTTTGCAGAATGTCAGGATGGATTGCATCAAACAAAACTGATTCTGTTCCAAATGTATACATGTTGTCTTGTTAACATAAGCAAGAGGTTGAATGTTTTTCAGGGGAAAAAGGACTCCAAGTGCTATTAAGTGAGCAAGAAATTAGTTAGTGATAAGATGATTTGTAAAATGAGAAGAAACAGAGTTGAATTGGCAAAATGTAAACAAATGGTGAAAATTCCACAGGTCACACCAAACGGGACGACCAGCTAGACAAGCGGTCACTAACAAAAATACATAAGGTCTGCATTCACAGGTGACAGCAGGCAGGAAATGGTTCATTCCAGTGGGGGTGCGGTCTTGATCTAAGGGAAAAATCGTGTGACACCTGGGTCTAAGCCTCTCACCTTAGAGTACACCGACAAGCCTCAACCATCCCACAGAGTACAAAATGAGGGATCAAGGGCTCGTGCTATCGGCCTCCCTTGCCAACGAAGGAAAGACCATTGCAACAACTCGCAAAGAGTCACCCTGGTGAAGACGGGATGTCCATGGGGCAAACGAGATGATCAACACACCTGGAACCAACTAATGGTTTAAGTTTTGCAGAAGGATCTGTTTTTGTGATGATCTTTATGATTTTATTTGATTGAATCAAACTAGTGCTTAGTATTGATATAGATCTAATGATTTGGGTGGTTACTGATTCATTAGAACATATTTCAGAGGCAAATGTTTTCAGGAAAGTAGAAAATCTATTAATTGATGTGAAGTACGGCAGTGGCGGCCTTATGCATTCGGGGGCCCGTTTCAATAACTAATATGGGGCCCTACTCATATAAAACATAAACATAATAGAGCAGAAATAGCAAGGATTCCTGTTGGTTTGCATCAGTGATATATTATTTTATTGCGTGCACTTTCAGCTTCAAGAACAGGCAGCTCAACATAGAAGTCATCCAACCTTATTTGATTAAAACTATATACAAATATACAGCGTTTTACGTTGGAATAAGCCTCGCCCTCATGGACAACTAATTTGATTAGCGCAGTATATTTTCAGCTGTCTGGGCTGACATAAAATAAACAGCTCAAACATCCCCTCAACTTAAATTATTAACAAAAGCAAAGAAGAAAACGTGTCTGCCTGACACCGAACCGAACATAAATACAATGATGGGCCCGCGTCCGTGGACAGCTGAGCTCACCGGGCGGCGGGCATAGATTTCACCTGAGCCCTTTTTAGAAATCCACCCTTCTGTGTTTGAGTGCTGAGAATGCCCTGATAAGTTCATCTTTGTCCAGTGATTTTGTCATCTCGCCTGGACCAAAGAAAGAGGTCACTTTTGGTAGACTGAATAAAGCGTTTCTTTTGTTGTCCAATATCTTTTTCGTTTTTCAGCACCACTGGCATATGTAGGCTACGTTTCATTTTCCTCTTAAAATTATGTTCCTGCTCAAAATAACATTTTAACTTAACGACAAAAAAGGCCAATGTATAAACAAATAAACTGCCGTTATTATACTTCAGATCACTTAAGCCGTTCGGGTGGAGGTAAACATCGCCATGGTAACCGGGAGTTCGACCAATCAGAGACCTCAGTGTTATGCTTAGGATTGTGGGTAGTGTAGTATTCTCATAGACAGTAAAAGAGTATTTCTCCAAAAGATCGCAAATAAAACACGTTTTTCTTAAAACAATGTTGATTTCATACTGACTTGTGGTTTTTATAGGAGCAGAAACTTTCGTTTCACAATCTCGTAGCTTGTGGTCAGTCTACCTCGGATGGTTTAGACATTATGGCTGAAAATCTATATCCTATGGAGAAAATGAATGGGATTTTTGCCGGTATTTTGGGGGCCCCCTTGGAGGGCGGGGCCCGTTTCAATTGAAACGGGTGAAACATAGGTAAGGCCCCCTATGAAGTACGGTAATAAGCTAAAAAGACAGTCCGTAATGGAAAATTCAGAGTTAATTTTGAACAACATTCGATAGAAGAATGGATAAAATTATAAAACTTTTCTGGTCAGATTTTATTAAATAGGGCATTAAATAGAGCTTACCAAGTAAAACCATTGCCTGATTGAATTAAAAGTTAACAAAATGTGGTTAGGAAAATGGAGGTGATATATGGAGATATATGGAGAGGCGTTGATTTATGGAAAAGGCGGAATGTGTAGGAGACTAAGAGACGAGTTATGATTGTATGTGTTATTCTGATAATTTTGTTATTCATTGGTGAATAAAAGAAAGGAGGAGTTTGCAAAATCTAAGGAATGTCTTGTTACGGGAAATACTCAATATGTTGGGTGTGTGATAGGCTAATTGTTTATGAGAAATTCATATTAAAAAAGAAATGTGGAATGTTATTAAAATGTAGGCTACATATTTTGTAGTTAGCATACGTTCCACATACATTCCATCTACCTTTCATCGTTCTTAATAAACTGATCATCAAAACAAAGAATTTGCCAATGCACTTCGCACTGTACTTTTATCGCTCTGAAATCTCACCTGCATGTGGGCGTGGTCTCAGGGTGTCAATCGTGCGCCTCGTCACGTCACGTATCCACGGCGCTCTTGAGCGCTATACAGACATATGCTGTGTGTGTGACATTAAGAAAAATCATGCATAAAAAAAACTCTACCTCTTTCTGTCTGCATAGAAACAAAAATGGGAAGTAGGGATTGTCGAGAGCACTGACTGTCAGAGTGTGTGACATCGCAGGTGTCATGGAGAATTCACGGGCATCACTGTTCAAGGCGGCCGCGGTTGCTGCGATCGGTCTCACCGCTATTTTCGTCATGCTCGTCCAAGATCCATTAGACACGCTCTTCGGAGGTGGATACCCAGAACTGTGGCGGAGAACCGGACTAGCAAGAGCCCCTACACGCGCGGCAGCCTGCATCTTCGCAGGCGTGTTCCTCCTAGCGATGGGCTGGTTGTACAGACTGTTATTCGCTCCTCTGGAGCTGCTCCGCGGTGTGGATGAGGTGGGGTACATCGCGGAGGACGGGCGCTCTCGTGCCCAGGCTGCCAACGAGGTGCGGCGGCGACGGAAGACTGGAGAATTACCTCCAGTTTATCCAAACGGCTGGTACCGGGTTTTAGACTCTCACATGCTGGAGAGAGGAGATGTGAAGAGTGTGACAGTGCTAGGTAGGTGCATAACAACCGCCAAAGATGGTAAATGAATCGCAGGTAAAAATGCCCCACAGTTTTATTTATCGTTTTTGGAGCTGTGTCGTGTCGCACAAACAGTCGCACAGAAGCAATATAAAACGTTATTAAATAGATCGTGGGGGAAGAACATCATTAAACATCACGGGACACGTAAGGCTGCATGCGTCGCAGAAATGCGTTTTTGCGGACCGCTTTTCAAAAGTTGATTTACTTGCAATTTCTTTACTAGTAAGAAACACATTCTTTAAAGGCTATCTGTAATTACCTTGATAGCTTTGGCGCCATTTCAACATTAAAAAACTCGTAGAATATGAACTGATGATATGACATCAATAAATGCCTTTGCTAGTAAAAAAAAATCCATTCCTGATATCAAGAATGATAGCCTACATAGCTTGTGAAAATATAATTGACGATATCAAAACATCATATCCTGGGAATGATTAAAACTCAAAATAGCTTGCCATTATATGCATGAATACCTGTTAGACACTTATTAGGTCTAACAGTTAAAAATGATTAATGAATTACAGACCGCCAGTGTTTCCCTGTTAGACTGCACATTTTCATCCATGTGTCTTCCTTCCAGCGCTGCGCAGATGCAGATGGGGGACTGGGACTAAAATAGCTTTCCATTCACTGTTTTGTAGCAGATATGTTTTCAGGTCACAGAAACCAAGTCATTTGAATCCTGATTCCTGCATTCCCGTTTACCCGATTCCCAGCATTCCTTTTACTTCACCTAAACCTTTTTAAACAGCTATTTTTGTATGAATATTAGAAAAATAATTTTTATGATCTCATAAATTGAGAGACTACATGTACCATTTGTACTTTAAAATTATTTTACACACAGCAGGACTATTTAAATGAGGTGTTAAAAAGGACAAAGCTTGAAGAAATGTTGACAAACACAGGATCTAAAATATACCTTATACTATATGCATAAAAAATATTAACCTAAAAATAAATATTTTAAATGTATAAATATGGCATAATTAATCAACATTCAGAAGTTGAACCTATTTGGGTGATATTTCACAGGCAGGATGTTGTAAAATTTATGTTGAAGCATTAGATATGCAGCTAATATTTGTTATAATCATTTTCTGATGGAAAATCCGCAAAGTTATTAAGAACCTTCTGAGAGATGATCAGGGTTCTGGGTTAGAAGAGTGTAAAGTTGCCTCTTATTGACTTCAGACAGGGTTGCGGAAGAAGCGTCTGAAAATAAATTAAATCTCCATCATTTTCATTATGCATCACTCTGTGACAGACTATAACCTCAAAGGTCATGACCAGAGTTAAACTCTTCTGTACGTCCAGCCCTGTCATTGCAAAGTCTTTGTCTTTTGTTGCTCAGCTTGGCTTTTTGTTATGTTTAAGTGTCTGTTGCTTAGCTGAGTTGCTGGAGGATGTCCTATCATGTTGCAGAGACCTTTGAGTTTTCAATGAAAACCAAACAAAAAACACCTTTGTAGTTTTGTCTTTGGGATACAAAGAAACACTGTTGTGCTTTTTGCAACCTAGAGACTGTCAAACCTGCAATGCCCTTTTCTACTCTTGATTACTATTATAAAACCTGGACTGTCACCACCAAAGATCTTACAGATAAAAGATACTGTAAATGAAATTGCATTGTGTTTCAGACCAAATCTGGTTAACTAATCCACATTTGAACCCCACTGTGAGGCACTCTGACTGAACTTTCAAGTACATTTTAAATCATTGTTTTAAAATGTGCACTTGTAGTGTATGTCAAGTCTTAAAAGTATTTTTTTTTAAAAGACTGCTAATAATATAATATTAATGAAATAAAAAGCCACTTAAAGAGATTACACTATCCTGACTGTTTAACACTTAAAGGGGTCATATGATGCAATTTCTTGTTTTCCTTTTAAGTGTCAAACCTAAAGAGATATTCTTCATAAAAGTTAAGGTTCAGCCACACCTTCCTAAAATAATGCGGATATAGTTTAATGTTTACATAGTGTTCTCACACCAGTAGCGCGGCGCGACGCATAAAAAGACAGTATAAATCATTACAATCAGTAATTATGTCCCCAATGAAATAACCTTACCAATCTGATACGATCTGGTCCAGTCGCGCTGACAAAGTTGATCGATCAGCTTGGTCGTCTGCATTTGTAGTGTGATAAGGTAGTACCAACAAGCACACCGCGCTTTTCAGAACGATGAGCTTTGTAAAAACGCGTTTCAGAAAGGCGGGGCATAGAGGAGCAACAATAATGTACAGTATGTGTAACATAATGACTTTTTTGAACCTAAAACCACGTAAACACATTGCATTAAACCAAAAACACAAAATAATGTTATTTTTAGAACCAATCATATGACCCCTTTAAGTGTATACTAAAAAGTGCTTGCAATAATTCCAAATTAATAATTAATGATTACAGTACTAAAACACATGTAATGTCCTTCATTATAACTGTAGTTACATTTAAAGGTAATGTATGTAATGAAATGAAATTAAAGTATATTTTAGTTTACCATTAATGCTTGCTAGTACATTCGACTACACTGTAACCATATTTCCAAAGACCAAACAAGTAATTATGAAATTACATATAAAGATGTACTTAAAGGGATAGGTCACCCAAAAATGAAAATTCTGTCAGTATTTACTCACCCTCATGTTGTTCCAACCCCGTAAGACCTTCGTTCATCTTCGGAACACGAATTAAGATATTTTTGATTAAATCTGAGAGCTGGATCACTCCTCCATAGGCTTCTTCAGGGATTGAAACTTGCCAGCCCCGAAAAGTCATTAAACACATCGTTAAAATAGTCCAAGTGACTACAGTGGCTCAATCTTAAGTTTATCAGGCGACGAGAATACTTTTTATGAACAGAATATTCATTTTTGGGTGAACTATCCCTTTAAGTGGGTCAAAACGCACTCTCAACTAATTGCATTTAAATAGATTTTTTTTTTTCATTTTAATTGTAGATAACATGCAATTAAATGTCTGAAAACGTAATATTCAGTTTGCGCTTAAATATATTATTTTAAAGTCAATTATTCCCATAAAAAGTACTCTTTTTAAAAGTATGCTAAAGTGAAGATTATGGATGACCCATCTTTGCCAAATGTTAAAGACATCTGTGGTTATATGTTTTCTTGATGCTATCACAAACCCACAGACTAAAAAGCAGCAGTGACACAGCTAAATTTGGTTTTCTTTAGTGATCTCAAAGGGCACAGCATTTAATTGCATCCAGTTACTGCTACAGCATATTGATGTGCATTTGATAAAACTATAGTTAAATGGCCTATCGGCTAGATGTCCCATAAGAATCATATCAGATAACAGACTCAGCTCAAACACACTGCCCTCGCTCTATATATAGTATACATATCAGCTATATATCTCATAGGAATCATATCAGATAACTGATATGCTGCCTCAGTTCCAACACACTTCCCTCTGTCTAAATATAATATGATTTTAATGTCTGACCTCTTCATATTGACTTAGGCTATTTCTTGTTGTTTGTATTTGCTTGGTTGGACTATACAGAGTATTTTCACACACATTATTGTTACCGTTTGCTATTACCAGCCATAATGTTTGTTGGTTTCCACTGCCTTTTTCTTTTGTGCAGTTTTGTCATCTGAGAGTTGGAGCTTTTTTTCAGGGGCTCTGCATTGCAGGCAAATAAAACCCCTTAGGTCAGCATAACAGAAAGTGAGTTTTTCGATACTGTCGCTGTAGACCTGAGGAGTGAGAATGACTTTGCAAATCAGGGTAGAGTTGCAGTAGCAGTTCGTAAGTTCTTTCTTAAATTGGAACATAAAGTCCACACTAGAGGCTTATAACTACTTGCTAGTTTGTAACTAACTCTGTACTTCATTCCGTTGCACCATTTGTTCGTAAGGCAGAACGTAGCTAGTTGGTTGTAAGCTCTCCATAAAGTAATACGTAGTCGCATAATATGACATTTACCCTCAATGATCTAATAGCAGCCTTCAAATGCGTAAGCAGAAGTTGTGTTGAAAAACTGTCAATTTCAGTTTATCATTCATTCTAACTTCTTTTGCGGTAAACGGTAAAGATACGTTTTCATTACGATACTTAATCATGCCTGATAGCATACGTACATAACAGAGACGTATGTTTGATGTGCGTATTTACATTTTGAAGATGTATTTTTTAGAGCGTTTGCTCATCTGGAATACGTCTATAGGACGTTTCCTGTCATATTTCAAATAAACATTTCGGAAATGTCTTTCAGATGTTAGTAAACAGCAGATGCTTTCCAGATGAAGTGATCTTTAACAGACATCTTGCAGACGTACGTGTGCTATCTAATAATTGTTTTTACATGTAAATAACACTCAGAAACTGAATTTGAAACTAAAGGAATAAGGATAAATAAATAAGTACTGATACAAATAATGTAAGAAATGACATTTATTGATTATGACTGATTTTATTTGACATGCACAACACGGACCGGTGGGACAGATGCACACAGCTGCACGCTATTAGGACGGGTTCGTGTCAATGAGCCGCAAGTAATCTACTCACATAATGTTCTCTCTCATAAAATGTAAGCGAGTGTAAATGTCAGCATTATGATATATGTCTAAAGAATTAAAGTCTGTCAGGTAAAAGAGCTTATTGATGCAGTTATTTTATTCTAACCATTACTCCTGATCGGAGGCTTCATTAAATATTTAGTTTATATAGAGAGTTATGCTTCAACTAAGTTTAATGGTGCAACGCAAAACTATTTAGTAGTGTGAAAGTTGTAACTTAGTGCCCTTTTATGTCAAATATAGGCTAAGTTGTAACTTACTCACAGCTAGTGCAACCGGCCCCTGGTTTTTACAATCTTGATTGTTGCTACGCCTCTTCCTGGTTATATAAAAACTGCAGCTTGGCAGACAAACAATAGGCCTGATTATTAACTGACACACTTTACTGTTGGTTTTTAATTAATTATTAACTTTTCCATTTGGCTCATGATATAGGCTGAGACGTAATAGTAAAATCCAGACTAGTGTCACACATGCTCATTGATGTGACATGAAATGTCAGTTATTCTGGGTAGTTATTATTATACTGCAAACCTCTTCCTTGCTTTAGTGTTTGGCATTTTGGGCATAAACAATCAGGCCAGACCCTTTCTAAAAGAAAATTAATTCAGAATGAAAGTCTGTGGCAGTTTCCAGTTACCCAATTAAAAGTGCAGTAAGCGATTTCTGAAAACGCTGTTGAAAGTTGATCAAACCGAGCGCCACAAAAACTTGTAGCCAATCAGCAATAGGGGGTGTGACCACTCATGATGTGTAGGACATAGAGTGAGCTAGAGGGAGATTTGAAGAAAAACTTTTTGAAAGATAGATGGCTAAAAGACATTACAAAAGAGAAATGGTCAGGGGAATATCACTGGAAAAAGAAGGGTAATGATCAGGCAAGGGCTTGAACCTGCGTTAATATTAGAATAGCTTTCCAGCGCTGGAGAGTCCTAAATGGGAAGGCCTGAAACAGACGCAGAGGATGCGTTGTTTTTGGTCCATATGTGAGTAACATTGGTTTTTGATGACAAGGAAGAACAAAAAATGAACAAACAAGCAAGAGTTTGTACAAACTATGGTAAAGAGACATCCGCATTGTGTGTTTGTGCATTTTGGGGGCGAAGCAATGAAGTCAGGGGTGTGTTTGTTATGGTTGATTTTAAATATCAACAGTGTTCAACAATGATTCTCAGAAATTGCTTCCTGCACCCTTTACCTGAAGAAGTCTCGTCGTTCTTTTTGTGAAAGACCAATACTTCCCCCTTCAGTTTATTGTAACCAACTGCAGCATACAGTACTATTTTTACTGTTAAAGACTACAGCAAAATGAAATGACGTTTAGTTGTATTTTTGTCCAGGACAGCAGGTGGCGGTGTTCCGTGGGCAGGATGGCAAAGCCTATGTGTTGGATGCTTACTGTCCCCACTTAGGTGCCAACCTGGCTGTGGGGGGGCGAGTCGTAGGGGGCTGTATTGAATGTCCCTTCCACGGGTGGCAGTTTCGTGGGGTAGATGGGAAATGTGTCAAGATTCCATATGCAGATAAAGGTAAGAGATCCGAAAAGAAATGAAGACATTTTTAAGATGTGTTTTATATGACGTGATTTGATGACTGTATCGTTTTTGTGGCATATAACTTTGTGCAAATGATACGTACATGTTCTTCTTTTTTTTTTAAAAACAGTAAAAAAAAGAATTTTAGTGAAATGTTATTAAAAAAAAATTATTTTCTCTATTTTAAAATTTATTTTATTTTCAGCATCATTACTCCAGTCTTCAGAGTGACATAATCCTTCGGAAATCTTTTTAATATGCTTATTTGCTGTTCAAGAAACATTTGATGTTATTATTTTTGTTGAAAACAGTTGTGCTGCTTAATATTTTTGTGGAAACTGAAATACTTTTTTTCAAGATTCTTTGATGAATAGAAAGTTCAAAAGCTTTTATTTTAGATAAAAAAAAATGTTGTAACATTATAAATGTCTTTACTGTCACTTTTGATCGATTTAATACAAAGTTCTGTCGTGAATCGCACAGGCTGATTGGTCCTTAAAGTCCCCCTGTAGTCAATAAATGTATCCTTCAAAAAAAATCTTTGATCACCAAAATGACATATTTAAACGTTTGTTTCCTTTGAGAAAAATTTCTTCATGCCTTAAAAAAGCTTGAATTGAACTCTACACCCTTGCTTTATTTAGTACACTCGGATTCTTGATTATGCAGATAAGCGCCGCCAATGGCAAGTGAAAATACTGGTTTAATTTAACCATTTATGTAAGTGAAAGAGTGCATTATACAAGCTTGTCTAAAAGTCAATGTTTCATAATGCGTTTTATGTATCGCTGTCTACAATGCCAGACACATAACAGTAATATCTTAAAGTCAGACAGCTGCCTTCTAAAAATCAGCATGCTTAGAAACGCTTTGAACATTATAGAAAGTCAGTGGAGAAAGGCATATAGTTCATCATAACATGGTAATATACATCAAATACACAATTCACCCGCTATATAACTAAATGTACCCGTTTTTCATATCAACATTAAAATATACCGGGATAATCTGGCTTGTCTTGAGACTCCCTTGCTTTACACAGCTGTTAATGATATGCTAAAGCCCGCCAGCACATACGCGATTGGTTACAAGGTAGTTAGTGATGCAAGAAACACAGGCGATTTCAAAATGGGTTTTTGAGACTGTCTTAACTTCACTGCAGTTTTAAGGAGAAAATACTCAATGGTGTTGACTGATGAATTTGCACATGGTTTGTCTTAAAGCATATTAAAAACTCCACATAGACATCTAAACAACATAAAAAAAAAAACGTTTAACCACAGGGGTCTTAACTCAATCTGCTTGCAATCAGATCATTCTCTATAGACCCTTTTTGCACCGACGTCACAATTACGTCACAACGTTAGCTGGAGACAAAACAAAGGGAAAACTGGAGGCAGCCAATACAAACCAGCACATATTCGGGATAAATGAGGATCATAAAATGTCATCGTGCTGTGTTGTTGGGTGCCAGAATCGACAGAGTACAGACTCCAATTTGAAATTTTGTTGCATAATGTTTTCTAAACTATTGTGATTATTTGTAAATCATCTAGGAGTGTATTCATTGTTGTGGATTGATTGTGACTAGACTTTTTGAAGAACCTGGTAAGAAAGAATAATCAAATACATAAAGTTAAAAAAATAATTTGCTGTATCTGGAATTTTTATTTCTAGAAAATATTCACATCATTAAAATTGCACTATAATATCACTCATACATGGTTGTCTTCTGGCCTTGGCGCTGGCTAGGCAGAACTTCGGATCGTACCACACAAGTCGTGTAGCGTGGCCCGAGGAATCGTTCAGCCTCCATCTAAGCTCCGCCCACAAAAAACGTCACCATGTTTACTAACTGCAAAAGGGGTCTATAGAGCACAGCTGATTGGTTCCTGCTGTATCAGTAGCCAATAGGCTTGCTGCTGAACCTTAAAATACTTGTTCAGCATTTCAGATCTAGAGGGTTTCATTCAGAAACCCCCCACCTTCCCCAGCTCCCCTTGTATAGATCTGCTACGGTTAATTCATGTATGCTATATTGTACAGCAGCAGCAGCATGTTTTACTTGCTCACAGCAGTGAGTTGTGTATGTATTGGCAGTAGAACTAGCAATAACCAACAGCAGCAGTGAAGCAGATCTATTCCGCCAAGACCAAACATATCAACAATGTCATATCAATACCACGCCAAAAACGAGAGTTGTCATGACAGAAATGCACCCTTGCTCTATAAAAGTATTAATTTCTTTAAAAAAAAAAATCATACTCAGCCTAAAATTTTGAATCAGTAGTGTATTTGACATTTGTTTGGACTGTTTTTAGTGCCCGAATTTGCGAAGGTGCGGTGTTGGCCCAGCCGTGAGATCAATGGGCTGGTTTTGGTGTGGTTTCACTGTGACGGGCTCGAGCCCAGCTGGAAAGTGCCAGAACAGAGCGAGATCACCCGCGGGGAATGGGTGTACCGCGGTCGTACTGAACACTTCATTAATGCACACATTGAGGTGAGACAGCATAAGTAATCCATCTCGTATGTAAATATAATGTTTGTATCTGACAGTCACTTTTGGTTCTGTCTTTTCTCAGGAGATTCCAGAGAACGCTGCGGACATCGCACACTTGGCTCATTTGCACACTCCAGGTATCGTCAGTGGAGTTGATCTGCGCTATACTAACAGCAAGACCTGGGAGTTTATACGGCATGACTGGAAGGTTTGATTCCTCACATAGACTTTGTCAACAGCAGTGCTATTTTAGCATAACTGAAATACTTTTATCAATTTTGTTAATATTTCTAATTAGATTGTTTAATTTTTTTTCACTTTAATTTTAGTTCAAGTTTAAGTAATGTTTGTGGGTTTTTTTATTGTTTTTTAATACAGTTATATTTTATTAAGTTTTATTTAATTTAGTTTTAGCCGTATTAGCAGGCACTTTAGGCACATAGCCCGGTCTCGGGTGCAAAAAGGCCTTAACCTTGCCAGGGGCAAACTCCAAGCAAGCTGGTGTCACTGCCAGGGCTTGGAGATCTCCCACCCTCCTAAGAGAGGTGATGGCTAAGAGAAAGACCAATTTGTAGGTAAGATCTTTAGGCGAAGCCGACTGAAGAGGTTCGAAGGGGGCCAGGGATAACCCTTCCAGAACCACTGCCAGGTCCCAGGCAGGAACCCTGGACCTGGTTGTCGGTCTCATCCTCCAAGTACCACGGAGAAAACGAATGACCAGCTGGTGCCTCCCCAGAGGCCCATCACTTAATGGCGCGTGGAAAGCTGCAATGGCAGCCACGTACACCTTAAGCGTGGAAGGGGAGAGACCCGCAGAGAAATGATCTTGAAGAAACTCCAGAACTGAAGCCACCGGGCAGTTAACTGGGTCTAAATTATGTTCTCTACACCAAGTGACGAAAACATTCCACTTGAGGCCATATAATCTCCTAGTAGACGGAGCCCTAGAGCTAAGTATGGTTTCAACCACCCCGGCTGATAGACCAGCGTTTAGGTACTGAACCCCCTCAGAGGCCAGGCCCACAGTTTCCACAGCTCTGGGTGAGGGTGGAAGATTGTGCCCACCCCCTGAGACAATAGATCCCTCCTCAGAGGAATCTGCCATGGCTGAGCTATCAGGAGCGAAATTATGTCTGAAAACCATACTCAGGTCGGCCACATTGGGGCAACCAGAAGTAGACTGATGCCCTCCTGACGGACCCTCTCCAGGACTGCCGGAAGCAGAGCAATCGGGGGAAATGCGTACAGGCGAAGCCTCGGCCAGGCCTGTACCATGGCATCCAACCCCAGTGGGGCTGGATGTGAGAGGGAGAACCAAAGTGGGCAGTGGGACGTCTCTTGAGATGCGAATAGATCCCACTTCCATGGGCCCAAACCTCTCCCATATCAACTTCACCACATCTGGATGAAGTCTCCATTCCCCGGGCCTCAGCCCCTCCCTCGACAGGATGTCTGCTCCCTGATTCTGAACCCCCGGAATATACATAGCTCTGATAGACAGTATTTTCCCTTGGGACCAGAGAATAACCTGATGCGCCATGTAATGATGTACCTATGTAATGGCGTCGCCGAACAGGCCAGAAGGCGAAAGCGGCGCATCCAGCAAAACAGATTTATCTTTTTCCTTTAAACCTGATAAATTGAGCCACAGATGCCTCTCCGTGGCCACCATAGCTGCCATAGAGCGGCCAATAGCGCGGTTTAGTGGCCCGGAGAGACAAATCTGTGGCTTTGCGCAACTCCACAATATCTTCAGGAGTTGGCCCCTCCCCCTTGTCAAAATCTTTCAGGAGGTCGGCCTGGTATGCCTGCAAGATAGCCATAGAGTGCAGACATGAACCAGCCAGACCTGCCGCCATGTAAGCCCTGCCTATTAAAGCAGATGTATCTCTGCAGGGCTTACTAGGCAGTGCCGGGGTTTTAAGGGAAGATGCCGACTCAGGAGATAGATAACGGGCTAGAGCTTCGTCGACTTTAGGCATCTTCCCATAACCCATATCCCGTGCCCCCACAACATTGCTATAATCGACAACAGATGGATGGGAGACACGGGACGAATGCGGTTTATCCCACAATCTCGAGATCTCTTTGTTGGAGATCGGGGAAAAACGGCTAACCCCGGCGCTGAGGCTGTGACCTGTGCCGCAGGAAACGCTCGTCTAACTTGCTTACGAGTTGCGTTCCCTGCTCATCTTGTGGCCAACTGATGTTAAGTCTGGTCACGGCACGAGTCACAACCTCCACCAGCTCCTCATAAGCCTGGCCGTGAACTGGCGCGCTCGACTCACGGTCATCCTCGATGCTGATCACCTCTGCCTCCTCAGAAGCAGAGAGCTCAAGCACCGGGACCTAGTCGTGGGCAGAAGAAGCCGCAGCGCGGGGTTCTGCACCACTCACAGGGGCTTCAGGTGAAGAATGAGAAAGTGCCGCAGCAGTCTCATTCTCATCTGCAAGATCCTGCTGCGAACCCCACGATCTGAGTCGCCGCGCCGCCTCAACAGACGCGGGACCAGAACCGCGGGGAACGCGAGCCTGACCGAGCTCATCAAAGCACGCCAGCCGGGAGCGCAGCACCCTCATGGGTAGTGCTTCCCTCGAGAGCTGCCTGGGCGTGCTGCGCTCCCAAACAGTTCACACACAAAACATGCGTGTCCCCATCCGTAATAAAACGAGGACAAGGGTGCACACACATTCTGATCTGCTGGCTCGTCATAATATATATATATATATTGAGGGATAGACAAACAACACCAAATGAGACAGACAGTCGTAACATAGAGCGCTTGCTGAAGAGAGCGAAAAGCTAGTGTGTGTGTGTGCTGGCATCACTTTTATGCATCCGGTTATGCCGTCACATGTTACGTCATGACGCAACACCAATCAGGATTGGAATAGTTTCATTCATACTTCAGAGACGCACGCCAAGGTAGCGTACCCAAAGAGTCGATTCTCGACGCAGTGTTGAGTTCCCTCGAAAGGGAACTAAATGAAAATGAGAAATGTTGCTTTGGCAACTAGCTGATATTTAGTTAGCGTTTATCTTGTTTCAAGTAATTAATTTTTTATGGTTTTAGTTTTTGTTTAGTTTATGATAAAAACCCTGGTCAAAAGTTTTTATCTCATTATGCAACAGAAAACTAGGATACGTGGTTGAATTAAAATGGATAACACTATCATAAAACCATAAAAATATAGAATATCTTGTAAGCTCCACTCTTCTGTAAAAAAACACACTTCCTTTTGTCTATGTGTGTTGAGTTTGCTACTTGGTTAAAGGAGCCTTATAACGACACCTTTTTTTTATTTATATAATCCTATGTATAATGCTGTTCAAGATATCTTTTATCCAAATGCGCAAATGTAATAAACAGTTTTGTGACTGTACCTTTAAGAAAAAATATGTTAATAATGTTAATATTGGCTTTGCATGTGAAATAAATGTCTGAGTGGACTGGACCATTTTTATTTAAAAAGAGCTAATTTAATCCTGTTTTCCATTTAATCTTAAAGGGATAGTTCACCCATAAATTAAAATTCTGTCATTATTTACTCACCCTCAAGTTCCAAACCTGTATGAGTTTCTTTCTTCTGTTGAACACAAAAGGAGATGTTTTGAAGAATGTCGGTAACTAGCCATTGACTTCCATAGTATGGGAAAAAATGTGTGTATATTGTGTTCAGCAGAAATAAGAAACTCATACAGGTTTGGAATATCTTGAGGGCGAGTAAACACCATTTTTGGGTGAACATTATTTACTCGCCCTCATGTTTTTTCCAAACCGTTATGACTTGATTTGTGTATTTTCCAGGTGGAGTGGAAAGCTGAGCCCGAGCCGAACGAGCACTGCTCGCAGATGTTGGTGAAACACGCTCTCACTGTGTTCGGTCGCCACTGGCCTCTTCTTGATTTAGACGTCAAGGCCAGACAGGTAATGACTAAATTGTCATCTAGAGGGCGTGTGTGAGCTTTGCAGACTGAGAGAAACGCCTGGAGACTGCCTGATTAGAAGAATGGAAAGGAAGTCATGGAGTTAGGCGAGAGCATACAGAGCATGCTTTTATGTAAATTAAATGTGTGTGTGTGTGTGTGTGTGTGTGTGTGTGTGTGTGTGTGTGTGTGTGTGTGTGTGTGTGTGTGTGTGTGTGTGTGTGTGTGTGTGTGTGTGTGTGTGTGTGTGTGTGTGCGTGTGTGCATGTGTGCGTGTGTGCGCTCGATGCGTCAGGTTTACAAATGAGATGCTTTTGTTGTACAGTGCACTCAATGTAGATTATTTTCTTCATGAATCACGTATTATGGGTTAAATAATTCAGATTCTGTTCTGCAAAACATACTAAGCTTTTCTGTCATTTCAGAAATGTTTTTAAACATTTTTACACTTATTACTAATTACTAATTAATTTTTATACATTATCTAAGGTTAGATATTTATTAAACAGATGTGTATTACTTTATTACTTATTTTATTATTTATTTAAGTTATTAATATATTATTTTTCATTGTTAATATATGTTTGTTCGTATTACATTATAGCTAATGGTAATGTAAATTAAATTTACATTAACCAAGTTAATTAAGGCTCTAAAAAAAATTTATTGCTAATTTGGTGCATGAACTAATGTTAAAGTATAGAAGCCTATAGTAAAGTGTAATCAAATGTTTTATCTATGTCTATGTAGCAGTCCAAGTCTCAATGCCATAATTTTCCTTCATGGTCAGTTGTGCAACATTTTTCTTTTTGTGTTGTCTGAAAAGTAAAGGTCTTGTCGCCATAGTGACGGTGAATAATCCTGATGGCATGTGTAAAAACAGTTGTAATTCAAGGCTGTTCTTGGATCTTCACTTGAGGGTTGAAGTTAAAAAGAGTCTGAATCCTTGAGGGTGGAAAGCGCTATAGGCGTGAGAAGCAAAATCTATCAGTATTAGGGACGATTTTGTTATGATTTATGTGAATTAATCAATTTGATCGGTCTTAGTGCAGCATAGATAAGTCATTTTACTCCCTGATGATATGAATGATATATTTGATGTTTGCAGGTGGGTCCAGGTTTGGTTTTCCTGCTCTTTGAACACAGTTTCTTGGGTCGGGGTGTGATCATGCACTGTGTTACCCCAGTTGAGCCGTTACTGCAGTGTGTTTCACACACTATCTTCTACCAGAACAGCATCCCTCCCCTGGTACCCAAGTTCATTCTTCGGGCAGAGTGCATTCAGGTAACGCAGATGTGAAGTGTCAGCAAAGATGATTTTAAATTTGGTATTCTACATTAATTGACAACATTGTTTCATGTTGTAATCTGAAAAGTTTCTCATTCATTTACTCAAAAGTTTGGTGTTTATATATATATATATATATATATATATATATATATATATATATATATATATATTACTCTTCTGCTCACCTCATATTTCTGCTCATCATATTTGAGAGAAATAGGCCTTTTGTGTACATAATGTGTACTAAGAAAAAGTCTTAGATCTTTGAGTTCAGCTCATAAAAATGGGGGCAAAAAGAAAACTGTTGCGTTTATAATTTTGTTCAGTGTACATATACACTGCCTGGCCAAAAAAAAAGTTGCTATTTGGATTAGGCAAATGCTTAAGAGTCTATGATTGGATCATTATTGCAATGATCATTATTTTTCTAGCATCTAATATGTTTGGCAACAGTTCTTCTAACTCCAATTGATGGAGTGTGTAGCTTTTCATTTCTTAAACATGCATGTAGGAAGAGATATCATGGCCATATTCCAGGATGACAATGTCAAGATTTATCAGGACATTATCAATTATCATTTATTATATATCATTATCAGGATTATCATTTATCAATTGACACACCTCTTTTCACAACATTTATTTCATGACTTTTTATTTTATTTTTAGCCGGGCAGTGTGTGTGTATATATATATATATATATGTATATATATATATATATATATATATATATATATATATATATATATATATATATATATATATATATATATATATATATATATATGCTGTTTTGTATAGTTACAATATACCTAGCAAAAGATGCGTATGAGATGTCTCAACTCATGGTTTTGCTGTTACAGTTCGAACGAGATGTGATGATCTGGAACAACAAGACGTACATCTCCAAACCTATGCTTGTGAAAGAAGACTCTGCTATTCAGAAACACAGACGCTGGTTCAGTCAGTTCTACAGCGAGAACAGCCCTCAACTGCGTTACCAGCATGACACTCTAGACTTCTGAACATGAACTATGCTTCAACCCAAATGGGTTGCTAAAAGGCCAATAACACCAATATTTTTTTAACCGAAGCTGATATTTTGTTGTTATTAAAATAAAAAATAAAACATTATGCAAAAATTATAATTATGCATTTCTTTTGCATAACAAAACATTGTTTAAACAAACAATATGTGCAAAGACAATAATAAAGTAAATGCATAATAAAAGTGCACGTGCATTTGGATATTACAAGTCTGGATATTATACTTTTATTTTTTATTCCATAGCTTAAAAGAATGAGCTTACAAATATGTCTGTTCATGTGTGTTGTGTAAAAGTAGGCAACTTTTTTTCCATCGAAAGGACCTTTCCTCCTTGTTGAAGTGCCTCAAACAATCATCTGTCAGTAAATAATAGTTGTGTATTTCTATCTACTGTGCTGCTGAACTTCCTGATTGCAGAATTACACACTACAGCTACTGCAGTCTTGGGATTGGACTGTCTGAGAGTCCTCTAAGCTTCAGTAAGCAATAAACCAAAGCCCAGAATTGCCTTTGTCTTTGCAGATGCACCAGGTCTTGTACACAAACCTCTGCACACTGTGAACATGGATGCAAAAGAAAGTTCCCGGAAGTTCTCTTAGATGTACCTTGAATAATGCATGAGTGTTGTTCTGCCCCCAGATACGTAGATACAACTGTTTCGTATTAAACTTGGGCACATAACTCGTTCCATAACTGCAGCACACACTTGGAATAAACAGAACGAAATCGTCCACTAATGTAGATGCAAATATAGTTATCATTAGTTATCTTTATAGTTATCGTTCTTGTGAACGGGCCTTATTCTAAGGAATCATTCTGTAAGATGTAAATATATGATTATAATATAAATATATATATATATATAACATTGTATCTATACTATAATTATAATACATATACATATTATACTATATTTTTATAATTTTAATTTTAGAATAACATAAAATTAGAAAGGTTTTTATTGAATAAGCTTACCATTATGTGATATATATCAGATAGATAGATAGATATTCAACGAAAGCTTAATATTGTATTAAGCTTTCGATTTGTTTACTGTGGTAGGACTTGGCTGAAAGCCCTTCTTCAGGTTTCAGGTTTCATCGTAATTAATTGTTTATTCTCCAAGCTTGTTACTAAAGGTGCCTGCCATTATCCAATAGACCAAAACACACCGTGGAAATTAGTGTCCACCAAATAGCTGCCAAGTAGGTAGTGCAATTACTGGACATGTTGCTATCAATTACCAATAATGGTTATCCACTCAAATGGGACATTGCGGCAGTGCAGTTCCAGTGCAGTTCATCTGATTCCATCCACTGTCGGTCTCATAATACTAAGTGGCATTAATGAATATGTTTGACCATGCTGACAGACAGGATGTGTCTATGACATGCACCATATGGTCTTGCCCTGTTAATACATCCTGATTGTCATGGAGCGATCATCATTCTGGGTTACTGCCCTAAACATATGCTGGTATGCAGATGTTTCGGCCTAGTCAATTAAGCCTTCTGAACAGCTCATCTCCTGTCGTGCCTGCAGTGTCTTGTGTGTCTGTTAATTCAAATTAATTCAAAATTAATTAACCAATCATACCATTGATCAGCTCTACCAAACTTGGATGTCTTTTTTCCAGTAATAAACAAACATTAAGTTGTTTTGATTGATACTGTGAAGCAGCTTTGATACAATCTGTATTGTGAAAAGCGCTATATAAATATATTTGACTTGACTTGACTTGACTCTGTGTTTAAAGAGCATGCATGGCTGTACAGACGGATCCTTTACTGAGCCTTTCTGTGATGGCTGGTGATGATGATCTATGATTGAATAATGATTCTTTTAGACACATATTTAGTTTTAGTTTTTAATGAAATCATCATTGTTTGGTTCTAAGGAAACTTAAATACAAATTAGCACTTTATTTACTCCGGTATTGCCATAAAATGTCAGATATACTGTATATATATATATATATAAAAAAAATTATTAGACTTATTTCTGAAGGATAATGTGGCAGTGATGACTGGAGTAATGGCTGCTTAAAATTCAGGTTAATATATGTATATATATATATATATATATATATATATATATATATATATTATACCGTATATATATATATTTTTTTAATTGTAAAAATTTCACAATATTACTGTTTTTATTGTATCAAATAAATACAGCCTCTGTAAGCACAAGAGACTTCTTTCTAAAACATTTTTATAAATCGTAATCATGCTTTAAATGTTCTTTATAACAGGTAGTGTATACACTTATCACGGGCTGGTTGAAGCAGGAATGGGTTGAATATTCACAGACGGGATACAAAGGAAACATGAACGGAACAACCAGGCATGTAGCAATACCGACAGACAAGGAACAGACAGACACACAGGGCTTAAATACACAGAACAGAAAAGGGAAAGAGACACAGCTGGGACAAATGAACTCATAATGACTAATTAACAAGACAACAGGTGACAGAGATTAAATCAATGAAACTCAGGTACAAACTGAGTGTCACAGGCAAACATAACAAACACAAAACGTGACAACACTAAACAGTAAAGCGAAGCGAATATCGTTGATTATCTCTTAACAAGGAGATGAAAAAAGCTATACAAATAATATAATAATCTGGGTAGATTAGATAGGAAGCTGTTGCGGGTGCAGGAGAAATGGACAGGAATAAAGATCTGAGTGACTTTGACGAGGGCCAAACTGATACGGCCAGACAACTGTGTCAGTCGCTCTGAACGTAAGGCTTGTGTGTTGCTCCCGGTCAGCAGAGGTGAGATTTTACCAACAGTGGTCAGGGGAGGGACAAACGACAAACTGCTGACAGGGTGTTGGGCACCCAAGGTTCATCGATGCATGAGGGCAATGAAGGCTACCCCGTCTGGACCGAGCCAACAGAAGGTCTAATGTGGAACAAGACACACAAGATTTTAATGATGGGAGGAATGTGTCAACACTGCTGCGTATGGGACTGCGAAGCCACAGACCAATAAGAGTGCCTATGATGACCCCTATCCACCGTCAAAAACACCTACAATTGGCATGCGGGCCTCGGAACTGGACCTTGGAGCAGTGGAAGAAGGTCGCCTGGTCCAATGAGTCACGTTTTCTTTTACATCACGCAGACGGCCGTGTATGTGTGTGCCAATGTGGGACGGCAACAAACTGGTGGAGGGAGTGTGACTCTCTGGGCAATGTTCTGTCCAATGAAACCCTAGGTCTGGCCTTTTATGTGGACGTATATTTGACACATGGCACCTACCTAAACATGGTTGCAGACCAGGTACACCCCTTCATAAAAATGGTGTTTCCTGGTGGAAGTGGCTTCTTTCAGCAGGATAATGTACACAGCATACATTGTTCAGGAATGGTTTGAGGAACATGATGAAGAGTTCAAGGTGTTTCCCTGGCCTACAAATCCCCCAGAACTGAATCCTATTGAGCATTTGAGGGATGTGCTGGACCAACAAGTTCGATCCACGGTGGCTTCCCCTCGCAACCTACAGGACTTGAAGGATCTGCTGCTAAATTCTTGGTGCCAGAAACCACATGACATCGCCAAGGTCTTGTAGAGTCCATGCCTCGGCAGGTCGGCGTTGTTTTGGCAGCAGGCGCAAGGGCCGACAGCATGTTTAGGTGGTCATAATGTTTTAGCTCATCGGTGTATGTGTATGTGTGTGTTATGAATTACCTCATTTTGTTTGCGTTGTCAATGCCTTTTAATTTGTATTAGCCTGTTTATGTGAGATAATGCATATGCAATGATGTTCTTGAATGCAAATTAGCAAATTGCATATTGTATTACAACCGAGTCCGAAATTGAAACTGACAATTTGGTTTCTCTTTACAATGGGGGAGCCATTGCAAACAGATACAGCATTTAGGCCAGTAATATGTAAATTAGACATGATATGTGTTTCTGGAGAACTGATTATGCACATTATTTGCATAATTGCATTAGCCTGAGATGTAATATTCATAGATTTTAAAATACACTGTACAAGACTACGTAGTTTGGTTCTCAGATCTATTTTATAGTAATTTGAACTGGACTGCATAACTCAGAAAGGTTTCACATTAAAAAGACCAGCAGTAATAGAATACCACTTTTTTGTTTCTTTATAGACTACATGAGGATATTCCAGGTGCATTGCACAACGCAAGAGGTTTTTAACTTCAGGCAGTGTCTGTGATGTTGCTTCGAATCACATGCACTTTGGAAGTAGGACAAGTTTTTTAAAGCGCTGACGTACTGAGACTCTGGGTGCAGCTTCTGTCCTTGGGACTGCTGATCTGGCAATAAACAAGCTGGAGATAACTCACCTGACATCTGATTTTACACCACCTTCTGTAATGGCTCATGTCCAAGCACTGGCAGATGGTCCTGATGGGGATTCTGAAAGAATGACAAAACTATTCTGTTACCTCTAAATAACCTTTAAGACAAAGGAAACGAATTTAATAGAGAATGTCCAGTGATGTTGAACACAGATGCAACGGTGGTATGATTTGATCAGATTTCATCTTCTTTTATTGAACATTTCAATGAACAGATTCCACAGGGAATTCCGTGCACCGAGCCAGAACCAATTCAGACAGATGGAACGATCAGCATGACATATAGAAGAATAAGCCAGGAATCTGATAGCTTGAGACCACCATGTGTGGACAGTATGGCCAGCCTGAGCTCCAAATCCACCGACTGCCCAATTTGCAATGAATCGTACAGCTCCACGGGCAAGCATCGCGTGGAATTCCTGAACTGTGACCGTAAAGAGTGCCAAAAGTGCTGTGGACTCTAGCCGTGTTAAATGCCTCCTATGTCGCCAGACGCCAGAAAACTCCTCTTTTACTCTGGGTGACCTATTGAGAAAACTTCATAAGTCTCATCTGAGACAGTGCGGTTGTTTTGGACTCTCTTGGAGGCTTGTGCAAATTGACGAATGAGATTCAAGAATGCTGGATAATGCAATTTAACACAGCTGCCTCATTCTTGTTTTCCTTGCCATTCTTGAGATAGCCCTGTTGTTTGCTTCTGCAAACTAGCCTCAGGCCGAGAACTCCAACTGTGAACTAATTTATTGAACTTGACAACAGATGCCATTAAAAAATGTTTTAAATAAATGTGAGCAGTGCTTGCCCATGCAAAACCCGTTGCCAAGATGCTAGGGTGTTCTGGGTGGTTGCCAGGGTGTTGCTATGTGGTTGCTAAGGGGTTCTGGACCCTAGATATGACTTTGCTCCCTCTTTCAATATCAGTCTATATTATTAAGCACATATAATATGATATAATTTAATATAATTTAATATCATATAAATATAATATAATATAATATAATTTTAAAATAAGCACAAGTTTTGATACTCAGGGCTACCCTAAATATGATCAATAAATAAATAAATCTGTTTTCAGTATAGTTTAAAATGTAGCTTATTCTTGTGATGCAAAGGTAAATTTTCAGCATCATTTCAGTCACATTATCCTTCAAATCAAATCATTCTAATAAACTATATTTTACATTGCCCAAATAATACATAAAATGTTCATAGTAAAATAAAGATCAATAAACAATCATAAATTCCTCTGCACAACCTTGAAACACAGTAAAGTCTTCCCTGTTGCCTTTTATCAATAATTAGGACACGCTTGCATATGGTTTAAAAATGATACAACGTCTCAAATTCACTGACGGAACCACATATATCATTGTCTAGATCCTCACAGATGTCTTTGATATGGATTAAAACAGTCAAAAGTAGAGCAGCTATATTGTTCCTCAGTTTAAGAACAGACAGTCCTTTTTCTGGTTTTAAATAGCATATTTTTGGTGTAACATTTGGCAGGCTGAAAGTTCTCTTGGTCTGCGTCCTAGTTTTCTGAAGAAGAGATTGGACATCATTTATAACCATAGCAACCCTCTGAGGTTGGTGCAATGCCACTGTGTGCATACTTCACCCCACGATTCGTCGTCTTGTTTTTTATTATTTTACCCAATCTTTCCTGAAAAAAAAAAAAAAAAAAAAGATTTACAGGTTGTAGGCAGAGGTGAATGTCTGAGCAAGACATTTTTTTACTGTTTTCCATCTGGAGTCTACAGTCTGTAGAATATTTATGGGAGACATTTTTGCATTTAGGCTGCACATACAATTTGCAGTGCTACTGTAGACCAAGTCACTATTTATGGCAATAGAAGGACAGAGATGAAAGGGTCAGACATCAATAATAGATTTACATACCACATACATGAGAAACACATCATGTAGGTCCTTAGCTGGCATCTAGGACATACCAAAACAGCAGCGAAAGGTTTTTTCTTAACCCATTACCAGCCTGAAAACACACACACAGGCGATACGATGAATAATTCTGGATTTTTGAAGCAATATACTTAAAAAATGCAATACTGTCGTTATTAATGCAATACTGTAATTATTGGGACATTATGTAAACAATAATTTTATCCAACACTTAATTTGTGTTCATATATTAGGCATTATGATGCATGTCATCGCCCCCGTGTTTAATAGCCGCATTAGCAAATACTTTATGTACATTTTGATGAAAAAACAAAGTAAATTTAATATTATGCTCACGAAATTGAGAAGACAATTAGCTGTGGTCTGCTACTGACATGGCACAAATTTATTTCTATACATTTTTTGTCAAAATACAAATGTGTTTATTTAAAGAAATATATACAATTTACTGAAACAAAGATATTCCATTTATTTAAATGCTTAGGATATTATTTGACATGTTTTTTTCTACAAGACCTGTTGTGACCCCAGGTTATACATCAACCATTTTACCATCATAGTATCCCTTTTTAAAATAATAAACTATATATGATATATATATATATATATATATATATATATATATATATATATATATATATATATATAATAACATAAAGTTTTTGTTATGCGTATGAAAATATATTATATTTTTATATATATATATAACATATATATATATATATATATGTTTGTGTGTGTGTGTGTGTGTATACAGTATAGAGACTTGACACACACACACACACACACATATATGCTATCTATCTATCTATCTATCTATCTATCTATCTATCTATCTATCTATCATGATCCCCCCACCACATACACACACACACACACACACACACACATACATACGCATACGCACACACATTAGAGGTGTGTCATCTTCTAATTAGTCTTGATTATTCTTTGGTAAATGGTCCGTCTCTATGTGAGTGTGTGTGTGTGTGTGTTAGCAGGAGCCCGTCATTATATAACGGCTGCAGTGCAGGCTGGCAAAGCTGTATTGATGTGCAGAGATGTGGTAGTGGGTGGAGGAGGGAGGGAGCAGAACACGACCGAGGCCAGTGAGAACCTTGTCGCTTGGTCAGCCTTTTGTGTGACTCTCAGCAAGCGAGAGACATCCAAGTATTCCAACACCTCAGACTGAGAGGTATAGCACGCGCCAACACACGCGCATTCACGGCTAAACTCACCCTTAATCCATTTTAAAAACATAAATGGAATACAAAAATATATATATATGTATATATATATATGTATATATATATATATATATATATATATATATATATATATATATATATATATATTAGATTTCTAAAGATTGTTCTCTGCTACAGACTAAAATGAGACTTTATAATATAAATGCATAGTAACAAAAAAACAAACAAAAAAAAGTGCAGCCCCCCACACCCCTGAGGCGCGTGATTCATTATTTAAAGTCAGCGGAATAACTAGATCAATTGTGACCTAATTTACGAATCCCCTCTTCATATCAGACTGTGACATTCACATGTAGCTGGATTAGTTCCCACGGATAATCAAATATTAATAAGGTTTGGATTGCAGGTTCTCTAAAACGGGGAAATTAAATCAAATCACAATGAGTGGAGCATGACAAAATCACAAAACAAAACAAGTTATGTGTACAAGAAAATCGGTATATTAACAAGTCGACACTAGGTGTTTCAATGATTCGTAATGGATGCTTATTGCGCGATACTGTCATTTCATCTCATTAACACCCTTGCCAGCGCGTACAAAATGCCTACATGTGAATACTTTGAAACTTCACACTTCAGGAGAGAGGCTTGTTTCCTTGGTAACCGTTTCCCCCCCTTTTGTCCTTATGAGCCTACCAGTGCATAATGCTGCTCGGCACATTCACCTGCATAGAGAGGACTATCCTTTTTCCCACAAGCAAGCATTACACTGCTTTTGTGTACACTGCAAGCACTGCTTTTGTCTGGAGGTTTGACATGCATTAAAACATGCATCTCTGAAAATAAAGCAAAAATAGAGTTTTGCACAGATGCCCTTTGAAAACAGACAGCACTTAAAGCCTGGGATGCTCAGGGAAGCAGGAAGACCTCTCAGACATGACACTTTATGTAATTACTTTTAAAGTCTAGGTTTGAGAGACCGAGCAAGTGATTTCATGATTGAAAATGTTGAAATATAGATGCCGTGCTTACATAATTGATCATCGGATCTAAAATACATCTCTGAGCATTGGTGGTAACATTTAGCCATCTTAAATCAGTCTTTTTTTGGGTGGGAGTCTATGGTAGAATCTAAAATTATAGGAGCCAAAAAGTCAAGGAGAACCTTTAAACAATCATCTGTGTGGGTGCTTTAAATATACTAATACACTCATAATACAGTTAAAATGCGTTCTTGCTGAGAGGATTCTTTGCTGAGCCTCGAAAAACTTTAATTTTTATATCTGGGCGTCTCTTCTAAATATATACTTTTTTGTCATTAACAGTAAAGAATATAGGGAAATACATCAGTTTGACCATGCCTGAACTCCTTATACACAGTTTTTAACCTATTTAATTCCACAAGTTCTAAGGGAGCACATTTATTTTCCTTCCTGGATAGTCCAATAAAACAAAAATTATGGTTATATAATTACACAAGCCTCCAAGGGAGTCCAAAACAACCGCACTGTCTCGGATGAGAATTATGAAGTTTTCTCTATTCTCCCAGAGTAAAAGAGGGGCTTTCTGATGTCTGGCGACATAGGAGGCATGGTTATAACAGTTGCTCAATTGCACTCAATGGAAAGTAGCAAACAATAAAGCAACATTATATAATCCAGTAATCCAAGAACAGATTTATACTTTTTTTTTTAAATTGTTTAATTCAATTTAATTTGAAATCTCCAAATGTGAATAGCTAAACCAGTGGGCCTCTGGTTTTTCACATATGTGACCATGATTAATATGAAAGAAATTTACAATAATAATAGACCCTTTATTGTATATACCAAATATGATATCTGTATGAATTAGATGTTTTACATGCTTCATTTGATCGTTCAGAGGGGCAAAAAACATAATGTAAAAGCGTTCACATTAAATCAACAGTTGACAACTATTTGTAAGATACAGCAGTAACTCTTATTAGATCCATTAAACTGAAAAGTAAATGGTCAGAAATGCTATCCGTGGGTTATACATCGGAATATATTGATAAATGGCCGACGCGAGACTATCATAAACCATATGTTTTTTATACCCGTTTATGCTGTTATGAAAACTCACAATTCGCATTTACTCCAAACGGAAAAACAATTCTCCCTCTTTTTTAATTTCACGCATGGGCTGTTTATGACATTGAGGCGTTTTTAATTCGAGCACAACGCCAACGCGAGGTGCGGGGGCGCGCGTAAAAGTGCGCGCACAGCTGTCAGCACCAAGGACAGCTCCGCTGCAAAACAACAGCAGCCGACGCGCAAAGAGAAGAGAAGGACGATACGAGACGCATCACTGAATTCTGCGGCCAGGCTTCATGTAGTATGTGACTTTCTTGCTCTGCCTGTCTGCAGCCTGACCTCAAGGGGGAATTAAGAAAAAGGCTGCAGTGAATGCCGGTCTCTCAGATGCCATCGCCTAAATGAACTGGGCACCATGAACACATCTCCGCAGTGTGTGTGCATTTTGCAACTAGGATTCTAAAAATTGTCACACTGGACATTGATTTCAATCTCCTCAACCGAATAGCCCCCACACGAGCCTCCGGCAGCGATAATAGGGGAGGATACCGGGGCTCTCCGTGCGCTCTTCTGTCCCTCCACACGATGCGTCTGCTTCTACTGGCTGCGTTGCTCTCCTGCTCCTGCGTGCGGGGCGGCTGCGAACCCAAGATTGTGAACATCGGGGCCGTTCTGAGCCAGAAGAGATACGAGCAGGTGTTCAAGGATGCGGTCACCCAGGCGAACCAGGTGTACGGAAGGGAAAAATTCAAGTTGACCGCAATCTCTGTCACTCACAAAGCCAATGCGATTCAGATGGCGCTGTCTGTGTGTGAGGATCTTATTTCCAGTCAGGTGGGATTTTTTAGCAACATCGTTGCACTGTGGAACTTCCATGTGGCAAGATCTAGTCTTCAATGACATGACTGTAAATGTTGCCTGAGGGGTAAACATGCATGCAACATGCACCCTTCAGAGTGAATTAATTTATTTAGCTTTCATAAGACAGTGTTTTGAAATGCGTGATATTATCCATTACAAGTAGCATTTTTTAGTTATTTAAAAGTGTAGCATTAAATATGCAAATATGTGCATTAGAAAGAGCTTCAAATATAGTGATGCCAATTAATAATTGCTAAGCAATTACTGCACTGTAAAAAGAGCAATAAATACCTGCAGGAAACAATTATATTATCTAACCCTTAAAAATGATTGATTATTATATAACTTATATAATTATATAACATATATATAATTATATAAATCAGTTGATATAGTAAATCATATTTTTGACTTTTGAAATGTTACCACATGAAGCGCATTTTTGGGTTAGATGGAAATAACTTTTTATATATTTGTAGACAAACTGTCACGGAACACACACTGGAGGCAGAAAATCCAAAAGCAGTAATTTAATATAAAAGGGCAATCCAAACTCTTAGTCATCCAGGCAGGGGTCAAAAGTCCAATAAGGCAATCCAAAACATAAAATACAAACGAGAACCAGTCTGATACAAATAACGGAAGTGTGGGGACATAATACAAGGACTCCGTGACACATACTGAAACAGACAGGGTTATATACACAGGGAATCGACAATGATAATGGGGAATTGGCTGAGTGCAATGATCAGTGATAAGAAACAGCTGAGTGCAATGATGAGACAAAGGATCGTGGGAAATGTAGTTCATAAGTGAAGGACACCGTGGGAAAGGAGGACATCTAGTGGACATCAGGGGAACACAAACCCAACACTGTGACATAACCCCCCCTCTACGGAGCGGCTACCAGACGCTCCATGACAACAACAAGAAACACAGAAAACACAACACAATATAATACAAGAGGTTCAGGAGGGAGGTGGAACGGTGGAGGATCAGGGGGAGGGAAGGTGGGCCAGGTCCATGAAGGGAGACAGGAACAAGGAGTGAGGGTTTAACCGGGGACCGGGGCAAAACAAAAAATCTATCGGGCATCCAGGGGTAAACACCAAGTCTATCGGGATGCCAGGGTGAAACGCACAGTTCATCGGGAGGCCAGGGCGAGACGCAAAGTCCATCGGGCGGCCAGGGCGAGACGTAAAGTCCATCGGGCGGCCAGGGCGAAGAAGACCTCTCGGGCGGCCAGGGCGGCGAAGACCCCTCGGGCGGCCAGGGCGGCGAAGACCCCTCGGGCGGCCAGGGCGGCGAAGACCCCTCGGGCGGCCAGGGCGGCCCCTCGGGCGGCCAGGGCGGCGAAGACCCCTCGGGCGGCCAGGGCGGCGAAGACCCCTCGGGCGGCCAGGGCGGCGAAGACCCCTCGGGCGGCCAGGGCGGCGAAGACCCCTCGGGCGGCCAGGGCGGCGAAGACCCCTCGGGCGGCCAGGGCGGCGAAGACCCCTCGGGCGGCCAGGGCGGCCCCTCGGGCGGCCAGGGCGGCGAAGACCCCTCGGGCGGCCAGGGCGGCGAAGACCCCTCGGGCGGCCAGGGCGGCGAAGACCCCTCGGGCGGCCAGAGCGGCGAAGACCCCTCGGGCGGCCAGGGCGGCGAAGACCCCTCGGGCGGCCAGGGCGGCGAAGACCCCTCGGGCGGCCAGGGCGGCGAAGACCCCTCGGGCGGCCAGGGCGGCGAAGACCCCTCGGGCGGCCAGGGCGGCGAAGACCCCTCGGGCGGCCAGGGCGGAGCAGACACCGGCTCAGGAACAGCAGACACCGGCTCAGGAACAGCAGACACCGGCTCAGGAACAGCAGACACCGGCTCAGGAACAGCAGACACCGGCTCAGGAACAGCAGACACCGGCTCAGGAACAGCAGACACCGGCTCAGGAACAGCAGACACCGGCTCAGGAACAGCAGACACCGGCTCAGGAACAGCAGACACCGGCTCAGGAACAGCAGACACCGGCTCAGGAACAGCAGACACCGGCTCAGGAACAGCAGACACCGGCTCAGGAACAGCAGACACCGGCTCAGGAACAGCAGACACCGGCTCAGGAACAGCAGACACCGGCTCAGGAACAGCAGACACCGGCTCAGGAACAGCAGACACCGGCTCAGGAACAGCAGACACCGGCTCAGGAACAGCAGACACCGGCTCAGGAACAGCAGACACCGGCTCAGGAACAGCAGACACCGGCTCAGGAACAGCAGACACCGGCTCAGGAACAGCAGACACCGGCTCAGGAACAGCAGACACCGGCTCAGGAACAGCAGACACCGGCTCAGGAACAGCAGACACCGGCTCAGGAACAGCAGACACCGGCTCAGGAACAGCCGACACCGGCTCAGGAACAGCAGACACCGGCTCAGGAACAGCCACAAGAACTGTAATAGTCACAAAAACAGACACACACACAGAAACAAACACTGGCTCTGGAACAGGCACTGGCTCTGGAACAGGCACTGGCTCTGGAACAGGCACTGGCTCTGGAACAGGCACTGGCTCTGGAACAGGCACTGGCTCTGGAACAGGCACTGGCTCTGGAACAGGCACTGGCTCTGGAACAGGCACTGGCTCTGGAACAGGCACTGGCTCTGGAACAGGCACTGGCTCTGGAACAGACACTGGCTCTGGAACAGACACTGGCTCTGGAACAGACACTGGCTCTGGAACAGACACTGGCTCTGGAACAGACACTGGCTCTGGAACAGACACGGGCTCTGGAACAGACACGGGCTCTGGAACAGACACGGGCTCTGGAACAGACACGGGCTCTGGAACAGACACGGGCTCTGGAACAGACACGGGCTCTGGAACAGACACTGGCTCTGGAACAGACACTGGCTCTGGAACAGACACTGGCTCTGGAACAGACACAGGCTCTGGAACAGGCATTGGCTCAGCCTCCGGCTCTGGAACAGGCATTGGCTCAGCCTCCGGCTCTGGAACGGGCAATGGCTCTGCCTCCAGCTCTGGAACAGCAGACACTAGCTCCGGCTCTGGAACAGCAGACATGGGCATGTCCAGGATCCGAACCAGACGCTCCAGATAGTCCAGATCCAAGAAGGCAGATGGCACTGGCTCTGCCTCCGGCGCTGGAACGGATACTGGCTCTGCCTCCGGCTCTGGAACAGGCATTGGCTCTGCCTCCGGCTCTGGAACCGGCAATGGCTCTGCCTCCGGCTCTGGAACCGGCAATGGCTCTGCCTCCGGCTCTGGAATGGGCACTGGCTCTGCCTCCGGCTCTGGAACGGCCATTGGCTCTGCCTCCGGCTCCGGCTCTGGAACAGCAGACACTGGTTCCGGCTCTGGAACAGCAGACACGGGCATGTCCAGGATCCGAGCCAGACGCTCCAGATAGTCCCGGCCCAGGAAGGCGGACGGAACGTGAACAGTCTCTCGCTGGGCAGACGTGACGTGAACAGTCTCTCGCTGGGCAGACGTGACGTGAACAGTCTCTCGCTGGGCAGACGTGACGTGAACAGTCTCTCGCTGGGCAGACGTGACGTGAACAGTCTCTCGCTGGGCAGACGTGACGTGAACAGTCTCTCGCTGGGCAGACGTGACGTGAACAGTCTCTCGCTGGGCAGACGTGACGTGAACAGTCTCTCGCTGGGCAGACGTGACGTGAACAGTCTCTCGCTGGGCAGACGGAACGTGAACAGTCTCTCGCTGGGCAGACGGAACGTGAAGATTCTCTGACTGGGCAGACGGGACGTGAACAGGCTCTCGACCACCTCCTCCACTGCGACCTCCACGGGTTCCACGAAACTTAACTAATCGGGTCCCCTTAAAAAACTCCATTCTCTCCCGCTCGGTGGCTGGGGAAGAGATATTGAGAAACATACCGCTGGATCTTGTGTGACGGAGTCCTTCTGTCACGGAACACACACTGGAGGCAGAAAATCCAAAAGCAGTAATTTAATATAAAAGGGCAATCCAAACTCTTAGTCATCCAGGCAGGGGTCAAAAGTCCAATAAGGCAATCCAAAACATAAAATACAAACGAGAACCAGTCTGATACAAATAACGGAAGTGTGGGGACATAATACAAGGACTCCGTGACACATACTGAAACAGACAGGGTTATATACACAGGGAATCGACAATGATAATGGGGAATTGGCTGAGTGCAATGATCAGTGATAAGAAACAGCTGAGTGCAATGATGAGACAAAGGATCGTGGGAAATGTAGTTCATAAGTGAAGGACACCGTGGGAAAGGAGGACATCTAGTGGACATCAGGGGAACACAAACCCAACACTGTGACACAAACATTGTTTACAGCATATATTGAGAGGAGCCTTGTCATTTTAGAAAAAATGATGAAAATATCACTTGATATCATGCATAAGGATCAATTTCTACATAATTTGACCCTTAAAATAGATAAAATGTCTTAAAATGTAACCTAATGTAGCAATGTTAAGTCATATTCAATCATATTTTTGACTTGAATAAAACCTGTAAATTCGGATGAAGCACATTTTTTAAGTTAGTAAACATAACATTTTTACAGTGTAGGCATTGACCTTTGGAGAATTGCTTGGGCAGTCGAAACTTGTCTTGGATTGTGGCAGTAGATTGAAGCTGCATAACTCGTTTAGATGTCTAAACAGGACAGTCTGCCAGTTGATGATACACACGGGTCAATAGACTCACGGTGAGAGGAAAGGTTAACGTACTGTAGCTGACCCCACAGAGCTTTGATGTCAGAAATGAGTGAGATGACCACACTTATCTCCCTCCACACTCATCGCCTAGGGCAGCAGCTGCAAAATAAACTAGGTGATGCATGAAAAATCACTGATTTTCAATGCAAGCAGTTTCTATTTTCATATTACTGTGCTTGATAAAAATAAATATGGGGGTGGAAGGGTCAACATAGTATCAGTATCTGCAAAGATGTCGTTAAAGAGGATGCCTCAGATATTCAGCTAATGTTCACCTAAATACACTGTATAAATATTAAAGTTAAATATGAATAAACAGTTAAGATTTAAATATTTTTGAGATATACAAAGATGGATGGATGGATAGATAGATACGTATGGATGGATGGATGGATCATTCAGTTTTGAGTTGTTTTTTTAGCATGCTATTGCCTAAGAAGTGTAAGAGGAGAAACCTTCAAGTACTGCAGTAGCAATGTCCTACATGAAGTGTAAATGAGAGACTTTTTTCACTTCTGAATAACTACTGTCACACTCGTGGGAGTAATTCAGCCTGATGCGTTGCTTCATTAAAAGCCTGCACACGCAAAAATCACATTAACGGTTCAGCTTTAAGTGCTCTCTGGGCTGGTGATGTCATTACAAATGTGCTGAGGTAGGAGTCTATCGTCTATCTCAGGGCTGGATACTGCGCTGAACAAAAAACGGGGCTGAACATGAATCACCCCCTCCCGTCCTGTTCGCTCTCTTGCTCATTCTCTCGCTAATATTCACACCAACCTCCCCCGGTCAACCCAATGGGTGTTCAGCACTCAATTATGTACATACCTTCAACAAATCTGGGGCCGTAAGGTTGTGTAGCTTGTTAGCAGAATGTCAGGATAATTGCTGAATTAATTTGGTTGTGTGAGATTCTTCCATGCGAAACTGCTGTATCGCTCAGTCTGTATCGCCTTTGGCTCACTGATGTCTCTGCCCACTCTGAAGAAGAGACGTTCTATGACAGATGGAGCCAGTGCCGGAGGGTCTCTCTGGAAATACATAATGTTGCCAAACCTTTTATTCTTGTTGTTTTTCCTTCTCAATACAGCATATTATTGAAAAACAAAAACAACGACTTAATCGTCTATATCTATCTATATCTATGAATGTCTCTGCATGGTTAGCACTGATTATCTAACATCATTTATTGCTTTGTATTATAATTCCTATTTCCTGTTGGTTATTGTTATTTATTGCTGGTCTTATGGTTTATGCAGCTGTTTTTGTGCAATAACAGGGGCCTTTTTTAGCTGTGCAACATGACGCCCACCTACATATTCTGCTCCACTTTATGGATTGTTTAGGTGAAATACATGTGATTGATTGATTTATTTATTGTGTGATTTGGAAATGCAGCATACACTAAGCCCAAGACAAATTTCCCTAAGGGGACAATAAAGTATATTGTATTGTATTGTATATGCAGATGAAAACTAATCAAATGAAGTGTATAACTTTAGTACAATTGGAACAAAGCCTCCCTTTTATATATGATAGGCAAATTCCTCTTTGTCTTTCTTGCTCCAACCAAAGATCCTTCAATCAATCAAATTGACATCTGATTGACATCTGTCTGACTTTGAAGTGATTTATAGATTTAGTCAGAGAATGAGCCCAGATTCATGAGTCATACCAATCACTCGGCTGTGATCCAGTCTTGACTGTTAGTTTGTATTGAAACCAGTTCTGTGATCCTGTTTGCAGGTGTACGCCATCCTGGTGAGCCATCCACCACAGTCTAATGACCATCTGACGCCCACGCCGGTCTCCTACACCGCAGGGTTCTACCGCATACCTGTAGTAGGGCTCACCACCAGGATGTCCATTTACTCAGACAAGGTGAGCTGCATTGAGAGAAAATTTTTATTTTTCAGTTTCAGTATGAATCATTTTGGGTGTTTATTCAACTATGGGCACTTTGGTCTCTATATAGGCTTTTAGAAAAGCCCTTTTCATACTATCACGAGTTTAATTTGTCTGTTAAAAATGACAAAATTGAAGCTTGATTGGAAATTATTTGCGTTAAAAAAATATTCTGTTCACAAGTGGTATTTACATGCCATTCTGTAGATCAGTGATGGGGGTTTCAGTGACTCTTTCTGCAGGATCCTAGGCCAGCATGTGGCGAAAAGTGACTTTCGTTATGACTTAGTTTCAGATTCAGAACAGATTCATTTCAAAATTTAAATGAACAGATTAATTTAAGAACAAAATAATTGTCTGGCTGCATCCGAAATCGCAAAATTCCCTATTATACTGTCGGCTAAATACATGACAAGAGTAATATGTCCGAATTCACAGTACTGATAAAAAAGTAGGCAAAAAGCATCCGGATGACATATTTCTTCCGGCGAGATTCTGAAGTGTGCATACGATGGACACTCTCCCATGAGGCCGAGGGAGAGGATTTATTAAAGGCAGTGAAGCGACGCAACTGACGCTGGCAGGTCACATGACAATGACAACATGGCGAATGCATTACGTCAGGATTACATACTACACACATTCATCATACTATATAGAAAATATTCTTTTTGGCAGTCGCAAAGTAATTAATTTTTCAAAATAAGTACCTACTCTAGAGAGTATGCGATTTCGGACGCAGCTGCTGTGTTTATTGAATTGTTCATTTAAATGATTAGTTAAAAATCATGAATTTTTCATGCAACCGATTTGTTCAGAAAGGCTGATGCATTTAGTAATAAGAGATGGTGGTGAATTACCTATATTTTATTTTTGTTTGTTTTCACACAATAATCTTGAAATATATTATCAGTTTTTAAAATTTATTATTTGTAAGATGGATTTTCATAAATAGAAAACAATATTTAAAAATGAACATTTAAAAAATACATATACAGGTCCTTCTCAAAAAATTAGCATATTGTGATAAAGTTCATTATTTTCCATAATGTAATGATAAAAATTAAACTTTCATATATTTTAGATTCATTGCACACCAACTGAAATATTTCAGGTCTTTTATTGTTTTAATACTGATGATTTTGGCACACAGCTCATGAAAACCCCAAATTCCTATCTAAAAAAATTAGCATATCATGAAAAGGGTCTCTAAACGAGCTATTAACCTAATCAACTGAATCAACTAATTAACTCTAAACACCTGCAAAAGATTCCTGAGGCTTTTAAAAACTCCCAGCCTGTTTCATTACTCAAAACCGCAATCATGGGTAAGACTGCCGACCTAGCTGCTGTCCAAAAGGCCATCATTGACACCCTCAAGCAAGAGGGTAAGACACAGAAAGAAATTTCTGAACAAATAGGCTGTTCCCAGAGTGCTGTATCAAGGCACCTCAGTGGGAAGTCTGTGGGAAGGAAAAAGTGTGGCAAAAAACACTGCACAACGAGAAGAGGTGACCGGACCCTGAGGAAGATTGTGGAGAAGGACCGATTCCAGACCTTGGGGGACCTGCGGGAAGCAGTGGACTGAGTCTGGAGTAGAAACATCCAGAGCCACCGTGCACAGGCGTGTGCAGGAAATGGGCTACAGGTGCCGCATTCCCCAGGTCAAGCCACTTTGGAACCAGAAACAGCGGCAGAATCGTCTGACCTGGACTACAGAGAAGCAGCACTGGACTGTTGCTCAGTGGTCCAAAGTACTTTTTTCGGATGAAAGCAAATTTTGCATGTCATTCGGAAATCAAGCCAGAGTCTGGAGGAAGACTGGGGAGAAGGAAATGCCAAAATGCCTGAAGTCCAGTGTCAAGTACCCACAGTCAGTGATGGTCTGGGGTGCCATGTCAGCTGCTGGTGTTGGTCCACTGTGTTTTATCAAGGGCAGGGTCAATGCAGCTAGGTATCAGGAGATTTTGGAGCAATTCATGCTTCCATCTGCTGAAAAGCTTTATGGAGATGAAGATTTCATTTTTCAGCACGACCTGGCACCTGCTCACAGTGCCAAAACCAATGGTAAATGGTTTACTGACCATGGTATTACTGTGTCCTCAATTGGCCTGCCAACTCTCCTGACCTGAACCCCATAGAGAATCTGTGGGATATTGTGAAGAGAAAGTTGAGAGACGCAAGACCCAACACTCTTGATGAGCTTAAGGCCGCTATCGAAGCATCCTGGGCCTCCATAACACCTCAGCAGTGCCACAGGCTGATTGCCTCCATGCCACGCCGCATTGAAGCAGTCATTTCTGCAAAAGGATTCCCGACCAAGTATTGAGTGCATAACTGAACATAATTATTTGAAGGTTGACTTTTTTTGTATTAAAAACACTTCTTTTATTGGTCGGATGAAATATGCTAATTTTTTGAGATAGGAATTTTGGGTTTTCATGAGCTGTATGCCAAAATCATCAGTATTAAAACAATGAAAGTTTAATTTGTATCATTACATTATGGAAAATAATGAACTTTATCACAATATGCTAATTTTTTGAGAAGGACCTGTATATATAAAAAAACTTAAAAAAAAACCTGAAGCACCCTTATATTTCACTAAAATAAAGACTAACTTTTAAACATTGTCTACCAGCTTTTTTTCTTTTTCTCTCTACCCTTCTTTCAGGAGCCATAATAAAAAAAAAATTAACAAAGTGAAAAAATGCCTCTAGTTCAGCAAACATCCTTTTGTTATTTTACTAAAATAAAAAGTGTAATTTTTAAACTTTATGTCTCCCACCTTTCTTCTTATCTCTTTATCCTTCTTCCAGAGCATCCATCTCTCGTTCCTGCGTACAGTACCACCATATTCCCACCAGGCACATGTGTGGTTTGACATGATGCGGGAGTTCCGCTGGAATCACATCATTCTAATCGTCAGTGACGACCATGAAGGCAGAGCTGCACAGAAAAGACTAGAAACTCTTCTGGAGGAGAGAGAGACCAAGGTAAGATCCAGTTCCAGTTCCAGGATTCCCAGTGCGTGCTTGTATGCAGACGTGTGTGTATCAATCGCAAAGGTCTTCTATGTACGTAACTGTTTTATTTTTTTGTCATGTGATCACATCTCTCATGCCATGTTGTAAATGTTGGCTAACATTCTAAAACCAAAAGCGCCAGCCATGTCTAATGTGTTCTGATTTGACTTAACGTGCGTTATTTGCTCATTTCATATTGCTTTCGACCATAGTCAAAAACTCCTGTGTCTATCCACAACAGGAGCAAAATGAAAACCATAACCTGGGGCGTTGCAAAGCATCAGTGACTCTTTACATATTTATGCCATTTGTTTATACACTATATAAACTGGTATTTTTGTAGCCTTGAGCCACAGATACTGTATAAGTCTATTATCAGTGTCTCATGAGGTGGTTCAAGCTGTGATTGCTTCATGCAGTGGTGCATTGTGGGAATTTTGCTCTTGCAGAGGTTCTGCTCAGTTTCCTTGGGGATGAAAGCTAAATCACCATCCCACATCCCCCCTGCTCGGCGCTGAGGTAATTATTGTTGCCCTCATTGCTGCGAGAGATTATTAACAGTGAAACAATTTAGGTATGGTGCGAATTGAGCTACTTTCCCACAGAGACGTTTCTAGTGCTGGAAGACTGTTGAAATACCACATAGCTGCTTTACTGGAATTTCTTCTACCTTTGCATCATGCATTTTTTTTCAAGGGGTCACCAGCTTACTATGTGTCCTATTAGAGAAAAGACATGGAATATGGGCAGAATGCGTCAGCAGTAAAATGTATGTAATGACTAAATATTTAATAAAAATATAATTATTCATTTTAAAACAATTGACCTTACCATGTAAATGGGTGCCACAGCTTTTAAACAAATACCTTTAATGTATTGTGCCATTTACTACAACCTGAAAACCTATTAAAATATTATATATATATATATATATATATATATATATATATATATATTAGGAAGATGCATTAAAATATACTCTTTTTTAATTCATGTTTATGTTCGTAAATTATTAGCCTTGATTTGTATTTGTTTTATTTATCTTCGTCTATGCTAATTTAAAGCACAGATGTGCTAAATAAATAAATTTACCTTGTCTTGCCTAGATTTTTATCACATTTTGTAGTTAGTAAGAATGACTCAGTTATCATGCATGAAAAGCTTCTGCTTTTTGATTTACTGCGATACAAAATTATGTTTGATTAAGGCTTTTTGAAGTTAAAATCACAGAAATTCACATCATATTTGAGTGGGTCCTTTTCATGTGTGCTGCAGTCGAGAGAAGCCGTACACACTGGAATGAATTTACATTTTTATAAGGCCATTTAAATGCCCACCAAGTGTTCCCAGGAAAACATTATTCCTGATATTTTAAACAATGTACATGTTAAATTTCTTTTATGCTTTAAAAAAAAAAAAGTTTTTATGTGGCCTTTTATGCTCTGCTACTGAAGTTTTAAATTGCCTTCTGAATCGATTTATAGAAAAGAGTTTCTTTAACCTGGAAGCCATTTTGTGGTGCTTGTAATGTGCTTTTCTATCAGGCTCTCTTTTTCATTAGAGGTGCAACTCCATTTTAGAATTCAGAACATCATTCTCTCTAAACTTTCAGGAAAAATTTTTTTGTGGTACAACACTTTGTCCCTGGGAGAGTACATTAAAAGATATACCTTTGTACCTGATATTAATATGCACCCTTTATGGTTAGATTAAGCACAATGATGTATCACTGTTACAAGAAACTAAGCTAAAGGTTGAATTTTTCTAACAGTGTATTTTTTAATCGTACTGCTGACCTCTTTTCTAATTTATGTACAAAAATGTAGCTCCAGATATCATGGTAGTTTTGGTCATTTTTCCTCATGTTTGTTATCATAATCTTTACTGAAAATGCAATAACTTGTTCTGAAATTCCAGCTATTCCTCTAAAGTTACTTACGCCGCTTGAGTTACTGGATAATAACCAAATAGCTAAAGTTTTAGCAACACCAATTCGCATAGACTTGAAGAAAATATTTATACTTTTAATAGTTATAGAGAGATCAAAGCAAGACTGACATATCTTAATGTCTGATAAATAATATATAAGTAATATGACAGGAAATATCAAATAATTGCTGCATGTGCATAACAATTCTGAAATTTCAGATTATTTTTGCTTGCTGTTATATTCCAATGCAGTTCAGACTGAGACTTTATTTTTCTGCACTATGAGCCAAAGATCATTTTCATATTTCTCCTACTATCAGTTTACACAAGTGTCAGTTATTAAGAGCTATTTCCAGCGAATGCACAGTGGAGTTTATGGCTGCAGCATGAGTTTTATTTAAAGAGGTGCTCAGGAAAGGCCACTGTGTATTCACCTTTAATTTCCTTTGAGGTGCCATAATGAGCAAATGCCACGACACACACATATAGGTCATGCATAATTTCAGAAGCTTGAAAGGCGAATCGCATGAGAGCACGTCAGGCCTATCGCGGTATTCGGCCAGTGTTGTGTGTCTATGCAGGGGAGGTTTATTTATATCACTGCAAAATGGCAACGTTTGAGCCAGGGAGCCCCCCCCCCCCCCCCAACTCAAGATGGTGCAGGAGAAAAAGGTCCTCTTAGTGAGCTTCTGCAATCATACAGCACTCAGAAATATCTGCATTATTATTGAGCCATTTGTTAACTTGGCAGCCCGTCACAGTAGTCTGTCATCTTAATTGAATTTGAAGTAACGTCACATGAATAATTCGGTAGGCATTCACGCACTGCTGCAAGCAGTTGATCTGGATTGATGGAAACGCACCATTTGGTTCCTTAAGTTTGTAATGTTGTTGCGTTTTGCCATCTCTTGGTTTAGGTCTACGATCTTGTCACATGGTCTATGATGTTTTTTGCAAGTCCCAGTGTTAGGGATTCAAATTTGGAGCAGAAAAGTGAAAATTTGTTGGTTGCTTTACTGCCCACCATTTTCAACTGTTTATAATATTCTTCTGTGTCTGCATATTTTCTCTGTGCACATTACTCATCAGAATAAAAAAAGGAACTATGAAAACCAAGACCAACTGTCCTATGACAACAAGAGAGGACCTAAGGTATATTTGCATGGTCAATGCACGCCGCCCTCCAAAATCTCTAAACGTAGCTACTAGAAACAGCCCAACCAATCACCGGCCAACCCAGAAATGCCCTTCTCTTGGTAGCACGTGTTTCTTGTTACGTTGAGAAGTTACTTTTCCCTTTTTATGATTTAAATGAAGAATGGATTTCTTTTGAACGATTATTATTTCCGTTTAAAAAAAATTAAAACGCTCCGCTTCTTTCATTACCATTTTTTCCTTTTTAATAAAGGATGATGCATGACTCAAAAAAAAAAAAAGCAATCCCATTTCTTTGTGGAGATCCGATAGTTTGGGACACAACACTCTCTCAGATTCTACTTCCTATTGCAGCATCCCCTCGTTGCTCTTTTTTTCTCAACTCTTTTTCTTTGGGGAAATGACGTCCTCTCACCTGTCACTCCCCTTTCCACCTGGTTTTAGTTTCCGGTTGCATCGGTCTCACTCCCCGAAACCTCTAACATGCACGTCCTTTCTCTGAAGCCTTGATAACCCTCAGTTTGCATGCGACAATGCCGAAGTTTTTTGGTTTTTCAAGCTTTTTTATTCTTTTATTTTTCATTTTGAAGCAGTTTTCCTGGAACTCTATAATTTCCCCCCTTTTCAGCCCCCCCCCCCCCCCAAAAAAAACACCCAGAAACAACCAAACCAACCAAAAGTGCTAAATGAGGCAGCATGGTTCATTTATGGGAGTAAATATCCTCTTTGACTGATTGTGTACCCCAATCTCAGGCCGAGAAAGTGCTTCAGTTCAACCAAGAGACTAACTTAACTGCTCTGCTCCTGGAGGCCAAAGAGCTGGAGGCTCGAGTGATCATTCTCTCAGCCAGGTAAGAGGTTTCCCGCATGATGTTATCTCAGCAGCCCGCCAAAATCTCTGCAGCTCGCTCTTCACTGTATAATTACCTGCAAAAGAGTAATGAATCAGAATGAGTCATCCACATATTTATAATTCTTTTCACCCTGCTGAATAGACCAGCATATGTTTTGGTTGCTTGTGTTTCTTGAGGGAATTTTCTAACTTCGATACAAGACAAGTTAAATGAACAGAATTCGTGGCTTGATGTTTATTACCACAAAAGAAAGTTCCAATGGTTTCTCCTTTTCTTACCCTTTCTATTTCAAGTTATATTCAGTTTTACAACTTCATTGTAGGGTGTTTATAATTAACTAAAACTATTAAAACATTTTTGTTAATTGAAATAAAGCTGAAATAAAATAAAATAAAATATAAATATGAGATGAAAAACTAAATTAAAATTAGAAATAGCAACAAATTGAAATAGGTTTAACTTGAAACACTAACTGGAAATAAATAAAAAGCTGAATTAAAATTAAATGAAATAAAAAATAATATGAAAACTGAAACCAAAAATAAAGCTATTTCAAAATATGAATAAAAACTGTAATGTATATACAGTAAATAATACTAAAATAACACTGCTTTTTTGCCATGAGAATATATTGCCTAAAACCCTAAAATGGCCATAAAAATGGCCTACTTATGGCTTAGATAATATGCCTACACAAGATTTAATTCATGTACAAGTAAGTGCTTGTATAAAATTAGGAGGAGTACTAAATTGGCCCATTTACTTCCATTGTCTGTGCCTCACTCTATGCTTGATTTTTTTTCAAATCAACATGCCACAAATGCTTTTGAGCTTGACTTGTATTGAACCTAACTAGCTTAACTAGCAAGACTTTATCAGAAAGTCCATGTCGGCGACAGGTTTTGCAGGTGCACAGCTTTGCTATGCTATGCTGGCCCACCAGCAAGACCATCACAAAAACAGTTCTACCCAGCTGGTCTTTTCAGCAGGGTAGGCCTTAGAAAACTTTGAAAAAGCGATTTCATACTTCAGTGAGCTTCTCATATTTCTGTCAGCAGTTGTAAACCTGTCTATCTGCCTTTAGTGAGGAAGATGCAGCCGCCGTGTACAAAACAGCGCGCTTCCTGAACATGACAGGCTCAGGCTATGTATGGCTGGTCGGAGAGCGTGAGATGTCCGGTAAAGCTTTGAGCGAGGCCCCTGATGGTACGTAATGTACACCCATCCGTATAACTGAGACAGAAGCAGAGGAAAAGAAGCCATTTGTCTCAGTTGTTCTTTTAACTTTGACTAGAGAGGTTTTATTGATGAAGCGAGTTGTGAATGTTAGTGTGTGTGTGTGTACGTGTGTTCGTATATAAATTTACCGTTTAAACATTTAAGCACTTTATGTGTTTAAAGGTTTTAAACGGGTCACTCTAGTTTACACCATAACGGTTGCGTTCTCTGGTTCACTGGCAAGATTAATTACAATTGTACTCCATGTACTCATCTTGACCTCTTGAGGTTTAATTAAGAAGTTACCAAAAGGATGTTATTGTCATTAACTGTTTTTTTTTGTTTTTTTTGCTGAAAATTAAAATGTATTGGTTTTATCATGTTTATTATATTAATAGTCTGGCTTTCGTGAATTTATAAAGGGTGTTTTTCCAACCCTCCCTTTGACGTGTTTCTGGTATTGGTAAGCTATAAATGGCCTATTATGTCCCAGGCACTGCACAAGTGATGTTTTTTTAACCCTCTGGTGCTCTTCTGACATTTTTTAGCGGACATTTTATATATATATATATATATATATATATATATATATATATATATATATATATATATATATATATATATACTTTATTGGAGTGGTACGAAACTTAAAGGTTTTGGCATTTGCTAGTCAACACAAAAAAAATCATAGACATGATTCGAAAAGGTTAAATTGTCCTGAAATAAATAGTCACACTTGTACTCCTCGCGGTCAAAAATACCTGAAATGTATGGGACACGAATTTCATCTAGTTGAAACTTCTGGTATTGCGCCCAAACCAACTCTTACTGAAAGCAAATTTTTTGAAATATCAACCTCAAATTTGGAACACAACTTGATTAGATTTATGGTTTTGATTTTTGATTTTTAAAGTTTTAGAGTAAATGTGTTTTGAGAAAATATATATTTCATATAAAAATTTAAAATAGTATTCTTGTGCATTTTTCATAACAATAAATGTAAAATTCTATAACTTTTTTAAGTTCACTTTTTTAAAAAAAAATTCACTTCAACAATAATCTGCCATGTGTCATCTTTAAAAAAAGACCAAACTTAAGTCTGTGCTCCAAAACATTCAAGATGTTAAGTCAGAATAAAAAGTGAACAAATGGATAATAACTACCTTATAAATAAAACGTATAACCATAAAATCCCCTAAATAATCCCCAATACAAAATGTGAAGTAAAAAAGATCATCAAACTAAAAAAACAGTACATTTATTTAATTTAAAAAAAAAAATGTAATTTTTGACCGCCATACGAAGAGCACCAGTTCACACTACTGTCGTTGTTTCTCCCAATACACTTGCTCACCTTTTACCCTGGCAGTGTTTTCTTGTCTTTGTCCACACTTAAAGGGATAGTTCACCCAAAAATGAAAATTACTGTCAGTATTTACTCACCCTCATGTTGTTCCAACCCCGTAAAACCTTCGTTCATCTTCGGAATACGAATTAAGATTTTTTTGATGAAATCTGAGAGCTGGATCACTCCTCCATAGGCTTCTTCAGGGATTGAAACATGCCAGCCCTGAAAAGTTATTAAAGACATTGTTAAAATAGTCCAAGTAACTACAGTGGCTCAATCTTAAGTTTATCAATTGACGAGAATACTTTTTGTGCGCAAAAACAAACAAAAATAACGACTTTATTTCCGTCTTACGGGGTTGGAACAACATGAGGGTGAGTAAATACTGACAGAATTTTCATTTTTGGGTGAACTATCCCTTTAAGCACTTGTTGAGTCTTCACAGTAAACTTTTGGAGATCTCTTACAGAACTGGATCTTTCAAACCCTACTCCAACAACAAAAACTCAGCTGAAGTTGGATTTATATATGAAGTATACCTTAATTTAGATATATTTCATAAATCACTGTGTGTTAGTGTCTCCTGGAAAGGACTTACCACCGTTTGGGAGAAGGTGGCGCTAGTGGGCTTACTTCAGTAAATCCAACCTCAAGGGTCAAAGCTTGCATTTTGGGTAAAATGTCTCAATTAACATACCTCTGAAGGACAAAACTAATAATTGTATATGCTGGCTCTAATTGGCTTCATCTACCAGTGGAAAAAAAATTGACAAAACATGATTTGACATCTGATTTGAGAGTCATTTACCCATGCTGGCTCAAAGGGTGACCCTATGGGTTTTTTGCATTGGAAAGGGTTCATAAATGTCGAGGGTGAACAGCTCACTGCTTCATTTTTGACGTCAACACAGGGCTGATTGGCCTCCAGCTCATAAACGGCAAGAATGAGTCGGCACACATCAGCGATGCCGTTGCCGTCGTAGCCCAGTCAATCCAAGAACTCTTTGAGAAAGAGAACATCACAGAACCTCCAAGGGGCTGCGTGGGCAATACTAACATCTGGAAGACCGGGCCACTCTTTAAAAGGTCAGTTCTACTAAAGATCATGCATGTAGCTGACCTGTTTATTTGATTTTCTATGATTTGTTATTTTCCTCAATGTCCGGCTTGAGGGGGCATCCGCTTCATTCTTTGATGGGTTTTGACAACCACAGGCAGATGTTCAATGTGATCTAATGCACTGTCACATCACATGATATTTAATCTATGCAATTTTTCATGTATCACATCCATAGACTAAAAAGTTACTCAGATGTCAATTCTGGCTGCACTCCACAGGGTATTGATGTCTTCTAAGTACCCAGAGGGCCTAACAGGACGTGTTGAGTTCAATGACGACGGAGACAGAAAATACGCTCATTACAGCATTCTCAACTACCAGAAGAGCAGACTGATTCAAGTCGGCATTTACAATGGAACACAAGTACAAGTCTTCTTTCACAGTGTTTAATTTATAATTTCATGACATGGGTCCTGAATCATGCATTAGTTCCTGTGAGACATACAAACATACATTTAAAATGTTTTAAAATACAGAGTTTCAAGCCAACACTAAGTATTTCCTGAATTGTATTCAAAGCCAACTCTGTAATGGCACTTTTGGAATTTATATAGGCAAATTATTTTAGATTAGAGGATTGAACAAAGATTATGAGATAGACTATAAACCTGTTAATTATCAACTATAAATATCTTCATTAGGTAGTGATGAATAAGCAGAGGAAGATCATTTGGCCTGGAGGTGAAACAGAGAGACCGAGAGGATTCCAGATGTCTACTCGATTAAAGGTACGGAGTTCATTTTGTTTATCAAAAATGTGCAAAAAAATTAGGGGCATGAATCAGAAAATTACCTGAATGCTTGATATATGTTTGATATAGGAAAACTGAACAAAATTGCATCCATCTTTTGCAGATAGTGACCATTCATCAGGAACCCTTTGTGTATGTGAAGCCAACTACGCTGGAAGGGACCTGCAAGGAAGAGTACACACCTAATGGAGTCTTAATTAAAAAGGTGATCTGCACTGGACCAAATGAGACCATCCCAGGTAACCCATCAGGGACGTTTATATTGTCACTGTGCTTTTCTACATCCGCCGTCTGGAGATACATACTGTACATACATACATATATATGCAGCAGGTATTTATATATGTATGAATGTAGAAAGTGTGACTTGACTGTGGGCATGTGAGTTTGTGTGGAAGTCTTTTTTAAAGCCGATTTTGTGTGTGTGTGTGTGTGTTTGTGTGTGTTGTGTGTGTGTGTGTGTGTGTGTGTGTGTGTGTGTGTGTGTGTGTGTGTGTGTGTGTGTGTGTGTGTGTGTGTGTGTGTGTGTGTGTGTGTGTGTGTGTGTGTGTGTGTGTGTGTGTGTGTGTGTGTGTGTCTGTCTGTGTATTTTACATTGTAAGTGTTTGACTATTTCTGCTTGATGCAAAATGTGTGTGCATGTGCTGGATGTTTGCAAACTATGTTTGTGTGTCGCTTGGGCTTCAATCGTAGCATTCTGCTTTGCGTATAGTGAAAGCTGTGGGTATGCCTTGCGTTGCAGCCTAGATAAGCTACAGGTAAAGTGTGAAAGTCAGTATAGAAGGATTGTACTTCTTTTAGATGCTCCCATCTGGCTATTGAGTCATTCTGACCACAAGAGTTGCGGTTACTTCAATTTAATTCAGCCAGTACCATAGATGAATTGAAAAAAAATATTTTATTCAGTTATAATTGCAAAACAATCTATGACTGGCTGAGTAGCAGATTGAAAGCTGTATTTGGAATTGGAATTGATCAGACCTCAATGCTGTCTAAAAGTTGAGAGCACTGCTATCTAAAAGAGAAGACAATCTCTGAATAACTGAGTGCATTGGGGTGAGTGGAGTAAGAGTGGTGGGCTTTCAAAATATAGATTTTCCGAATGTAACTTTGTCAGATGAAATGAAATTTCACTTTTTCTGGTTTGGTTACAGGACGCCCAATTGTTCCCCAATGTTGCTACGGATTTTGCGTTGACCTTCTGATCAAATTGGCAATGACCATGAACTTCACCTATGAAGTACACCTGGTGGCAGATGGGAAATTTGGAACACAGGAAAGAGTAAGTATACTTTCCTATTTTGTCAAGAATAAGCAACCTGATTATCAAATGACAAGTTCACACAAAGAATAATTTTGCTTTCTATTTATCATTCTGTGGCATAGGTAAATAACAGTAACAAGAAGGAATGGAACGGCATGATGGGTGAGCTCCTGGGTGGCCTTGCTGATATGATTGTTGCTCCCTTGACAATCAACAACGAAAGAGCCCAGTACATAGAATTCTCCAAGCCTTTCAAATACCAGGGACTGACTATCCTTGTGAAAAAGGTATGATTAAACTACTCCAACTACCACACTCTATCTGTGTTTTCATTACAGATCGTCAGTATAACACTGTTGAAAATAGCAGCATTGCCAGTCACCACTTGCTATTCTAGTTACAGTACTGTTTGTACCTACCAGAGCATGTACTGAGTGAATGGAATGTGCTAAATGTATGTAAGTGGCCATGCAATGTGTGTTTCAGGAAATTCCTCGTAGTACTCTGGACTCATTCATGCAGCCATTTCAGAGCACATTGTGGCTACTGGTGGGTTTATCGGTACATGTGGTGGCGGTGATGCTTTACCTACTAGACCGGTTCAGGTACAACAAGACATTGGGTTGAGAGTGTTGCTAACTGTTCCATGTGTGTTCATAGGGTGCTGTGTGTGCGTGTGTGTGTGTGTGTGTGTGTGTGTGTGTGTGTGTGTGTGTGTGTGTGTGTGTGTGTGTGTGTGTGTGTGTGTGTGTGTGTGTGTGTGTGTGTGTGTGTGTGTGTGTGTGTGTGTGTGTGTGCACGTGCGTGCGTGTGTGTTGTTAGTTCTGTCTTTTAGGTAGTTTGTTTCACTCATTGGGATCATGTAGCACCTTTGTTTCAGGATGTCTCAACAGTACATGAGAGTGCTGAACACGTTTCATTGTTAGTGTCGCCATGGAAGTGGGGGAGGTTGAGTGGCTGCACTCTGTGAGCCTGTTCTCTTTTCCCTCTCTTTCTGTCTTTTCCTGTCTTCTCTCTGTCTCTTCGCTTTGCTTCCACGGCTTTTATAATTCTCTCTATGGTACTGGCAAGTGCTAAGTGAACCAGAAACCAGAAACTGGTTCTCAATGGGATATTGGAAAATTTGGTTCAAGACTACTTATGGGTTATTTTACCTCATCACTGTTCATCATCACTGTTTCACCTGGTTTTTCCAGCCCATTTGGAAGGTTTAAAGTAAACAGTGAAGAAGAAGAAGAGGATGCCCTCACCTTATCTTCAGCTATGTGGTTTTCCTGGGGCGTCTTGTTGAACTCTGGAATCGGAGAAGGTGTTGTGAAAGTCAAACTTTGCTTCTGGTCATGTTAAATTAAACAAATCAATTTTATTTGACATTTGTTTGACTACTTACATGTTGTCCAGGTGCCCCACGAAGCTTTTCAGCAAGAATTTTGGGAATGGTGTGGGCTGGCTTTGCTATGATTATAGTAGCATCTTATACTGCCAACCTGGCTGCCTTCCTGGTGTTGGACCGGCCTGAGGAGCGCATCACCGGCATCAATGACCCAAGGGTATGTTTCTCTAAGCACTTGAAGTACCAAAGTAAAGCTTTCTAAGATGTATAAAGTAAGTTTGCTTTTTTACAGCTAAGGAACCCATCAGACAAGTTCATCTATGCCACAGTGAAACAGAGTTCGGTGGATATTTACTTCCGGCGACAAGTTGAGCTGAGCACCATGTACCGCCACATGGAGAAGCACAACTATGAGAGCGCCGCTGAAGCCATCCAGGCTGTTCGGGACAAGTGAGTCCCTGCTGGGTAGACACCAGCAGGTCTGGCCTCATGGTCAGTCAATCAGTCACACAGGCTTGAGGGTCCTGGGCCTGTAGGTCTCAGGTATATAAATCAGTGCCAGAACTTGCTGCACTAACCTGTGACCCTGGCCCATATCCCTTCTCACGAGAGGCCCGGCTATGTGCCACACATAACATATATTAACAATAAGCTAAAGAACAACTTTTTCAGGTTTTCAGCAAAAACGTCATTGAGGGAATCCAATGGGGGACAAAGCTCCACTCGTCCGGCATTGGATTTCATTTGCCTATGAGGTTGCAGTCTAGTTTTCTGGTAACACAAGTTGCACAAGAAGGGTGGGTGGGGGTGGTTGCCACGAGTGTGTTGTTTCTCACTGTACTGTTGCACCGTAACCCCCCACCCTTCCCGTCCTCCTCCCTTCCCCCTGCCCCCACAGCAAGCTGCATGCTTTCATCTGGGACTCTGCGGTGCTGGAGTTTGAAGCCTCGCAGAAGTGCGACCTGGTGACCACGGGAGAGCTGTTTTTCCGTTCGGGCTTTGGCATAGGCATGCGCAAGGACAGCCCCTGGAAACAGAATGTGTCCCTGGCTATTCTCAGGTCTGTCCCAGCCGAAGCAGCATATTATATGCTTCTGTATAGTTTTTGTTGTATAAAATCTCATCATTGGACACTTAATCATCTCTCTCTGTGTATTTCCCCTATTCCATCCCTGCTCTGTATTCTGTGTGCTTGAACATATAAGTGTTTGTGCTAGTGGTTAATTTGTGGGATTTATCGTTTTTTTTTTCTCACAAAAGCAACTTATTAACTTTAGAACTTCTCTTCCTGCTCTCCACCACCCCTTGCAGTTCCCATGAGAATGGCTTCATGGAGGACCTAGATAAAACCTGGGTGAGATACCAGGAGTGTGACTCAAGGAGCAATGCCCCAGCCACACTCACCTTTGAGAATATGGCAGGTATGGTCCATTTAAGGTACAGAGTAACCTAAAAGAGATTGGACAAAAAAGGTACAGTAGGTAATGTATTGGGGCCTTTTTTTGTCCAATGCTTTTAGTTGTTGTTTTATGCTCACTTATGTTGGTGTTCACATTTGTAACAAACTCATTAACCTTTAACATCCATCCATTTTGCATGGTTTTCAGCAGCAGGCCCTAAATATATGGGCAATACATGTAGGATTCCATCACACAGAGGCTCCATCCTCTCCAGCTCCTCTATGGGTTGATTCGCAGAGTACTGTGTCTCCGTTCATCATTTGACAGTCTCCTTCATCCCTCTCATTCACAGGTGTCTTCATGCTAGTTGCTGGGGGCATTGCAGCAGGGATCTTCCTCATCTTTATCGAAATTGCATACAAGCGCCATAAAGACGCCCGCAGGAAGCAGATGCAGCTAGCCTTTGCGGCCGTCAACGTTTGGAGGAAGAACCTACAGGTAAAGCTCTCTCCTACAACACAAGCGGTAAAAAGAATGGTGAACATGAGGGAATGACCTCCCAACAGACTTTTACATAAGAACTACTTTTTGTACTAGGGCTTTAGTTCACAAGTTTTACATACAACTTTGCAAAAAACAAATCCTTGGTTGCACTGTTAAACAGATCTATGATTGCACTGTTTGGTGTCGTGACCAAGGGTGGACGATCTTACTTACATTGCGTGTTCCTAGGCTTCTAAAAGGGCCAATAAAGAAAAACTTCCCTCTTTCCCATTTTCATGGCTGGTCTAAGATTGTCTAGGCATCTCTGGTTCAATCAGCCTCCTTCTTCTTATCTGTACCAACAGGACAATAAGGAGGGCTCAGGGAGTCAAGCTGTGGGTGCTGGGACACCATCTTTAGTATGTAAAACAAGCTGATCCGTCTTGTTGCCACGTCATCCTTGCTACGCGAAATTAGTTTAATTAAAATTGCTGATATGCTTAGTTCATTCAAATATGAAGCTGCTTTCATGGCATGAACCACTTCAATGCTTCAGACTACTTTGCGTATTAAGGTTAGATTCAATAAAAATCCCTGAAGATAATGTAGACTGCAAAATTAATGTTTACAATATTAAAACGTTAATGTTGATTAAGTATACTATTGGCGTACGTCATCAAGCTATACTAAAGAGAACAGATCGCTATTAAGAAATCAGGACAGAGCACTAATTGTCATCATTAGCAACAGATGTCCCAGCCTATACCATTAAAAACAGTGCAAGAGTTATGACATAAAACATATTATAGAAGCCAATATTTCAAAAGCCTTATCCAGCACAAATCCATGCTATAGTCTAACACAGGCCATTCAAAATGTCTGCTACAAACTCTTGCTCACCTGTGTGTCCTTTGAGGCCAATGTCTTCTAGTGGGAAGTCCTGGGAGGTCTTCCCAGTGAGACTGTGATATTTGGTGAGGGGTGGGCCAGTGGGATGGAGGCTGGGCAGAAGTACATTGAGGCAGTGAGAGCCTCAAGCTGCTTCTTTATTCAGAGTGACAAAAGGTCAGAACTGCTGCAATAGAATAAACAGCAGTGGCAGTGAAAGGTAAGATCACAGTCTCTTGTCTTTGTGAACAGGTCAATTTACTATCAATGTCTGCCATCTGCTTCACACGTATAAACGTCTCTGTATGTACATTCATGTAGGCTCTTATACAGAAAGGTCAAGCGGAAATAAAGTAGTGAGGACAAAAAAACCGTTACATTTGGAGTTTAGATGATCTATGCCTGATAAAAGTGAAGGGTAAATATTAAGCTATCACTAAAGTTAGTTTGTATGGATCATTCACAGAGGCGTATTAGAATGGTTTTGTCAGCTATTCCTTTCTGCATAGGAATTTACACAATTTTTGAAGGAGATATCTTTGAGAGCTTGCGTGTGTAAATGTAATAAATGTTTTGTGTGTGTACTTCAATATGAATGTTCATATCCAAATACCCCATTTGCACTTCTGTGTACTGCACCTTCATACAGGGATCTGCGTGTAACACACACACACACTGCACTTCTGAATAACCTGCCCAAATTGCAGTTTTGTACACTGGACTGTTCTGTTGTCATCTTAAAAGCACAGAAATGTCAAAAAACATGCTGCCCACAATTCAGTGGTTAATGGTTGTCTCTTGGAGCAGAGCCCATTCAGAAGTGCACTGCCTTCAGGAAAATGAGAAAACAAAAAGGAAACACTGAAAAAAAGGACGATGCGGAACTGAATGAAGCGTGAATGTGCTCTCATGAGATACTATGTCTTAGGCTTGCAACCAGTTATGTGTCTCACTGTGCAGGCATTGATCCAGCATGCTAATGCACACAGTGCTCTGACAACAGCCAAAGAGGCTTTTTGCTTCTTCTTTTTTTTTCTTTTGTTTTTGATTTTGATTCAGGAAACACAACAGTGTGTTTTGTAAAGTTGTTCGCAAAGACATAGTGGTAAGTCCCAAAGTGGGAGATTTTTTATTGGTAACAGGGGTCGAATGATTTTTCATTTTAAAGGGCCAAAACAAAGGTGAAGATGATCCTGAGAGTCTTCCATCAGCCAAAGTCAACTGTATGCTTGTCCACATTTTGCTTACTTTATCCATACCTTTGATCCTACCGCCCTCTGCATGAGTCTAAATGAAATTCACACCGCGCTTATAATAAACTCTCCGAAAACCTAATGCAGTACGTCCCTTATGTGTGGTGTGAATTTTCGTTACACCCTATAAAAAGTATAACGCTAAAAGTGGGTTCTTATAAGTATTCATGTATTGATCAGAATTATTTAATATCCTGTGCTCTTTTGGCATTTTATTGGTTGCTGTACTTCCCTATAAGAGTGTTGTTTTGTGATTTTACAGACTGCTTGGCTTTGATGTCATTATTTCCTCAGCAAGCTCATTTTGCTGCCTTCTGCTTTTGCTTATGGATCTTAAAGTCATATGATCTTTAAAGCAAGTGGATAAATATTTATTTATTTTTCTTTTTTCCTCCCCAATGCAGCCCTCTTCCTCTGTAGAGACTCAGGATGTAAGAATACCTTAATTCGACCTTTTCTTACACAAACACACCCAGTCTTGTGCATTACCTTAGTACCATTTGTAGAGGCCAGAGAGTAGCCGTGTGGGTCACTTTTGTTGGACGGTGGGAGGGAAGGGTCAAAAAGGTCCTAATCTTCTTCTGTGCCTAAAACCATAATGTGTTAACAGCAAGTATTTATGAAACAGCACAAAACAGATGCCAAGGAAGATCATTTGAGAATTTGAAATTCCTGCCACTCTTTGCAACCAAATCTGTTGCATTCTACCAATTCTCTTTACGTCAAACAAGTCTGACTTCCATTCATATTTGTAGATTGTTGGGTTTAAGATAGTTTATCAACGGGGAATTAAGGGATTTGGTTTTGGCAGTTGAAAACCAGCCAGAGAACATGAATAATTGTTCTACGTATATTTATTTTAGGATAGGAAAAGTGGTAGAGCAGACAGCGACCCAAAAACGAAACCCTCTTTTAGGTCCATCAGTACCAACCTGGCCTCCAGCATCAAGAGACGTAGGTCCTCCAAAGACACGGTAAGGAGGTTAAGGAATGGCATCTCTTTTTACTCGACCGGTCTCTCTTCCTCTTTCTGCGTCTGTCTTTCTCTCGTCCTATTCTTCCGCTCCTCTCTCTGTATCTACTTTCTTCTGTCTTAAACGACATTCCATGTCTGAAACCAAGAGAGCCGCATTTCTCTCTGGTTATTCCTCCATTCCTGGCATCTCGGCCACGGCCACGTGTCTGTCAGTCAGTCATCGAGTCACCATCCAGACCCCATCTGTCAGTAAGGATTTAAGAGCATAGCCATCCTTAAGAGTTAAGCTGAAAGGTTTTTAAAACCCAATGATGTCAGAATCAGGAAAAAAGTTCAACCTAAGAGCAGTTCCAAGAGGAAGGGGCGCTGCACAATTCCTGATGTTTCTGGGCTGCTTCTCTCCCTTTTGCAACCTCTGGATGTGGAAGCGTGTGTTAGTGCGGTTGGACGTGTGTGTCTCTTTTTGGTGGGATGTTGTGCGTATTTGTGTTTCTCGTCCGCAAACCTGCCTGACGTGATTGATATCATGAACAGTCAAATCTTGCAATGTTTGTTTCCCCGACGGCATGCTTTGGTGTTGTGGTGTTTGATCAGAGCAACCGATGCCATGCAGAATAACGTTTTTTTTTTTTACAGTGGAACTTCCCTTTCAGAGTTTGGAATCATCAATTAACAATGATTTTCTTTTGTACAACTGTTTTGTTTAAGGTCCTAACAAAGTTTATTTCAAGGAATGAGAATTTAAAATGAAGATTCTGTCACCATTTACTCACCCTCATGTTTTACCAAATCTGTGTGATTTTCTTTCTTCCATTGAACACAAAAGGAGATGTTTAGAGGAATGTCTTTGCTTTTCTCCATTCAATAATAGCAGCTTTAAAAAGGACCAAAAAAAACTATTTATGTGCTATATTCCAAGTCTTATAAATAAGCCACAAGACACGCTAAACTAATGTCGTTTGATATCAATGACATAAAACCTGATGTGACGAGCCAAGTTTGAATGTAGGTGTGAATTAAATTTGAGAGCTATGAAAAACTTTCAGCGAATAATGGCTCAAATTTCAGTCTGATCCTCGCACAGAATTGTGTGGCTTTAGAAGATTTGAAATATATCGCTAACCACAAAACTACGATAATTTAATCACTACATAATAATTAATATTACTATTTTTTAAAAAACTTAAAATAATAAATAGGTCAAGGTGTTGCCATGGTTAAACCTTTCCAGTTATCGAGACAGTTCTAAATGCAATGGATCCATATTTGATATTTATACTAAATACTAGACAAAATCTATTTTCGGTTTGTTTATTTAGCACTATATTGCAATTTTTCTCACATTTTGTTTAGGAATTATGTTAATTCCCTCCCCCCTTTAAATGTTTAAGAGAATGGGGAAAGTGGGGTGGGGTGGTGAACGGTGAAGAGAAGGCACAGCAATCCAGGTGAAAAGAGAAAAACAGAGTAACCATCCACAGTGTTTACTTCATCCTTTTATTTTTTGATATCAGTGTCGCCTCTCTTTCTATATAAGTGGATATATATGGATATATAACTGTCGACGTCCCCCACATGATGTACATGCTACACAGCCTCTCTCTTCCTCTGCAAGCATGCGATATATCTGTCGTAGAAGTAGAGACTGTGTTTTGGTTGCCTTAGTAGAATTAGTTGCATTTATTTGTGGTAGTGATGATACACACACTTTATGTCTCTTTTGCTGATTCACTGTCTCTCACCAGGGGGCACTGTGGGCTTGATTTGGAAGTGCCAACAGCAAGCCTTCTGAGTGAACATAACAAGAACTCTCTCATTCTCTCTAAGGCGTGCTAAGGGCATTCTTGATGCAACACCAAGGAAGAAAAAAAATGAAAAAGCCTCCCGGTGTCATCAGAAGTATTGCTGAATACATCTATTCTGCAATACGACAATGATGATTTTGACAATGAGAACCTTTGCCTTAAGCTTTAGCTTTTAGAGTTTTTGCATCATATTTTGAGCTTATATGCTTAATTATTGGCAATGCCATAGCAATAAAAAACAGTAAGCTATAAAAGAGGACACATGCTATAATTAGTAAGGTACATCTTAAATGCATAATTAATATGCATAACTGTTTATTTAAAAACTCACATCCAAACATTGCATGTGTCCTTGGTTTTTGTAGAACAATTTTGTTATTTTTTAAAATGTATAGCAATCTGAAAGTCTTCGCTGCTGCTTTTCCATCATTATATGCTTTTTTTTGTAAATGTATTCCTTAGCTATGTACATATTATATTTACTTCACATTTATTCAGTCTTGATTAACAGACTGCAAAAAGTGTGTCACTTACATCTTAACCAAAAAAAGCTCTCTGTGCCTCAGTTTCACAGTTTGCCACAGCAAGGAAAAGAATTAAAAATAAATAAGAATTGAATAATACGGTCAGATCAAAACACAATCTTTAATCAAAATGTCCTTGCAGTTGCAACATGGCAAGCCTCACGGAGAGACATTTTATAGCTTGCAAAAAAGGAAATTGAAAGCAAAAACTATTTTTTTGTTGTGGAAATTGCCTTCTGACTGGGCACCTGCATGTCATTGAGTGTTTTGCCAACGCGGCACTGCAGATGCCCATGTGAGAAAACAGCTTGTTGCCCTCAAACACATCTAAGCTTGAGATGAGGAAACAGGAACTGCAACTGCATGAGAATTAAATATATTTTAAATATAAATATACAGTGGCCCAAAAAGTATTTAGACATTTAAGCCAAATTTAAATATGTATTAATGTCATTGCATTAGACAACAAAATACTGGATGCAGGCATCTGGTACTTATTCCTGAACAAACTCTTAAGTCAAATATTTTGCTTTTTTAGGTTTTAAATTATAAATAAAACAAATGTAACACTGTTTGAAATGAAGACAAAAAGTATTTGGACAATTTCTGGTTGTCAACAATTGAACCAACTATGTCCAGATAAACTACAACTGTGTTTGTTTACACTGCTGGGGTGTTAGTTTGAACGTGATACCATATATCCACTAGAAACCACATTGAGCCAACTGGGTTAAAAGCAATTGTAAAAATAGCTAGGCAAAGGTCATTGGTTGGCATCACTGGTTTGCAGATGTCAGTTGGCTTATATTACATTATGTAATGCAATGCCATTCATATATATTTAACGAAGTATATCGCAAGTGTCAAAATACATTTTGACTTTTGACCTAATACTGCAGATATAAATAAACACAAAGGTTATTAGGTGACCTAAAAACCATCTCACAGCAGAGAACCTGCTTCCTCTTCTTTTGATATTATTCTAAAAAAAACTCCTAAGGCAGCAGGATAGCAAGAAAAACACTTCTCCTCATTGTTTCAAATTTTTATAAACCTCCGTGGATGGTTATGGAATATTTTAGTGTTGCGTTCAATTGCAAAACATAGCCTTTAAAATGTTTTCAAGTCCTGGCCTAAAGGTAAAATTTAGAAAAATGCATTATGACATCTGAAGCATTCAATAATTGAGCCCTTGTTTCTGATTTGCATGCTACGTGCTGCCTTAGGGGTAAAGAAGGAAATGTCTTTTGGGGAAGATGAAAGGTAACAGTCGCACTAATGCTCTCTATCCTCTGTGTTTTCTACCTTCTCTCTCTTTCTACAGCAATTCCCACCCACAGACATTACGGGCCAACTCAACTTGTCCGACCCGTCTGTCAGCACGGTGGTGTGAGGCAGAGAGAGAGGGAGAGTTTAACATAAAGACATGTTCATTCTTAAGAGAAAAACAAAATGGAACTAAAGAGGAGCGTTGTAGTACTACTCCTCTAGGTTTTGCACAATGGATACATCACGAACGAGAACTACTGAGCCACTTCACCTTTATGGAGATCCAATGGGACCTGTCGGATCTTGATGGTGGACTGAAAGGAATGGCATGACACTGCAATGCACTGGAACGCTGCCAACACACAGACCATATAAACACATAAACACATTCCATTCAGCTTGAAGCTAAACTTAGTATACACTATCATCATCATTCCATCCAGAACTTCTTCTGTATAAATTCTTTATAATTATGTAGAAATATTTCTTATTAGTATTAGTGATTATCATGTTGATTTAGTGGTTTAAGTATCGTACAGTATAATTTAAAACAAAGAGCAAAACTTCTCATGTCGCAAGGCCGATTCTAAGGCCGCTATTTAATGAATTAACTAGCTGTAGTACGTATAAGATTAATTATATTCATCATATACATATGACTATTTATCTTCTTTCATTTTTTTGCATTTCTGCATTCTGTTCAAGCATTCTGTTCATTGTTTTTTATTCTTTGTCTATATAATCTATAAAGCAAAATCTCAGCCAATCAAGCACACAAGCTGTGCTGTTTCAAATATCATTGTCTTTCATATTAATTCAATCATCCCTCTGCATGTAATATGCATGTAAATTTGTCCCTGAAGGATTAAGGACAACAGAAATATTTTGTATACCCCTCCACATATCACATAAAAGAGATATAATTAAAAGTTTAGGTTGAAGATGTGACTAATTGCACATGCAAACTCTCCTTCAAACTCAACTAGTACAAACAGTTCTTCCTCGTTAAAGTTCTTACGCAGTCGTTCTCAACTTCAGTCTGAAGGGTGCATCAAGGGGCCGAGTTTTTTCATCCAACTAGCACTTGGCATCTCATGCAAAACCATCTCTGTGTGTCATCCCCTCAGACAACCCCAGAGATCTTTTACATGAGAAAATCCCAAGTGTGCCCCTTTATTTTCAACGCTGGTGCTGCAGTTTCGTATACACCTATTGGTTAGATGGCAAAACTGGCCCGTTCCCAAGTTCTGGAGTTGAGAAACATCAACAAAAGCTGTACAAATAAGGCCAGATTACTGTAAATGTTTACTTATATAAATGACCTATGGAAACTCCCCTGTAAGAGAGATCACTTATCTAGCACTTTAATGTGAATCTGTCAGAAGCTGCATATGGAATTTATGCAATTTGCCAAATGTTGATTGTAATACTCGTACTTGATATGAAAATGCACATTTGAGAATGTGAAATATGTTATATGTAACTGTCAGCTGTTTGATTTGAACAAAACACTCATTTTCTAGTTTTCATATCAAGAGATTTAGAAAGATTTGTTTCTAAATATGTCAAATTCTTCTAGTACATACCCCAGATATCCTCTGTTTACTAACTGTTGACTTCTACTACATTAGGTTTTAGCCTTTTTAAACTGACAGGTGTATGCATAGTATGTTTTTCTCCTTGCTTGGGTCAATGAATGTGGTTTGTACTATAGAGGAACAATTATACCTGATTTCAGGGCATGTGAAATTTGAATTCAGCTCATGTTGCCTGGACTGCTAGATTGTCATATGAAAATGTTGATAAGGAAGTGTTTTTATGATAAACTGTCACACTGTAAATGACCACAATGAGATAAATTACATCAAACATAACACACATATCCTGTGCATACTTAAATAAATGCTCCATATATGTTTCAGTTAATTTTAGATATTTCTTCAAACGAACACATAATGTTTGCATTTTGACAAAAATATTTAGAAATAACATTTCTGTGCCAATAAATTTGTGCCATGTCAGTTCCAGACCACAACTAGCCTAATTGTCTTCTCAATTTTGTGAGCACAATGTATGTAATATTATATTAGGCTAACTCTGGAAATATCCATTAATGATATATATATAGTAGTCTATTTCAGTAAATAAAGACATATTTCACAATCCATTTCCCAAAAAGTTAATATTAGCTACTGACAGTCCTGGAGAGGTGGAGTATGCAATAATTAATCAGACGTCAACGTTAATGGTCAAAAAGTGACTTGTTTATCTCAGAATATGAATTTGAAAGTATGATGTAAACGCCTGGCAGTCTATTTAAGAGGCGGTATCTATAGCGAGGGGATTGGGAAGAGTGTTCCTCTGCAAAACACTGACGTCTATAACAGGTGAGTTTCCTTTAGTCTTTGCTGTGCACAACTAAATGATAGCTCGATTATTAAAACAGGATCAGCCTGTCGAAATGATTTTAAACTGTTTCACACCATCTAGAACGCGACGGTTTAATTATCATCAATAAAGTGCGCGAGCGTCGTGTTGTTACCTGTTCTTACGGGGTCTCTTTATTCCACTGACTGAACGGAGATGGAGATTCTCCTATTCTAAACAAGCCTTTTTCCTCCCCTAAAAAACGGTTAACGTTAGGCTCATTCTCTTGCGTAGGGCTAAATAATAAAAGTAAAAGTAGACAAAACATCATTGATGGGAAAACAGATAAGGGAATTCGGTTTTAGCTGGTTTAGCGTTGTTTACTTTTTTGTTTTGCTTTTACTCAAGTAAAGGTTGCGCCAAATTGTGCTGCTAGATAGGCTACTTCTGTCATAAAACTGCCACCGCTGTCAATATTATCTGTCTGCAGTCCCGGAGGCTGCATTTTCAGGACCCCACTTCTAGGACCACATTTCTAGGAACCTAGTTTTTTGTGACAGCGCCACCTACCGAGTCGGAGAACCGCAGTCCCAGGAACGCATTTCCAGGACCCTAATTTTGGAGGACCGAAAAAAATCCCACCAAGGCAGTATTTCCACCCAGTTTTAACTACATTAGAGTTTTTTATTTCAAGTTGTATTACACCCAAATACTACTTTCTTTTTTGCAATTAAACCGGGTTCAATGTTGAGAACTTATTGGGTCTAAGTAGCATACTATAATAACTCAAGTAAAATAAACAAGGAATCATGTTAGTCTTTTCAGTCACTAGATGGACCACATTTTCAAGTACAAAGGGAAGACAAGGATGACTCTGGGGGTAGATTTAAGATTGTGTATTTTACAAAATAATATATAACACCTGAACTTGAACACACAAAATATTTTACAAAATAATATATAACAACTGAAATTGAACACACAAAATATTTTACAAAATAATATATAACAACTGAACTTGAACACACACAGAAACAAATTTGATCATGACGTGAACCACATAGACAGAACTTCAATGGATGGACAAACACATGGACAACATCATCACTGACTCCTAAGAGAGAGAAAGAGAAGTGAATTAAATAAGAAACATTTAGTTGAACACGTTCTACTCTCTAATTTTAAATTTCATATTTAAAAGATCTTAGTTACCACAGAGTAATGATAATGCTAAAAAAATGATATCAATCTTCATACCAATTAATGTTCATAATACAATTATTGCATGCTGTTCAAAGAATTTGGAAAAAAATGATTTTGATGTTGTGGGAACAAAGGTTCTAGTCCTCACTGATATGTCTGACTATTAAAATGTCATGTCTCAACCAACTTTATAAAACCATGTCAAAATGAAGAGACGTACACATAACACATAAGATTATTTTAACTGAATTAAAATGTAAAAACAATGAGTAGCCTAATTAACAAGCTTTCAGAACGAACATGCTACAGTTTATTGTGCTGTAAATAAGTCAACACAGGCTTATCATACAACAGTTCCGGTAAATGAATGTGCTAACAATTCCTTTTCCAGCATTAGAGGCTAATATATGATGGCTATGCATTCAAGACTGTTTAGCAAATCACCAGCACGTTGGCAACGTTAACTCTCCAATGAAATGAATCACAATTGTTTTTAAAGTTAAACAAATAAAAATTGATTCGCATTTGATACTCACACTCTGAATGTCATCCATCTTCGCTGGTCCTCTAATTCGGTAGGTGGCGTTGTCACTAAAAACCTATGGGTCCTAGAAATGCGGTCCTAGAAGTGTGGTCCTGAAAATGCAGCCTTCGTTTTTGCAGGCAGATGCCCCGCTGTCGCCACTGTCGTAAAATAAGTTAACTGAAAGACAAATTAAACAAACAACTTAAAGATTCTTAAAGCGTGAACAAACTGCCGTGGTAAATTGTTATGGCTTAAAACTAGATTTATTTCTTAAGAAAATGCGTGTGGCGCTGGTTTTGTGGAAAACTCACTTTGCTTGGGGGTTGCCATGGCATCGCTATGTAGTTGCTAAAGGGGTTTGGTATGTTTTAGTGTGCTACTGTGCAGTTGCGTTCTAGGTAGTTGCTTTAATGATTCTCTATACTGAGCTTCTATTATGATATTCTAGATAGCTTTGCTCCCTCTTTCAGCAGGTGTGTGTTGGTCTGTTTGGCCTGATAACCCGTAAATTATGGGGACAAATGTCCCCACAAAGATGCCAATATCCGAAATCTTTGTCCTTATGGGGGCATTTATAATGTAAAAATGCAGAACGTTATCTGTAATGGGTAGGTTAGGTAGGGTTGGTGGTTGGAGATAGAGGGCTGCATTGGGATTGAGTCCCGCCGGATCCCGCGGGACCCAACGCAAATCTCGCGGGAGCGGGCGGTTTGAACTTTGCTGCGGGCGGCAATGGGCAGCTAAAAAAAACTGCGGGATCGGGAGGTAGCGTAGCGAGTCGACATGAGGGAGAGATGTCAATAAATTATGTGGAAAAGAACCTCAAACAGGTATTTACAGCACAAAACCTAAGCAAGGCTGACATTTGGACTACTATTCATATTCCTGATCAGTGCGTCAGAATACATGCAGGCCAGGGAAACGAAAACTACCCCATGAATCTCTTTAATAATAGCAATCCAAAAAAGTCTTTTTTACGAGACGAAACCCAAACCAATTTTGTCTATAGAATGTCCTCGTAATGATAGGTTTACCAACTTGTGTGTGTGTGTTGTTACTTGCCCTGCAAACAAGCCCGCACTGGCCCTTTCCGGGCCCACTTAGGGCTAGCCTAAGGGCCCCCAGCAGGCTGCTAGCGCAGGGCCCATGAGAATTTGCTCATTGGCAAAACGTTGGCCCTGCATGGGCAGCCCTCACTTAGCCCTCAGGAAGCCCTCACTAAGCCCACACAGGGCCCGCACACACAGGGCCCGCAGAACGTTGGCCCTGCATGGGCAGCCCTCCCTTAGCCCCCAGGAAGCCCTCACTAAGCCCACACAGGGCCCGCACACACAGGGCACTATTCAACTAAAACAAAAGATCTTGTTCACAATTATTTATTTTAATTTTATTTTTTTCAAAATTAATCTGTTTCACTATAAATACTTTTCGGCTACTATAACTATAAGTCTTTGGGAAAAACAATTATTCTATACATCTGAAATGAATGCAGTCACCACAAAAATGTACAGTAGTCAAAGGGATTTCAAATCAATGTATTTATTAAATACAAAATATGAAACATTCAATTCAGGTCAATACAGGTTAATAAAGGTAATTTAACACTCTGAAAGGGACTAAAAATCATCCATACAAATATAAAAATAATTCAAATAAACATAAAAATACCTTTGCTGAAAAAATAAAAAAAAGTTTGGTGTGCTAATCATTCATTGGCAAAGTTCACTCTTCCCCCGAGGTCTCTTGACTAGTCAGCAGACGGTGGTACCGCTCCTTTCGTCCACCCGCTCTGTCTCTTGAATTCCGCAGCCACACCTTTATCTCACTCTCAATTTCGGAATCACGAGGACTTGGCTGAAAGGAACGTTTTCTTACAGCCTCTGAAAAGCAAATAGGCATGAGACAACATGGTGTATGGGAAGTAATTAATACATGCCATTTCTAATACCACATGCTTACCTGTTACAACCCTCTTTAGCCTCAGGCTCTGAAAAGGTCTCTTTTGGTTTGAGCCATTCCAGTTCAATTGAGTGGCTAAAGAATGGCCAATCAATGTTGTCAATATTCTCCTAGTTGCTACCTGGACATTACACCCACCAATGGTTCCTAGATAGGCAGTCTAACAGGAAGGAACATACACAAATTAAAAAGGGATTTTTCAATAAAATGTCAACAGCAGCTAATTATTAGGTCCATAGATAGACAACTAAAAACAAACAAATATACAGCAAACAATAAAGTTTCAATACGTATTAATTGCGAAGGGCTTTCACTGTGACTGTGGTTGATGAACATAAATCCTCTCTGTCTGCATGTGAGAGAGAGAGAGAGAGAGAGAGAGAGAGAAAGAGAGAATGCACACAGTACTTACATCTACTGTGTTTACGTGAATACTCGACTTGGCATTTTGATAAATTTTTGTGTTTATTTGGCCATTTAGGTGCACAACCGAAGACAAAGGCTATGCTTGTCTGTGTTGCGCTCGGAGCATGTGCAAAGAATTCCGTTCTCTTTCCCGACTTATCGCACTTTTAATATTTCTTTTCAATATACTGCACATCCTGCTTTTTTTTTTGGTAAGTATCCTCTAAACACAGTTGGTTATGTCTTAAATAAGCATAAAAGTTTTTAACAGAAGCGGCAATTCCCCGGTTGTATGATGAAGTTAAGCGAGATATTCTGCTGTCACTCTCTTAACCCTGAGCATGTCGATCAATTTTTGTTTCTGCATACAAATATGAAAATGTAATCATTTAAAATAATTTCAACGTAGAAGAAATTAGTTTATTTGGTGCGCATTCCAACACTTAAGACGAAATTGTTAAATAATATTTTTTTGACTTTCACAAAAACTCTTGTGGATGTATGAGCATAAAATACCACTGACACCCCACAACCTTGTGAAAATCCTTCCCAGAAGAGCGAAAGTTATTGCAACTACAAAGGGGGGACCAAGTCCATGTTAATGCATATAGATTGGAATGGCATGCCATTTAAGTTCTTGAGGGTGTAATTGCATACTTTTGTCCATATAGTTAGAGCCAGAGGCTCGGTCAATGCTAGTTCAAAGTAATTGGTCTTGAGAAGAGCTACTGTTGACATACCAAATCTTTCCGACATTGATGATCTTCCATTTTTTGCTCCAAGATATCCATGTCCTGGTAGCTTTGGAGGGGTAATATGACGTCATCAGGCAATGTGACCTCTTTTGTGCTTGATCGAGAGCTATTTGCCACTGTTCTCTCCAGCATAGTCAGCCTGTCCTTAATCTCCTCTAGTGTACTGACTAAATATCTATCAATACCTGAAAAGGAAGAAAACAATTAAAACTGAGCACAGAGACCGTTTTAGCAGAATAATAGGCTATAAACTCGATTTACGTCATTTACTCTTTTGCGCATGCAGGCCACATTTAAAAAATCAGTCAGTCAGTCAGTCAGTCAGTCAGTCTGGCAATAAATCGGATCTGGCAATAAATCGGAATTGAGCATTAATGCCTGCAGTCTGAACAGCCTTTGTGGCTTTCTGTGTCACTTTCTCTGTACTATACTATAGTACTAATACATAGCCTTTACACAAATACATGATAACTAATGTTATTAAAATACTATTGTATCTGTAATAGGTGAAAATATTAAATGGGCTAATGAATAGAGATGCACAGATTGACCGGAATGGGCCGATTTTCCCGTGATCGGCCATGGCCGGCGACCGGCCGGTCAGTCCATATGCCGATTTTATGCCAGTCAAATGCACTCATGATTACCATCGCTTAGCATCAGCATCACAGCAGTTTCACACCGCAAGCGTGAGCGGCGCATATTTTTTTTGGAGTGCATGTTAACCAATGAGTGCATTCACAACGACAGCATGAGCAGAGCGTGAGCGTCACGTGCGTGCAGTGAAGCAGTGAAGTGGGTTTCGGCACTGAGTCTAGTTTTTGCTGTGCCGTTAGCTCAATTAAAGTGAAAGCACCCTTTCGATAGACAAAATAGAAATTATTTCTATTTGAATTATTTCTTATTTTATTTTCTATTTGCTCAAAATGCACAGAATAAACATGTGTAGTGAGTTTTAACAAAAACTGGAGTATGTCTGAAAATAAAATGAATAATAAAAATATTTATAGAAGATACACGCATTTAAGCTTATTTTTAATCATTCAGTTGCATTATAGCGATTATCTGTTAAAAAAAATGTTATATGCAAAATGTTCTATTAAAGAAAAGATAGAAAATAAATATTTGTGTGTGCTGTAAAGTGGTTAGAAAAAATGAAATCGGAATCGGCTAAAATAGGTATTGCAGGTCAAACTCAATGAAAAACCGGAAATCAGAATAGGCCTAGTGTGCATCTCTACAAATGAAACAATAAAATCCACAGACAATACATTACAGACAAAATCCTCATATAATTAGGTAATGTAAGGCCTAGCCTAATAAGAAAGAAATGGATATTAACATTGAGTTCTTCTATCAAGAACCAACTCTTATTGTATAACCATCATTACAAGATGTAGCCACAAAGAATAAAAATAACTTTTGCTTCCAAGGCTAGAGAGGTGTAAGCCTTTTTACAGTCTACTAAACATACCTGCTGATAGAGAGTTCCTCACAGGAAGGGGGAAGGCTGCAGGTGAAGGACGGCTTGCAAGTGGAAGGTGGACCTCAGGTGAAAGTTGAAGGCGACTCGCTGGTGGAAGGTGACTCGCTGGTTGAAGGCGACTCGCTGGTGGAAGGTGACTCGCTGGTTGAAGGCGACTCGCTGGTTGAAGGCGACTCGCTGGTGGAAGGTGACTCGCTGGTTGAAGGCGACTCGCTGGTTGAAGGCGACTCGCTGGTGGAAGGTGACTCGCTGGTGGAAGGTGACTCGCTGGTGGAAGGTGACTCGCTGGTTGAAGGCGACTCGCTGGTGGAAGGTGACTCGCTGGTGGAAGGTGACTCGCTGGTTGAAGGTGACTCGCTGGTTGAAGGTGACTCGCTGGTGGAAGGCGACTCGGGGGTGGAAGGTGGCTTGGAGACAGAGTAACCAGAGAGTTATGACCAGAAGGTGGCAAACCCATGGGTGATGGTGGAACTGGTGGCTGGTGTACGACTGCAGCTGTGACTGTTTGTGATTGTCTCTGCCTTTTCAGTGGAGCAGGTTCAGGCTCGAGATCAATGTAGCGTTTGGTAGGTCTGCACAAAATGAGGAAAAACAATCCAAGAATGCATTTTAACACACATAAACAGCTGGCTCATACTAAATAACTGGCTCATACTATTTTAGATATAGTAATAGTTTGCTTTCAGGATCTTGTTCACAACATTTATAACTTAGAATGCACCAGCACTATAATTTATGTTTAATATTTAACCTAATTTGCATAAATGTACTAGACAGTAAAAGCAATAGAACAACACTTACTGTCTTGACCGCTGACTGCGATCTAATTCTTCAGGTTCACTGGCTACAATTAGATTTGTTTCTGCCATTTTGGCTTTATATCTTGCCTTTTCATAATCCACTGTAAGAAACAAAATAAATGTCAATAGGTCTTTCATCCTTTCACATTTACCTTGACACATTTCATGCAATGCTTAGTTTAAGTTATATACATTTCTGGGAGAGAAAAAAAAATCTACCTGCTGTGCCCAAAACACAGATTTCATGCGCTTTCCAAGTCTCTCCAGGAACTTCATGCATCAACAAAGCTGCCTTCTGTTTACCAGGGTCAATATAAGGTGGCCACAGAGTTATGGAGGAGTCCTCATTAAGCCATTTGCTGCTCACAATCCCTACTGAGTAATCTGGGAACTCAACAATGCTGTACAGGGCCATCTCGCTGGTGAGGTGGTTCGCTGGTGGAGGGTGGCTCACTGGTTGAAGGTGACTCGCTGGTTGAAGGTGGCTCGCTGGTTGAAGGTAGCTCGCTGGTTGAAGGCGACTCGCTGGTTGAAGGCGACTCGCTGGTTGAAGGCGACTCGCTGGTTGAAGGCGACTCGCTGGTTGAAGGCGACTCGCTGGTTGAAGGCGACTCGCTGGTGGAAGGCGGCTCGCTGGTGGAAGGCGACTCGCTGGTTGAAGGCGACTCGCTGGTTGAAGGCGACTCGCTGGTTGAAGGTGGCTCGCTGGTTGAAGGTGGCTCGCTGGTTGAAGGTGGCTCGCTGGTGGAAGGTGACTCGCTGGTTGAAGGTGGCTCACTGGTGGAAGGTGACTCACTGGTTGAAGGTGACTCGCTGGTTGAAGGTGACTCGCTGGTTGAAGGTGGCTCGCTGGTTGAAGGTGGTGGAAGGCGGCTCGCTGGTGGAAGGTGACTCGCTGGTTGAAGGTGACTCGCTGGTTGAAGGTGACTCGCTGGTTGAAGGTGACTCGCTGGTTGAAGGTGACTCGCTGGTTGAAGGTGACTCGCTGGTTGAAGGTGACTCGCTGGTTGAAGGTGGCTCGCTGGTGGAAGGTGACTCGCTGGTGGAAGGTGACTCGCTGGTGGAAGGTGACTCGCTGGTTGAAGGTGACTCGCTGGTGGAAGACATTTACATTTACAAAAAAATAGAAAGAAGAAAAAACCCTCAGTAGCAATGGAGAAATGGAATGGCTGCCCATTCTGTGTCTGTGTGGATCAAAACATATTTTCTTGTTATATCTGACAGGTAGTTTATTTGGTCTGTACTTTCTAGATGACTTGCTTTATAAACACCTATGTCTTTTGAATCTAGAGGACTGGAATAAAGGGAATCTAGCTTTGAAAACCTCTTGAAAATTATGTACTTTGTATTGGTCTTTTCATCACATAGTATGTTCTGTACCAGTCCCAATTTCCCTTGAGCCATCACACAGTTGTCCCCAGTAGTTGTGGCAACGCAGAACTGTTGAAAGATTGCCTTTTTATACTGGGTGCAGTGAGGCAGGTTAGGTATTGATGGACCACATGAGTGTCTCATTTTCAGCAAAGGTGTCTTGCTGTCTGTCTTCTTTGCTTTTTTTGATGTAATAAATGTCCTTTCAAGTGTAATTTGGTTAAATATTTGTTTAAGAACAAACTGTGGTTTCCGGGAAGCTTTTTTCAGCTTTCTCATGTAGTTTTCAAATGGAAAAGCTGACACTCCATCTAAAGCTCCATACCTCCTAACATCATCAGCCAAATGAGTCAAACTGTGCACATTATACACCAATTCATCAGCACCATACAACTGCTCAAATTCGCTTAAGAAATGTTTCATGAGAGCATCAGCGTAGTCACAGTAATGATTACACAAGGCAGGACAGAGCATCAAGTACATGGCAATTGAGAGATTCATGAAATTTCTGTAGTGAGAAGAGGAAAGGATGTCTTGTAAAACAATTGGGCCCGTATAAAGTAAGAACTGGCGGAATTCAGTGGCTTTCCACCGGTCAAATGTCTGCTAATCTTCTTGGCTTTCTCTGAAACTCAATTGGCATATGCTGCCTTAGCTGCTGCAATCTCACAGAGATAGCCATCACTGCATGCGAGCCCAACCTACAAGAAAAATCTCCCTTCATCCAAAAGCGTATCAATTTTCGAGTCACTCCCAGGCAAACTAGGTGCATGTAGTCCAAAATGAACATTGTAACCATGCCTATGTTAATCCGTGCAAGGGGAGAGTTGCCCCTATGGTGTTCCTCATCCTCCTGTCTAGAGAACTGATCATCTGTGCGGAGTGTAGCCGTCTTCTCTGGGAAACTCATGTGGTTCTTAACATAGACTCCTTCTTGATTGCAGCGCTCACACCCAAAGTACCCATTGTGTCCCTTAATGTTTTTAATAAACGATCTTGCAGGAGCATCGCAAATGAAGCAGTCAATCTTTAAAGTAAAGTTCTTTCCTGCCACCTCAAAGCCTTGCTCAAGGCTAGCTACCTCCTGCACAAAGTCAGACAAATACTGCTCCAAATCCAGAGGCTTGCTATTGCCACAAAAAATTCCAATAACAAAAGGTTCCTCTTCAAATGACACTTTTCCCAAAATTGGCCACAACTGCAAAGCAGAGCTCTTGTACAAGGGCAACCCATCAACATTAATTTGGAGGCCAATAGAGTTGCTATCTTCGTTGATGAGAGTTGAAATTGTCCGCAGATGAGTGAGAATGCCGAAATGTATATATTCACCCCCTTTGATGTTTTTAACATTGGCTGCTATTTTGGCTGTTTGTAGCAGGGTGCGAGCTTGCTTTGGTAAATTTGGATGAAACTCCTGTAGTGCACAAAGAAGATCTGAGAGGGTGTTCTGTGGCACATCATTCCTCAGAGCCCACTCACACAGCACCTTTGATAGTTTTGCACATTCATCTTCCACTGTATCACCTTCATCACTACTGTCACCATCTTCCACTGTATCACTCTCATCACTACAGTCTGTATCACCATCTTCCACTGCATCACTCTCATCACTAATGTTGCCACAGTCATCAAATGAATTTAGACAATCCATGAAAACATCATCTTCCTCATCATTGACATCCAGAGATTCAGGATTAACTTCTCCCAAACTTTTACCACCATTAATCTCCTGAACAGAAGGTGATGAATCAAAAGAATTCAGGATTCTTAATGTGTGTCGGCGCTTAGTCCAATAACTCCTGGAAGCCATGTCCTTGTAATCTGAGATAAAATATATATAGGACTTTCACTTCCTTGCCGAGTCAAACATGCGGTCAACATAAATCTTCTGTTAAAATAATCAGGCAAACTAATAAATTGTTGTCAAATTTTGCCGTTTTACGGAGAGAAAGCACTAACACTAAAATGTTTAATTATTTTGAGCAGCATTTGCACACCCCATCATGCTGTTGGCTATACTAAAATATAGTGGTTAGTCTAGTCTACAATGTTTTATAATAATAATGTGTTCTATTTAGTGTCCATTTCATTCATTTAAAATTTTGTATATTGGGGGTATACAAGTTATTTCACATATTATTATTTTTTTTAAGTAACGCAATAATTACTTTCCCTGGTATGTATTTAGTTACTTTTGTAATGATGTAACTCAGTTTACTAATTCAGTTTTTGTGAGAAGTAACTAGAACTAATTACTTTTTTAAACTTACCCAACACTGGTTGCACACCAACTTTAAGAATGTAAATGCAATTAAACTACAGATTATTTTTGGCTACACTGTTATAAACAACTGCTATTGTGTGACATACCTTTCTGTAAGGACAGGATTTTTGCTAAAAAGAAGTGTCAGGAGCCTGTTTAAAACAAAGACAAGCAAGAACATACAGCACATTAAAACATACATACATGTGATTGACTTACTATAACTTCACAAATAAACATGATCAAATTACACATACAATTTACAGCTGTGTTTGTGGTATTCAAGCAGGACAACAAACATGGAATTTTCTGAAAGCCCATATCATATATGCTTAATTAAATGCATGTAATCCATGTGTGCTGGCTTGTACTTTACAATAAGCTTCATTAGTTAATGTTTTACGTACATGAACTAACCGTGAGCAATACATTTGTTACAGTATTTGTTCATCTTTATTATTGTTGGTTAATAAAATAAAGCTGTCCATTGTTTGTTCATGTTAGTTTACAGTGCACGATTTTAATGAAGTATTAGTAAATGTTGAAATTAACATTAATAAAAGCTTTAGAAGTGAAGTTCATTATTAGTTCATGCTACCAATGTAGTAGACTATAATGAACTTATAGTTAGGATTGGTTATCGAGAATATAAAAATGTCCAGTTTTCTTGACATTAGATTAGAGGAACGTGTTTTAAGATGCAGGATGCTTGTTTGTTTTTTTAGAGGAACTATCCTTTCGATGTCTTTATTAAGACTTTACCGATAACTTGCCGCATGATATAGCTTCAATTAATCAAAACCCAGATACTGAGAAGGTGTTTAACAGTTAGTAAACATACTTACAAAGCCAAAGATGCACTATTTTGATTGTCTTGGCTCTTAAAAGAGCCGTTAGGGTGGATTTTGCTGCTGTTGAGACACGAGCAAAAAAGAGAAAAAGAAGAAACATGAGTGTTTTTTTAATATATAAATTAAAATGCTGAGGTGTAAAGTCCAGGGGTCAAAAAGTAAAAGTCCTGCTATATGTTTATTCCACCATGAACTCAGCCAGCTGATTTCACTAATGCCAAGTTCTCACTACACAACTTTAAACGTCAGCAGATAGCTGTGCTGTTCAGACGACTTGCTCTGGTGTCTTGAAGTCATTGTGGTGTTCACACTGCGTGACACTACGTAAATGATCTGCAACAGGGAGTTACACACTATACATAAGCTGACAACAAATATGGATGCTTCTCATTTCTTATTTGTGCATCCTCGTTTTCTTTCCTCACTTCCTTCCTTCGCGTCTCAGCTCCACCCCCTGTAGGACGCGAGGGAAGGAAGCGAGGAAAGAAAAGGAGGAATCGAATAAAATCTTTTTTATATAGATTCATAGAATACAGCCTGAATATAGGCTAATTGCTTCCAGAACTTATTTTTGGGGATGCTATCGGGGTGCTTTGGTCTTTCTTGGGGGTGCTGAAGCACTCCTCCTATAGCGATGCACATGCATCTGCACTACAGAGAGAGTTGGAGGTGAGTAAAACATGTTTATAATGAAAATGCAGCAGCCATAATCCTGTCTGAAAAACTGCTAATTAGCAAATCCAGGTGATTGGAACAAAATACTGAGGTGGACTTTTACTTTCTGAACCTGGACTTTACACCTCTGTTAAAATGTGCTGGTTGTTCATCAATTATTAAAGAGTGGGCATGACATAAGAAGTGAGTGGGCATGACATTATGACATCACTACAATATACTAATCAGAATGTAGGCTACATGGCAAAAAAATCACAGATGCACAGATGGTCACTTACCAACAAACAGATGCTAATGAAGCTGGAAAAAGAGAAGAGAATAATTATTTTCATATAGAGAAATGCATTCGATGAGACTTTCCAACAAAGAGGGGGGGGGAGAGAGAGAGGGGGGGTGGGGAGAGGGAGGGGGGGAGAGAGAGAGGGAGGGGGGGAGAGAGAGAGGGGGGTGGGGAGAGGGAGGGGGGGAGAGAGAGAGGGGGGGTGGGGAGAGGGAGGGGGGGAGAGAGAGAGGGGGGTGGGGAGAGGGAGGGGGGAGAGAGAGAGGGGGGGTGGGGAGAGGGAGGGGGGGAGAGAGAGAGGGAGGGGGGGGGGAGAGAGAGGGAGGGGGTTTAAATCACTTGGGTGCAAATGACATCACGCATATTTAACGGAATTTAACGGCATTTAACTGTAGCCTACTGTATGGTCTTGGGGCCTAATGTTGAAAAAAGGCGGAAAGTCATTGTTTGTGTGTGGAAAAGGGCGTCCGACAACCTTTTAACCATTTAATTTGTTTCATTTGAGAAAACGGATGTTATTTATGTTTAGTTGTTATAGCTGAGAAAAAAAACCTGTTCAAACTGTGTCCTAAAATAATGTATTATTTACTCCGGTCTTATTTTGAAATGTCATAACCTATTTATAGCTAGTTTTACATCATTTACATAGCCATTTACAAATCTGTTTAAATGTAATTAAATGTAGTCTTTAAGGTAATTAAAATAATCTGATAGTGATAAGTAGATTCTTTACCTCAGGAAAACTCAGTCGTCCGTGGTGATCCAGTCAGAAGAGATGTCCGCTGGGCGAAGGGCACTGACTGCAGCTCTGCTGCAGCTTTATATATGCCCTCTGCATTCTTTCGCGGGCTTGCCACGCGAGTGATAATTTATGAACTATGTAATTTTATAAACTTTTTATATTTTTTTAATTTCAAAAAAATGTTTTGTATAGCCTACATCTAAAATACATTTCGTTATTGTACCCCGGCATTAGGGATGGGCATGATTAATCGACGATCGATTATTGATCATTAAGAATATCGTCGATCACGTTAATTTGTTATCGATTATCATTAAACTAATGCTGCTGCGTTGAGTAGTGTGAGTGGAAAGTGAACGTGTTCCCCGGGCTGGTCAAGTTAGCGCGGAGGTACCTGTGCATCCCGGCAACGTCAGTCCCCTCAGAGCGGGTGTTTTCAGCGGCTGGACTGAAGCCTTGTTTACACTCGACGCGTCCGCACGAGCGCGAAGGTGAGCGCGGCAAAAATGACGTCATTGCGGTATTCGGTGTTTCACAGGCGAGCGCGTCGAGTATAAACGCCTCGTCTGTTTGGGGAGGTGCGCGCGCAGTCTGTGGAGACTCGCGCTGCAGAGCCAGGCGAAAGTGTAAACGAGGCTTGACGGTTACTAGTTATTTTTTATGAGGCTTTGTTAAGTAGCCTAGCCGAATTGATTGTTACAGTAGGTAGGCTAATCTTTCTCACTCTCTTTCTCGACTCCGTTCTTGGATAGTTCTGAGTTACATTTTGACAAAACCTGTCAGATCTAAGTATTATTATGTTTTTGGTTAAGTTATTGTTTAACATGATTTTTTTTATTATTTATTATTTTGGAACAAACGAGGGTCTCTGTTTAAGAACGCAAACTCGCAGCTGCAGGTTCCGTTGCTTTCGAGCACCGCAGCGCATATATCTTCAAGTTTAGCCTAACCGAACGTTCAGTTTTACTGCCACAAGTTGATCATCTTGTAATAAAGATCCAATCGAGGAAAAACGCGCTGTATTTTTGTATTTTCATTGCATTTTTAATTTATAAAAAGTATATAATATAAAAATAAATAATGAATTTGAATATAAAAATATTAATGATTAATCGATAGTCGATCGTTAATTCTCCCGACGATCGACTAAGAAAATTTAATCGAATGCCCATCCCTACCCGGCATTATGACTAAATAAAATAAAATAAAAGTGCAGTGTTTTTAACAGAGCGCCGAGTGAATTTAGAAATGTAAAAAATAAAAATACAATAGCCTGTCTGGATGTTGGCATATATTTTAAATAGCCTACACACTCAGGATGTCCGTGTCTTTTTGACACCATGGGAAATGAATGGAGAAGACTATAAAAACGATAACTTGTCATAGAAATCACAGAAACATGGACAATGGCGTTGCAACACTATAAATGCACAATTTAAAAATAATTTTGTTTTTTTTTACAAACATTTATTTCACGTTAATGTTTGTTCACTCATTGCATTTTCACGATGTGGTACGTTTGTTGTTAAACATTTACACAACACAAGGAAGCTTGATTTCAATCTTTTAATTAAATTGAAAAAAAGTATAGCACAAATAAATAGGCTAACAATAGCAAAAGAAAAGTTTTGGATAGGTCTAGTAGCCTATTCAGAAATACAGAATATAAATAAAGTAGCAGAATCAACTGTAAAATAACACTGGGCAACTTTCTTTATTAAAAAATGGTAACACTATAATAAGGTTTAATTTTGTTAGCATTAGTTGAACCAAAAATTTTATAAGACATTAAGAAAGTTGTATCTGTTAACATTAGTCAATGCACTGTGAACTAACATGAACGCACATATTTTATAATAACAATAACAAAGGCTATTGCTCTCTGTTAGTTAATGCATTAACAAATGAGACCGTATTGTAAAGTGTTATCAAAATATCTATTGCCTAACAAAAAAAAAAAAAAACCTAAATAAGTCATTGGATAACATTGGGCTGCATATAAAGAAACTAAATGCACGTGCCATGGATCAATAAAATGGAATCGCCTCTGCACCGACAATAAGGAAATTATTTCAATCAAACCATATCGTTGATGAAAATAATACGAGAACAATTATAACGCAATGTTTTTGAAAAAAATATATATTTTTAATATTACAGTGATAGTAAACATCTTTAATAGCTTAAGTACGGTTTCAAATGACATTGCTGTCAGTGTGAGCTGCGCGCGCTGAAGCTGAAGAGAACGAAACTGAATCGCTTTGCTAGAAGATTAATCAACTCAACGGTTGCCCAATTTACTAATTTATTACAATAGTGAATACAATTATAATTATATGACAGTCCCAATCAGCTTTTAATGTTTTGCATTGTTGTTTAAAGTGCGCGCGCTGAAGCTGAAGAGAACGAGCACCGGGAAACTGAAGAACTTTTCTAGCAGGTTGTTTAAACGAAATGCATCATATGTGAGATTAATCATATATTTATATTACATCAACTTTATATCACGACTTATCTGCAAAAAATGACGTGAATGCACAATCGAACTTGTGCTGGTCATAATGTGTAGGCCCTGTTCTGGACGCGCTATTCCCACAACAAGCGCGCTGAAACGGCAACTAAACTCAGAGAATTTACAACGTTTTATCACAATAATGTTCTCATTATAATGGCATGTATATGACAGTCCCAATTATAGTTATAAATGTGCATTTCTGTTTAAGCTGCGCACGCTAAAGATGATCACCCGTACAATGAAGCGCTACTGCATCATTAACTCAAACCAAACGCATCCCATATTAGATTAATCAGATATATATACACAAAATAAACATATTATTGCAACTTACAATGGCACAGAATGCTGCGAATGCTCAATAGAACTTGACTGTGCTTGTCATGAAGGCTTAACTCCATAAACGCGCTCTTTCCGCCACAACGCGCTCGTCGCGCTGAAACACTGGCGAACAAGAATTCACAACATTCTTTTGCAGTAGTGCTCTTATTATAATATTATGAAGCTTATGTGACAGATTTGTGCTGCACACGTTGCACTGAACTGTATATCTTCCTTTTCGAAGTGAATCCAATCATTCAGAACCATCATAGTGAACAGCGCTAATCTCTCAACTGAAGTAAATAATCTATCTATCGGGTTTGATATATTGGCCCAATTTTCTTATCGGCTCGATAACGATAACGTCAAAGACCATTTATCGGCCGATATCAATATGTGGTCGATATATCGTGCATCCCTAATACCAATATATTGGAATGTCTGTTTATATAGGCCTACTCCATTAATAAAGGAGTCCAGACATTGGAAAAATATCAGTCCACAATCCACATGTTTTTTATATTTAATATGAGGGAAATAGACATGCGTGACACAAAAAATCTTTAACTTTTAGGTATAGCAAATTATTTTTTAGAAAAGTCTGCTAGACTAACGTCGCTCATAAATCATGAAAATGCACACATCTACCAAAATCTTTAACTTTTAGGTATAGCTAAATATTTTTTAGTAATTCTGTCAATTACATTAGATTTCATTGAAGGTAAATTGGAGCGGCCACACTGAGCTGTGCGTAACGCCCACAGACGTGAAGTGAACGCTGTCCGGTACTGTCTGAAAAGGTTAACTCTGCGGCGATGCTTGTGCAAAACAGATTTAACTAATCATAAAGTCAATCAGGATACATAACACAGTAGGCCTACACTAAAAAGTGACTGTTCTTTTGTGACTGTCCCCTCCCCCCTCAAGAATCCCCCCCCCCTGCCCCCCCCCCCCCCCCCCCTCCCCTCTTAGAGTTTTTAAGGGATCTCGCATTGTCTTGTAGACACAATCCAATGCAAATTATTTTTTCTTTTTATTCCTTCTGAGCAGATAAATGGAAGGTCTTATGAATTTCACATTAAATTTTAAAAAGGAGCCAAAACGTATGAAAGTGGGCTACCTAAACAAAACCTGCATGGGCCCAAAGGTACAAAACCTGCTCTGGGCCCGAACGGGATGGCCCACAATGGGCCATCATGGGCTTAATGTGGGCAGCACGCTAGTTTGGGCTGCTCACAGATAGCCCGCGGTGAGCCCAAAGCAGTGGGCCTCGCCTGGGCAAGCCCGCACTGGGCCTGTTTAGGTTTGGCGTGGGCTGGCCCTAGCCCACTGTGCCCACAAAAAGCCAGCGTGGGCCCCGCAGGGGCATGTTTGCAGGGTGCACTATGGCTGCTTAATTTAACCATATCACTAGGCTACATGTTTCTTTTTCAGACACTGACTGGCAGGTGGTAGTGACAGTTGCTCTGTGGGCAAGAGGCTTTTTCTTTCTGTGATGATGGGTGACAGAGAAGCATGCTTATTTTTACCTGTTGCTCCTGCTGGGACCTGGATTAAACACTTTCTGTCCACGCCTAAACACTCACTGGAGGAAGCGTCCCACAGTGACCACTGGTCATCGCGCCCATTTTGCAGCAGAAAGAGACTCATGGTGGCCCTTCTGGTCGTTTTGGCCTTGGTTGTCATGTTGCTGATTCTATTGCTCAATTATTATTGCATTGTGGTCTGGCACCTGTGTCAAGAGGAGGAGTCTGTTGTCCCAATATTTGAAAACACTACACCAGAGCTGGAAAAGCAGGACTGAGATGTTACATGTTTTTGTTTTCGTATTTGGTGCATTTATGCATTATGTTGCTGTTTTGTTTGTTTGAGGAACAGAAAAAACAGTTTCCAGGGTGAGAATTTTGTGTGTATTAAGGAAATTATTCAGACATTCAGGTTACTTAGTTCCTGACTTTTTAGTTTTGTGTTTATTTAAATGACATCCTAAGGTTTGCCATTACACGATCTTGAAAATTATGCCTATTAAAATGTGCAAAGTCACTGTATTTATCCATCTATTTAAAATTGTTAATCTTTATCTAGTGGCGCTTGAAATGTAGTTAAATACTGTTCATAAAATGGTTCTTGTTTAAACTTTGTGCTGACTGCTTGTGAATCTTTAAACTTGTGTTTCACGAGAAATGTTTTAACTTTTCCTTACAAGCTAATGCAAATTCAAATCATAATACCACTGAGTACATGATTTGATTGTATTGAAAGCAAAACCTTTGCAATATTTTTGACATCTTGATCAATTTAAGATCAGGTTGTTTGGGCAGACTTAATTTTGTCATTCTAATTTTTCGTGAAATAAGATTACTGCTCAAGCATGTATTTCACCAAAATGTAGATAATATCACACATTTCTTCATCCTCCCTCTTCAATACCAAACAGGAAATTCTTACCACACGGAGTAGTGCATTGTGTATACAAAGTAGGGTGGTTAATGCAAAGTGCTTCTGCTCTTGGCAGGAATTGTCCTATTCATAGCATGCTTTCTGTGTCCGCTTTTGAATAGAGGCACTGAGCACTGAATGAAGAGAACCCTTGTAAATAAATCTGTTCTCCGTCACATTAGTTCTGCTGCACAAGAATGACTCAGACTGAGGATTCTAGTCAGATGCACGAGTGAACACCTTTAGAAGTCACAAACAGATGATACAAAAGATAATTTAGGAATGTTTGGAACACTCCCTCATTCATTCTACAAAAAATTAAAAAAAAGATATTTAGATTTATTATTAGTGCAGGACATGTTGTGCTTCCACTCCAATCTACAACAATTTGTTCATTTAATGAATCTTTTAATATCTTAATTAATTATCATAATATAATAATGAATAATAAATATTAATTGTAAATTAAGGGTGTATCTATCTAGTTTGACACTGTCACTGACTGTTTCTATTAGTGGAGTTTATAGAGAAGGTTGTACTTTTGTGAAGGAGCAGGGGTGGGTGGAGGGGTTGCCCTTGCTCCTCCACTATCCGAATTGCACCAGGCAGACCCCAACTTTACTGATGGATAAACTGTTTGTTAAGTGTATTGCCTCAGGAACACTCCTTCTGTTTGGAATCGTGTCTATTCTACTCCTAACTGTACCTATACTTGAACTGAGAGAGCAGCCGCAGTATATGGTTAGTATCATTACGTATAAATTCTTGACAATTAAAAATGTAAAAACATTTCCTTTCTTTCTTTCTTTCTTTCTTTCTTCCTCCATTCCGCTAACTTGCATTTTTATGCAGGTTATCTTGATTAGAGGGAGGCATGATTTTGGCAAATGGTACAAAGAGGAATTGTGTTTTTTAAATATTATGTTTTGAGCACACACTAATATGGTGTGCTAGTTGTGTAATGGGTAATTTATCTCTCAAAGTTGTGAATAGTACTTTATCTGTATAGGATTTCACATTCACCCTCAGATACTTAGTAATTCATATCCAATCTCTGGGTCATAGACAACAACAGAAAATCTGAAAGACAGATTCTAAATCACATGTACCAATCTGAAATGACATTATAACCAGATACTTAGTCAGTTTTGTGGCCATGGGGAGGTAGCCTTCACAGGGTAAACATTGAGAAAAGTCATTTTGTTTCTTGTGAACCCTGGAACAAATAAAGATGCAGACTCAGAAAAGCTTGTTATATCAGATTCTTCTGGGAATTGCATCTCCAAGAGTGTGTCACGGGTCACCAGGTACATGTAAACCCCTGGGAGCTGTGGGTTAATAACTGTGTGACAGGTCACAGAAACACATTTTGTACAAATACTTAGTTTTTGAACTGGAAATATGCTGGCTTTCGCAGTATACAGTGATTTCTGGGAATAAATCACTGTCAGAACATCTGTTATGACAATACATTAATCATATACTAAAAATCAAACTGAACATGAATTTTTAAACTCTCTCTCTCTCTCTCTCTCTCTCTCTCTCTCTCTCTCTCTCTCGCAGTATGGGATTGTGCTGGACGCTGGCTCCTCACATACGGCCTTGTACACCTACAGATGGCCGGTGGACAAGTTAAATGGCACAGGCGTGGTCGCCCAGCACAGCGAGTGTCATGTCAAAGGTCAGAAGACTTGCTGAAATTCTTCAAATGTACAAGCAGATAAATGGTGAAGATATTTGCCATACAGATAAACATCTAAAGCAAGATACATCTTAAAAGCATGTTCACACAAAAGCACCAATATGCATGTTGTGTTTCAAAATATTTGAATACATTTTCAGAATCAAAACTAGATTATCTACAATATATTTTCAGGCATATTAAACTATTTCACTCTGTGTTCTTGTATATGTTTGTTTAAGATTCTTTAGCTACTTTTTAGGTTTTTAGTTAAATAGTAAGTAAGTAAATAAATAGTGTATGTGTTTTGTGTTCCTTTGGCGCAGGAGGAGGAATCTCTGCCTATGCTGGTCAGCGAGGTGCAGCAGGCCGCAGCCTCGAGGCATGCTTGAAGCAGGCCATGCGGGACATTCCACCAGATAGACATCACCGCACCCCTGTGTATCTGGGAGCCACTGCTGGTATGAGACTTCTGAAGTGAGTATGTTTTTCTTCTTATGTTACTGATGTTTTGAAAGTTTTTATGCATACCTAAAAAGAAAGATTATTAAAAAAAACTGTCTGGTTGTCAAAAAGTTAATTTTGCTCAAATAATGTAGGCTACATTGTCAGGAAGATTAAAGCGATAGTTCACCTAAAAATGAAAACTCTGTCATTCACGAGTTCCTTTGCCCATATAATCTTTAAGCTAATAAGGTTAAGCGTATTTAGCTTGCTGTCCGCAATGGAGGGGCTCGAGAAAGCAGCTTCAACTCGAGCTAAGATATACCCCCCAGTGGGACTACAAATGCTTGGATGATGAGTATGGTAGCAAGATGCCTAAATTATGTTGGTGAGTTGGAGAGGTGGAGGGATGTCAAAACAGCTGATGCCAAAGCAAGGTGAGCGGCTGCTTATAAGCTCTGGCGATTAATTGAAAGATTAGATAGGTTCACTCCTCCCGAAATTACATTGTGAATTTAATTAAATTACTCACCCTCACGTTGTTCCAAACCTGAATTAATTTTTTTCTTCTGCTGAGCACAGAAGAAGATATTTTGAAGAATGTTGGTAACCAAACAGGCCAAGGGCCCCATTGACTTTCATTGTATTTTTCCCATACTATGTAAGTCAATGGGGCCCTGGGACTGTTTGGTTACCCATATTCTTCACAATATCTTCTTTTGTGCTCAGCAGAAGAAAAGAAATCATTCAGGTTTGGAATAGTAACATAAAAAAAGAAACAAATTTGAGGGGAACTTACTTACTTACTTACTGGAACCAGTTCATTAAATAAGAAAAGAGAAGTTAGTTTTATAAGAAGAGGTTGTTGTGTTGTCTAATTCGTACAACTATAGTTCTGGCATTAAACTCCAGATGGTGCAGGCTGATAGGTCTTTAACTCAACCTGCCTGCAATCACATCATTCTCTATAAGGCACAGTTGATTGGTTCCTGCTGTATCAGTAGCCAATGAGCTTGCTGCCCGCTTCAGAAACCCTCCACCTTCCCCAGCTCCACTTGTACAGATCTGTTACGGGTAAATCATGTATAATCATCTATATTGTACAGCAGCAGCATGTCTTTCTTACTCACAGCGTTGTCGTGTATTGGCAGTAACAAGTCCCGTATTGCTCTGCAGCAGCAGCGTAGCAGATCTATTCCGACAAGACAAAAACAAATGCAATTGCAAAAACAACTGATTTAGTTGGCCCAATTCCTCAATCCATTCATTCAGTTCTCAAAACAAAGACACATTTCTCAAACTATTAATTAACTACACATTCACCTGTTTTCAGACACATTCCAATTTTCTTAATGTTTTCTGCAAAAATGTGCACAAAATGCCCTCATTTTGCACAAGTTTATGTAACAATGTTCTCATTCAGAAAACACAAACATAACATAATTAACTCAAGTGCCACACTATGAACTCAAATAGCACACGACTGATGTTGGTTTCTGACATCAACCTGATTTTCATTTTCAACGTTGGGTTTGGTCTTCTAAATGTGAATTTTGTCATTGTTTTGGAGCACACTAGCTTATAGATAACAGTACGGCTAACATAGGCCTATTCATACTTAGAGCCAAGAAAACTTTTCATAGAGACTAGAGAAAATTGAGGGAACAACCATTTGGGTGTCCAAAACCATTGTGGATGTTATTGAGTGCACTTATTCAATCTCACATTCAATCCCACTACTGGAACTGTGTTCTAGAAATAAATTTTATATTGATATGAGAGTATAGGGGCGATTTCAGACACAACCAATATCTGATTAACGTGAATATTATTACTAGTCTTCTCGACTAGATGTCATCCTTTTTGTTTTACCTTGTAGGATGTTACAAAAGAGTCCTCATATGAGACTAAAGTTTGATTGTGACAAAGGAGACAAAAATGTGTTTTTGACTAAAATATTAGATTTTGACATTGAGATTTGTACAAGTTGGTGCGTAGTTTTTATATTGTGTTTATATCTGTGAGAAAATTGTGAATTATTTCATGAATTGTGTGTTAGCAATCGAGAAAAACTGTAATGTCATTTCCATTACCATGTCAAATACTCAGAGAGTTGTCATGACAGACAGAAATTTAGTGTCTTAAGAGTCCAAAAACTTTTGGGGCCATTGTATATTCTGTCTGTAAATATTTTATATGTAATAATATTTGTGGTCTGCCAGAATGACATTTGCTGTTAGCTTTTTTTTTCATCCTCCAAATACATTTAATTTTCACTGTCTTTTACTCTCTCCAGAATTACCAATCCCGACAAAGCATTTAAGGTTCTTCAAGATGTCAAACAAAAAATCAAATCTTTTCCATTTAGTTTTCGAGGAGCAGTCATTTTGAGTGGTCAAGAAGAGGGTGTTTACGGTTGGATCACTGTGAACTACCTCCTTGAAAACTTCATAAAGGTAGCCTACTTTCATTCTGTTAGAGTATGATCTTTTCTCGGCAAATGAAAGTCAATAATTATACTTAAGCTTTGTCACTTCTTTTCAAAACGTAGTTCTAAATATTAAACCAATGTTTTGATTCATGGTTACCAGTTTCTCAACCACTTGGGCCATCTAGTGGCCGTTTTCTGTCTTTGTTCTCTTATTTCCTCACTATGTAGTACGGCTATGTGGGCCGGTGGCTTAACCCCGGCAGAAAAACAGTCGGAGCGCTGGATTTAGGTGGGGCATCCACACAGATCACCTTTGAGACCCCAGAGAAAGTTGAAAACGAGAGAAACCATATGACCTTGCGTCTCTACGGGCAAGAGTATTCCCTCTACACACATAGTTACCTGTGCTATGGTAAAGAAGAGGCTCTGCGCATGATCCTGGCCTACCTGGTTACAGTATGATGCATCACAAATCAAATGATACTGCAATATATATGTTACGTAGACACTTTTCTTTTTTATTGGTCATAAACAAACTTTGTTTTGTCCTGATTCTTTTTGTCCTGTGTGTCAATAACATCACAGTTAACACTCATGTAGTATGTCTTAATTTCAGTCGCAGGGTAATACTAGCAAAGTGTATCATCCCTGCTACCCATCTGACTTCACTGATATCTTCAAGCTGGAGGAAGTGTTTGATTCGCCTTGTGCAGCGTCAAGGAGACCCAAAACGTACGACCCTCATTCGTGGATCAGAGTGCAAGGCACCGGGGACTACCAAAGTTGTCTTGGCAACACTTCTGAAATATTTTCCTTCCACTCCTGCCCCTTTTCTCAGTGTTCCTTTAATGGAGTTTTCCAGCCCAACATCAGTGGGGGCTTCATGGTGAGGGGCCCAGAAATGATCATATGAGTTTAATAGAATAGCATCTTATGCATTTCTCTTTCTTTCAGGCCTTCTCCGCCTATTTCTTCACTCACAGTTATCTCCAGCAAAGAACAGGGGTAAAGATCAGCACCTCTGCTCAGCTAGAGGAGGCTACGCAGACTGTGTGTAATATGACCATAGAAGAGGTATAATTTGTGAGTGTGTGTGCATGTGTGAGAATAACACCATTTGCCAAATCACATAAATCTCATGATATGTCCATGTCACCTCAACCTGAAAATGACAATTAAGCACATTTTCACCCAAATCAAATAGCATCTGGATTAAGTTGGTTATATAGATGGTTAGTTGTTTTATATTATCCTTTACAATTTTATACTAAAAAATACTAATTCAAAATGTTTTATCTATCAGCATAAATTAAAACCAGTACAAGTACTACTATGATGTATGAAACATGATGTACCTTTCCATTGAAATAATATTAGTTTGTCATGCATTGTAGAGCAGAAATAAGAATGAGGTTAATGTAATTTGCATCACAGAAACGATAAATTGAGAATATTCGTGGAAAAAATTACAATGAAAGAGATCTTACAGGCCTATATATATGAGAAAGAGATTTCAGGGTGAAATATTACCTGGATATTTTCTAGACAGTTTTTATGAGATTGACTTATGAGTAAAAAGGTGAGGTACTTCTGAAGTTCTGTAAATCTAATTAATATCCATATCTCCTGTTCATTATAGATGACCAAGAAAGCCCCCGACTTGAAAAAATACCTGAAGGATTATTGTGGAGTTGCAGTGTATATACAAGTGCTAATGCTTAGGGGTTATAGCTTTGATGAAAATTCGTTCCAAAATGTTGCTTTCCAGAAAAAGGTAAGTTTATCAACATGGCGATGCAGTATATTTGTAGATAACAGAACCAGTTTAACTTCTGAATTGGGCTAGAGAAACCATTTTTCCAGTTTGCTGCTGATTAAAATGCAAAATTTAACTATTATGTTAATGTGCAGTATGCAAACCCCCCAAACCAAACTTTCAATCTCTATAATGTTTCAGGCAGGTGAGGCATCTGTGGGCTGGGCTCTGGGTTATATACTCAGTGTGAGCAGTCTTCTTCCAGAGGAACCTGTGGGGATCAGGAAGGGCTTGTGTCCTGCGGCATGGATCAGCTTGTTGATTCTCCTAACCGTCCTCCTCACTGCCACCGTCTGTTACATGGCTCTCCTAGCGATCCGGAAGAGAAGGAGGAATGGAGGTGTCTCATAGCGCACTCTTATGCCATAGAGTTATTTTCTGTGTTTTGTTTGGACAGACTCGTCTTAAAATACGCTCCACAAAAAATATTTTTACATGATTAATGCATTCTTATAAATGGTCAGTGATAACATTGCATCTAATTTAACAGAAGGAAATGTGTTTGTTTTGCCAGTGACAAATGGTTATTGAAAGATATGATGTATGTGCTGCATCAAACCATATGAAAGTAATTTGAAATTCAATTAATGAGACAAGGAATTAATAATACTAAATGCTACATGACAGTCCTTCATTACTGTGGTATATCATTTGATTCCATCACTGTATTATGGTACCTTCACAGTTTTACAAGTAACATTGTCACTATTTTAACATATTTCAGTTGATTTCTTAGTCTTTATTTTTTTTCTTGTGTTATACTTTATTCAAGGAATTATGTGTCTTTTCTATGAGAACTGTCTCCAATGTCTTCAGTGGTCCAGAACTGTAGTTATTCGTCTCTATTTTTGCCCAGTTCATATTTGTCTTTAGTGAATGTACAAGAAATGCATGGCATTTCACCTGTTTCTCAGACTGAAGGAATAAATCATAATGTTAATAATTCACCATCCTGAATTCATTTCAGATGCAGGTTTATGAAATGCTGAATAAGTAATTGTAAAGGAACAATATCTTTTTTTAAACAATATTTTACTTTTTACTAGATTTAACAGTTTACCAGATACTAAGTTTGGCTACAGTTTAAGCGGTTAGCCAACACAGATAAAGAAATTATCCAAAATGGCGTTGATTCTGACTCTGTTTAAATGAGATCCCATTTTACTGTATTATTATTTTACAGTAGTAGTAATTATATTTGAATGCTTTTTTTTGCAGAAACTATGCTTATACCATTGACTACATGACTACATATATATATATATATATATATATATATATATATATATATATATAGCCTACTTCATATACGATATAGGGCATCATGATATATTTGGTTTATTTAATAATACAAAGGTTATATTTTATGATAGATTGGCTACATAATCGCGAATAACAAAAAAACACCAGATGATGGCAGTAAACATCTGCTCAATTCAATGGCTGGCACGTAAAGAAACGCGATCATGATCATCATACTGCGCATGCGCATTGCGCACATCACCTCCCTTCATAGCCTAGCCATTGCCATGTAGAGCACTCTGGTGTTTTAGTTAAATCTGCTTCAGTTTTGATTTATTTCTAGCTTTAAAGAAATGTCCGAGCATGAAGCTAGTGTATCGTGTTCTCCGCAGTGTGCGGAAACAGACAATATCAAAAATACAGACGATATCAATCCAGAAACAGTACAAAACACTAACACCAATATTTCTCAGGTTGAAGAAGGTGAGTCTATCAGTTGAAACCCTTCAAAAACTTCACAAATGCAGTCATATGGAGTTTATTTGCATCGAATGTTTGTGTTTGAGTTGTTTGAGATGGATTCATGGGTGGTAATAAAGCTTAGCGAGCCAACAAGCTAGGCTAGGCTAAATATTAATACCCATTAGTTATTCACCTTAAACAACCACCACAAAAATCCCTTTTTTAACAACAATCTGTGTTTAAGTAGTGCATCGGCTGAAAATACACGATAAGACACAAAACGTGGGTTTAATGAAACAAAACATCGTGTAGCTCGGTTTATTCGACGATTAAACCACATTCTAGCCAGATAGCTAATGTATTTTTAGCCTAAATGAATCCTTATTCTTCATTCATTTAAAACGTTTTAGTGCGTTTTCCGTTTTTAAAAAACTAATTTGTCATTTTATTTAAATTAAAAAATGGTATTTGTCAAAAATGCGTATTTTCTATGAGACAGCAATACAAATAAATACACATTAATAAATCCAAATTTAGTTTTTTTTAATGCAACTTTAGTATCCACGAATTGTTAAATTTTTTTGACTAAATAGTTTGAACGAGTTCAACGACACATTCAGTGAACAAACTGCCCTGTCGAGTGAATTGAAATCACCATTTTATGCAAATAATGGACGTAGAATTCATGTAAGTTTGACATGAACATCACTCTTTCATTTAGAGGTACATTGCAGCAGTGCATTCATTAAAATATTGACAAAAGAAACCACAGCATGCACTAATTGTCTATTTAGTGATGCAAAATATAATTTATTATAATTTTTTTAATCAGTTTTAATAGTTTCGTTTTTACAGTATAATGTGATGCCTAGATTCAGTTTTAAAACTATTGGCCTTTAACTGTGTTTGTGTGTTTTTAATGTACATGGGTGCATCCTTCATTCTGTTATTTATTTATTTTTTAACATTTTGACTAGTTCCACTAGTTTTGCACCACACGAACCTTATATACTATTACTAGTATGTTTTGCTTGCACACATTGGGCCTCATTCATGAAATATGAGCAGAACGAATTCCTCTGTAAATCGTCCGTAATACCATTCTTGTGTGAATTGTCACATTTAGATCAGTTCAACAGTTTATGTGAGCAATAATTCATGAACAGAATTCATTCTGCTCATGCTCGTCATTTGTTAAATCAATTTTGATATACACTGATAACCATATGTAATTATATTTCTAAGAGATACATTACAGTATTCTTCATTTCTTGTTGACTAGTATTACTGAATGCCTCACTTTGTATCTAAAATCTATTTCTAATCATAAATGTCATATGCCCCAGGAAAATCTGATTTGTAAGAATGTACTAATGTAAGATCCTGTCTACACAAACCACATCACTCATGCTAACTTGCACAAAAATATGTTCAAGTTATTTCAAACCTTAAAGCACATCTGTTTAAATGTGTATATTATTGTCTGATTTTCCTGCAGGGTCTCAGAGTGACAGTGATCTTCTCAAAGGCCTGTTGACGGATGACTTCTGTCATGTGTGTGAAGCAACCCTGATTCACGAGTCCCAGAGAGTTTCTCATTATGAGGTTTTTGAAATCAAGTTTTTCTGTTTCAAGTTTATCTCAAAAGGGCTGCAGTCATATTTCTAACATTGCTTTCTATGCTACCAGGGCAAAAAGCATGCACAAAGAGTCAGGATGTACCTGAACAACAAAGCTAAAATGAACAAGACGAGCCAAGACTGTGGAGGCCTATTGGTATTGTAACAGATATTACCGAATATGCATGTATTGCTTTTAAGTGTGTGTTAGCATGCTTTAATTCTTCATATTTTTTTTATTTTTTGTTACAGAGAGGTCTGTCTGCTGAGAAGTTTTGCGAGCTGTGCAGCATGGTGTTCAGCTCCCCCACTGTGGCCAAGTCGCATTATGAGGGCAAAGTTCATGCCAAGAACATGAGAAAAACCAATCCTCCACCTCCTGGAGGTGAGACAAATTCAGACTGGGATTTGTTGAGTTTGGCTCTTCACCATTGTGGGCAAAACCTCTCATAAACGCCTTTCAAATCATTCTACTTTCAGTGCCCATCCTAGAACCCACATCTCCAGTTGCCCTCCCATCAGTGAATGCTGTACAAAACCCGATCAGTCAGGAGCAGAGCGATACTTCTGGTTCGGCCGATCAGGAGGTTGACCTCGATGACCCCAACAAGTACTGTACGCTGTGCAGCGCTTCCTTCAACAACCCTCTGGTTGCTCAGCAGCACTACAGCGGCCGGAAGCATCAGCGGAACCAGGCCCGAATTGAGATGCTGGACCAGATGGGGGAACAGTCAGAACATGGTATACGTTAATATACATCTACAGCTACCACATTAGTTTATTTATATTAAAATGAATTAATTTTTTGATTTAATAATATTTATAATAATGTTTTTTAATTATTTAATTTTGAATAAACTTATTTAAATTAATACATTTGAATTGATTAAAATTATTTCACGAGTTCACACTTACATACAATTAGAGGGAGTAAGTTTAATGCATATTTGGCGTGCTGTCCGGAGGGAGGGCTCCGAGCGCGGAGTTCGGCCCGAACCCAAAGTACACCCCCCCCCCCCCCACCCCCCCCATATGTAAATGGTTAGGACTAGAAGTATGGAGAAAGGGTGGTGGACGGATGCGTATACCATTGACTACATATATATAGTTTACTTCATATACGATATAGGGCATCATGATATATTTGGTTTATTTAATAATACAAAGGTTATATTTGATGATAGATTGGCTATTTAATCGCCAATAACAAAAAAACACCAGATGGTGGCAGTAAACATCTGCTCAATTCAATTCGAAAACGTGCTCCACCCGAACTTTGTTAATAAAACATCATTTCAATTAAATGAATTTTTAATCCGTCTCTTTTGTCCACTTTCGACCAATTCTGTCCTGATTTCTTCAAAGGGAAGGGTCAATGGGAGGGTAAATTTATGTTGTTTTTTTCATATATTTCGATGTAATGGACAAAATAAGCTCACAAAATTTACATATGAACATGCAGAAAGACGATGCAAAAACATACAGAGAGAAGCAGCTTTCGTTTCGAATGCATGTTAGAAATCAGGAATGGTGAGAATACATTGTGCTTGGTACGTTTTTCGTCTTCATGCCAAACTTAGGTCTCAAGCAGACAAAGTTTAAATCCCCTCTGGCTAGCATGCTTCCCATAATGTTTACTCATAAGTCAGTAGGTGGAGAGAAGCCAGTCTTTTGTGTCTGTTCGAATGCGTTTTCAACTACCTCTGGAAGTGGTCGAAAGTGGACAAGCTCAAAACGTTTTATACCCCTTTTACACCTGTATTTAGAGTCGTCCACTTGTGATCCGATCGACCAAAACGGATCTTAATTCCAGGTGTAAACAGGGCCTAAGAGGTCATAATGTATGTAATCCATTGATGTAAACAGAAATGTTGTAGTCAGTTCACTTATTTTTGAAGATTCATGTTTTGAGGATTTACATTTGATATTTGCTTTATTTCCTTGTTATTAAACCCTCTTTCTCATACCATTTTGTTTTCCTCTCACACACTACAGTGAGCTCCCTGACTTGCCCGATTTGCTGTCTGGTGCTCAGCTCAATAGAGATGTACCAGGCACACATGCAGGGAAACAAACACTTCACCAAGTGAGTGACGTCACTTTCATTAGTTATTTCATTTGATGCCATATTTTCTTTGTTGTAGCCACTAGGGTTTGTATCTTGGTTTAGAAGACTGAACTTTAGCTTTCATTTGCGAAAGGTCGATATATCGGCTAGGCCAATTAGCCAATATTTGACATTTTTACATTATCGACGATATAACCATGGATTCTTCATGAATGAACTTCCAAGTGAACATTGTCTGCTTTCAAATAATTTAAATTAAAAATGAAATCAGAATGAATCTTATTTACTTTCTAAATATGCCTTCATCGATAAAATGCTGCCATAGATTTTTTTCTGTTTGAATGTTCTATATAAATATGTAGCATTAGTGAAATAAAATGTGTTGCAAATGAACAAATTTCCTGTTGACTTAAAAAAAAAAGCAGTTACCGTTTCTTTTTTTTTTTAATAATCATATACATATTGCTATTGCTTCTGCATTTTACTTATTTGCGTACGCTATTGGAAACCCCATATTGGTTGATTAATAGTTTACATGCAACTATTTTAATCCTAATCTGCTTGTTATCAGCCATCTGAATCAGTGAAGTTGACTTTGTATTTCATCTTGGTCCTTAGAGAGAAGAAAGTTATGGATCTATGCAAATCTCAGAAGAAAGTGTATGACTCCTTCCAGGATGAGCTGGCTGACTACATCCAGGTGCAGAAGGCCCGGGGACTGGAGCCCAAGGCAGGGCCCGGCACTTTGGGAAAAGCAAGCAATGTTCTGGATGAGAGTACAACAGAAGGTCCACTAAAAGGAGAAGAAATGCCTCCTGGCCAGTTGATGCCATGTTTTCCGCCTCCTGGTTTCCCTCGACCTCACTGGCCCCCACAATTCCAGTCTCAGGTCCAGCAGTTTGGCTTTGGGGTGAGAGGCCCTGTCCCACACTATCGGCCTGGATATATGCCACAATCCCGTCCTCCTTTCATACCCGGTCATCTATATAAAAAAGGGAGGAGCCCTGAGTCATTTAGCTCCTCCTCTTTCTCAGGTTCCTGCTCCTATAATAGCAGCAGTAGTGACAGCAGCAGCAGTTACGACAGCAGAGAGAGGAGGAGACGGAAGAGGAAGATGAGAAAGCGAGGGAAGAGCAGAAGAGATCAGGAGGATGGGTCTGATACGGAAAAGAGAGGGAGAGAAGGAGAACCGGAACGGGCTGAAAGGAAAAAGAGACTGAAGGAAGACAGGAGAGGAAGTGTAGAAGGAGATGAGGATAGAAATAAGAAATGGAAGGAGAGAAGAAAAAGAGACAGAAGCTCTAGCGAAGACGAGGAAAGCAGAAGTAAAAGAAGAACAAGCAAGAAAAGTAGGAGGCATGGGGATGGACTGCATGCAAAGAGACAAAAAGAAGAGGAACTCTTGGAGAAACAAGAGGTTGTGGTGCAAAATAAGGAAGCACAGGGAAGGATGGAGGAACATGTGGAGGAAAGGACAGAAACAAAAGATGGCAAACAAAAACACAAAAAGGAGAAGAAAAAAGGAAAAGAGAAGATGAATCAAGAAGACAACAGGACAGAAGAGGAAAGGCTCTGGGATGAAACTATTCTTGGTGTTTTTTAAAGACTGTTCGATGGTGGTTTGACAGTATTGTTGTAATAAAACTGCACGGGACCTCAGAAGAGCACTAAAATCTACTGGACCCATCTCACAATTTATGCTCTCCATTGAACTCTTAAGGCCTTTCTTTCATACTGTAAATCAACTGCTCTCAATTCCTTTTTAAGGAATCAAAAATGATATTTTGTCATCATTTACTCACCCTCATTTCATTTCAAAGCTTGAAAAACTTTTTGTTTTTCTATGGAACACAAAAGTAGATGTTTTGAAGAATGTTCATGCTGTATTGTCCAATGCAATGAATGTGAATGGAAGCTGTCAATCTCTAAAAATATGTAGTCGATACAACTTAATGCACTATATGTTTGTGATGTATAGATCAAAATGTATGTTGATGTTCACTGAAAATTTTGCCATCTCCAATATACTCAAACTGCTATTTATCTTTCTACAAAGTTTGTCAAATGCAAAGCTATCACATGACACCAAAAGACCAAGTTGTCAAGTTGTTTGTTTAAAGAGGTGCTTTTTTTGTCATTTGTAGAGCTCGACAGCATCCATCCACTTTCACAGCATGGAAAAAAGCAGTGTAAACATTATCCTCAACCTCTCCTTTTGTGTTTCACAGAATAAAGGAAGTCATACAAGTTTGGAATGACATCAGGGTAAGAAAATGCTTGAAATGCTCAGGACTACAGACTATATAGGATGTCTCTAGAGCTGCACTCTTCTATTGGAGAAATCGGTAGAAATGTTATACTTTGTGCTGTGATGCAAAAACACACTACATGAGCCATCCTTGCTTCATGCTTTGATCAAATAAACCCCTCCCGCTGTCTATGGCAGCATAGATTTAGTATTTATTGTTTTTCTAAAGATCTCATTAATGAATCGTTCCTAATTGAAGCATTTCCACTTTTAGCCTCAAGGGGGTGCTGATTGCCAGCATGTACACTGGATCTGGAACTGCTAGAAACGCCTTTCAAACCCTGACTCTGTTTTCAAGAAAGACAACAATAATGAGCGGCGAGAATTATATGAAGAGTTGTCTGAATAGAGGTCAGATTTGCACATCTTAAACATTTCCCTGTATCAGAAGAGCTCAAACTGCAATCCTTTGTTTTGTTTTATTTGTGTTTGTGTGAAACAGTAAGGTAACATCAGCCTGGTTTGATGCAGGAGCATACAGGAATATTTTTGTTTGCAGGTCTAACAGGTGCAGGAGTTGAATGAGGACACGACTGCTACTCTGTTGACCTCTTTCTAGTATAGAGCTGCATTTCCCTTTTTGAGAGTTCAAAACTATTATCACAATCAAGAAATCGTGCGTATCTGATTTCCAATGGCTTCATTAAACAATTCTCAACTCAATTCTTGGTTTTAGAGAACTTTCTGACATCTCATAGAACATATTTATTGTGGGTAAAACGATTGTAAATGAGTTTCAAATGAGTTCTTCATCACACTTGCATGTGAAATGGGATGATTCAGTCAAAAATGACAATTATGTAATTTACTAACCCTCATGTCGTTCCAAACTCGTATGTGAATTGGGAGATGGGCTGGTAAGCCCAAAATTACAATAAAATGCATCATGAAATTATCATAAAAGACTTGTGCAGTATATTCCATGTCTTTTGAAACTATATGAATTTTGTTTGTTTTTTTGAGTCATGAACAGACCAAAATTCATTATTCAGGGAAAATGCCTTCTGTCTGCACCTATTCAAAGATTCAACGTGAGATTTGACATCAATGAAAGTAACCAATCATCAATGATGATTGCATGATATTTTCTGTTTCCCAATTTTGATAGAGTTTGAATATGCATAAGCACAAATGAGATCATAAGTGATATTAAATATAATTAGATTGGTTTCTGAAGGATCGTGTGACATTGAAGACTGGAGTAATGATACTGAAAATTCAGCAGGAATAAATTACACGTTAAAACAGTTTCGTGAAATTGCAAATATGTTTCACAGCATTACTGTTTTTACTGTATTTTTTAATCAAATAAATGCAGCCTTGGTGAGCAGAAGAGACTTCTTTCAAAAACATAAAAAGAATCTTAATTATTCCAAACTTTTTAATGGTACTGTATACGTGGAACGACATGATTGTGAGTAAATGATGACAGAATTTTCATTTTTGTGTGAACTATCACTTGAATTTGCATCTAGGATGAATTCTAATGTTAGAAATTCTAGTGATCATGTTTTGATCTTCAAATGCATTTTAATGCATATTAAATTGTGGATCTAACACCTGTTCCTTCTCACGCAGTTTTTGTACTTCAGAACTATATGAACTTCTTTCCTAAGCCTTTGTTACCACAGAGTTGAAAGCCCTCCGTCAACAGTCGCACTGAAGCATTCTCTCGAGCCCCCTGAGATCTCCTGTTTTCAAAGAATCGTGCGGTTCGACTCCCTGTGTCTTTATCGTAGCCTCGACCTCTGAGGCATGTGCGTCTCCCACATCCTCCCCTCTTCACGACCCCTCCACGGGCCCGTGAGCCCCTTCAGCCAGATCTCAAAACTCCCACACAAGCCCCCCTGAGCTTCAGGCTCCAGAGTCCCACACACTCAAAAACTTCATCAGTGCAATTTTATCTAGAACGCAGAGTGGAAAACCAGCATGTTGGTTTGTTCAATGAATTGATCAATTTTGTGCTTCTGAACAAAACCAACTGTTTTACTTTGTGGCGCAAAAGTGTAACAAGTGAGCTCGGCCTGCAGTTTTGTTCTTTAGGTTTTTTAGTGTTACTGACGTGAGTGTAAATTTGGTGTGAAAATTTTTATTTATGAAGTATTATGAACTAAATGTGTATGTCCAACCTAGAGGCCTTGGAATAAACTGATCTGCTCTATTGATATGTGATTCCAGTGTAAGAGAGTTTTACACTGTGTGAAAAAAAAGATGCGTTCCGGCATGCATATTTAATCTGAGCAAGTTTATCAGGGTCTATTTGTTTTGTTAGTTTGACCTAAATATTAATTCAGCCAATACGACTTGAGATTGAGTACATATGCAATTCATCATTCAATATTATATTTTAATTACTATACCAGTATTAAAAAATGTATCAATTTAACTCATAAAAGTATTCATAAAATAATTTATTTCATCAATACCTTTATGCATTTTCTTGTTTTTTTCTTCAGTAAGTAAATTTGTTAAAAAAGTGTTGGTTATATATGAATATATGTCCAAGCCATAACATGATTAACAAAAGTTTCTCATAAACAGTTTCGCATGAAGCTATGCAAAAAAAAATTTTTTTTTAATTATTTTCTGAAAATGTATATGTACTCAAGCTGTGATTTGTTAAAATCCAGAGGGGGAGATATTTTAGATTTTTTTAATATTATTTAATTATTTATATATATATATATATATATATATATATATATATATAGGTCCCACTTTATATTAAGTGGCGTTAAGTACTTACATCGAAAAATAAGTACAATGTACTTATTGTGTTCATGTTGTATTGTAAAACTGTTTTGCCGCTATTGAGATGTGATACTGGTAAGGTTAGGGGCAGGTGTGTGTGGTATGGGTCGGTTTAAGGGTATGTTAAAGTGTAAGGGAAGGGTCAACCATGTAATTACAAATGTAATTGCATACATTGATTACAGCTGTACTTACATGCAGGTATTTTAAAAATACAAGTATACAATGTAAAAACATGTATGTACACAATAAGTATATTGTATCAAATTATTAATTTTAATATAAGTACATAGTACTGAAAGCCACTTAATATAAAGTGGGACCATAATTTAATATAAAAATATTCAGAAAGTGTAGAAATTCAGTGTAATTCCTATAACATGATTGTTAAAATATGGAAAATAATTGTTTATACAATTAATTAAATGACATTTTTAACAATTAACTTGACTATACATCTATAGTTTTATGTTTACAGGCATGTAAGGAATAAAGATATGTCATTTTGGACACATTTCAGTCACCTTTCCCAACAAATTTGTTTCCTTATTTCATCTTAGTCCAGGATATATCATAGTGTCGCACACTTTAGGCTGCTTACGAAGCTCAAAATCTATCACCACACTTTCAGAAATGTAAAGCCTATACTCTACCAACACTTTGAGGTAAAACTGCCATGCTGCAATATTGTTGGTCACATGCTTCCATCTGTACTTTTTCATTTTTATTGCATTAAATCAATGTGAGCATTGATTAATTCATTACGAGGTTTTATATGTTGTTTGTCCATTAATCCAGCATTAGTAGAATGTTGAGTGGGATCTTTGTTTAATTTCAGGTATGTCTGATATTCATCACAAGTGTTTTTTTGTTTTTTTTTATATAATGTGTTTGTGTTGATTTGATGCGGTTCCAGCTGTGGTGCTCTGCGGACAGATCCAGGTGTTTCTCGGGTCACACACCTGCGTTTGGGTAAAAGATCATTTAAGGGAAGGTATTTAGGGTTCAGCAAGCTTGCGCATTCGGTTTCATAGAAGAGAAGAACAAATTATTTTATACTCACTGGAACTATTTAAATAAAAGAATGACCTGTGGGTTTTATCACATTTTTGTAAATATGTGAGTTTGGAGAAGTTGGAGATCATTTCAATTATGAGTACATGTATACTCTTGAATGTTGTTTAGATTTTTAACGCGTCATTTGAAATCCTCGAACTTCTCTAACAACGTGTCTGTAAAAAGTGACTTGATGCAGACGATCTAACTTCTGAAATCATCTATTTTTTGTCAGGATGCAGTCAAAATAGATTATGTCTTCAAAATGTGTTGAAATTACATACTTTCACATCATTATTAAACTTCACTATATCATATCATAATTGTCTCATCATTTAGTTTTTTGCAACAGTGCATTAGCAAAATCAATCTAAGCGTTGGCACGTTGCACGCTGAAAGATAATTGTGTACTTTAGAGGTTTTTAGTATAAAACGTTTGATGCTTTTGTATGTACAACAGTCAATAGCTGCTATTTACTTGTTAACGAAACTTGAAATAAGTGTTTTTCTGAAAAGTCTCCTGATTTTTCCTTGATGTTTTATGTGTATGTGTGTTTCCTCTGACTCATTCTCTGATAGGCTTTCAGTAATTGGTTCATTGGCCCCACACACTGCAGGCCCTCCTTTCAGTGTGACACATGAAGAACAGAAAGGAAAACACAGACACACAGTTGACAGCTCACACACAAACGCCCAAGGATGACCCTCTCTTGCATGTGCTGTTATGTGTTCGTGTGGATGGCAGGTAAGAACTTTTCTTTGCATTATATTTAAGAGCCATCAAATTCTATAATGGGACCAGACCTAAAACTTACGTGCTACAGTAATGTGAGCTTAGCGTAAAGAAGTATGTACAAGTTGAAGATGTTTTATTTGAATACTGATTTTGAATTTTTGAGACATTCTGCTAAAGATGGTATTCTTAAAGAATATTTGATAATATCTTTGTGATGACCTCAGTGGTTCGCTTTAGGCCGAAAGGTGTTTTGCATCCTACGGCAATTTACAAATTTCTTGCGTTTGAAAATATTTGGATCTGATACAAATGTTTGTATGTTTAACTCTTTATTTTGGTGTTCCACTTTAGACTTTCATTCTATTAAATATAAGTAACTTTGCAACTTCATGTCAACTAACCTTCATTAGAGTATAAGTAGACTGTTAGGTTAGGGTTTCTAGAATAAGTTGACATGCAGTTGCATGTAGTAAAATGTCTGTTGGAGGAGCATCAAAATAAAGTGTTAGCAGATATTAAGCAGACAATCGTGACGTAAAAAACTAATAGTGACATAGTTGCAAAGTTAATTATAGTTAGTAGAATGTCTCAAGTGGACTATCGAAAAAAGTGTTATCAAGCCAGATAATCCACTGTAACTGAGTCTCACACACTTATGTAGAACAGATTGTTCATTTGCATCTAGTATATGTTTAATTGAAAAAAATAAATAAAAAATAAAGTCAGTGTTAACCAATAATTTGAAATCCGATTCACTAAAGACTCAATTTCATTCTTTCACACTCTCAACCTATTTTGCTTTTTGTACTAAACTGAATATTGTAAAATGCGTGAATGGATTTTTGTTCCATTCTCTGACATAAATTATTATGTTTTTTTCTGCTCATACTGTATGAATCTATGCCCACATATGTGCCATTTTCCCTCAGGCACTGATAAGAGAGGAAACTTTTTTGCAAGAGAATATAGACAACATAAATCGCCTATATACCCAAGAGTTCTGTTTATTCAGGTTTACATTCTTACATAACAAGAATGGAAATTGACTAATGTGTTTCTAGTTCTCCATCTATCGTAAAAATGTCTTTTCAGCCTTTTATTTTGTTTCAGTTTTGAATTCTACATTTAACCTTTGTGGTCTTTTACTGTTATACTTTCGACACAAAAAAGTGTTACATTAAAATATCTGACTTTACACTATCATTGACTATCATTGTCCTTAACGAACAAACCAGGACTTAAGAGCTACAGTAATACGAGCTTAGCATAAGGAAGTCTGCAGAATTATTATGTATTCTCTGTATTCTCATATATTTATATTTTTATTTTTTATTCTTATAATTTGTAGTATTATGTTTCATGTTGTATTTGTATATGTCCACTGGAAGCCTCAGTATCAAAACAAATTCCTTGTGTGTGCAAGCACACTTGGCAATAAAGCTCTTTCTGATTCTGATTCTGAGAAGTCGAGGAAAATTAATAACTGCCGTTATATACTTTACTAAATTTGAATTTTTGTAATGTTCTGTAAAAATGGTATTCCCACACACACACACACACACACACACACACACACACACACACACACACACACACACACACACACACACACACACACACACATATATATATACATGTCCTTTGAATAGGTACAAATCCAAACACTTAAAACTGAATGTGGCTAAACTACGTAGTTAAACCTTAAATTCAAAATGTGCAACACGGACAAAGCCGGACTCATGATTTCTCCTTTGTTTCTCCTTAAGCGGTCGTTCTGCCCTCCTTCCAAGCTACTTCGAATGTTTTCTACTCCAAAATCAATGGCACGCAAATTCTGAACTGTGAATGTCCAGATCATACCTGCCAGGAGGTGTTTTGGTACCGGTACCTTGAGAGTAGGAAGACTCTTCAGTTTCTGATGTATTTCAACAGCGCCAGCAGCGAGAAATATGGAGAGAACATCCCATCCTCTAAGTTTAAGTGTAGCACGTCCACCGGACAGAAGGTGGTCTACACCCTGCGCATCATGGAGATACAAGAAGACGACGCCGGCTTCTATTCCTGCCTTTTTAAAACTAAGAAGGTTTCTGCTGGATATTACATTTTGCCTGGAGGTATGGGCAGTGCTCTGCTCCTCTGTTTTGCCCCACTACCCTGTTTTTTTCTTGTCAAAACTTGAGTTTCCCTCTTTAATGGTGTTGTCGATAGTTCCAGAATGATAATTTTAGGCTGAAGAAAGTCAAGAAGACCAAAGCAATGAAACTGAGATACTACATGTTGGTTTACAGAGACATCTTATCAAAATCAGACCCGCATTGAGGTTTCCATCCCTGAAGTGAGGACATCTTCACCTGGCATGAAGGTGGAGATGTCTCCAAATCTTCAGTCTTTATCCTCTTTTTCTTGGTGCTCTAAGAACATCAAAAGATCATCAAGCTTAAAATAAATGGCTGATGTGATGTATGACGTGGAGAGATATTCATACAGCGAGATATTTGGCCTGAGAATCCCAGAGTTCTGTTCAAGCAGTCTTGACTTGTCTGGGATCTGCTGGTCTGGAAAGTTCATGACCTGACATGTTGACTTAGTTGTCTCTTCATATTCAGAATTATAACACTCACCCATTTCATTTGGCATTAAAAGGTCCGAATTTTTTCTTTTGAATCAGTGTCCACAATGGATGCAAAAACTGTTTGTTATGTCTTGATATTATTTTTTCTTTGTTCTCCAGTGAATCCTCCAACAGTTCAGCCGCCAACAGTCAAGACAGACCAGAAACCCGTAAAGCCCTGTTTTTGCAAACCCAACCGCCACTCACCTAAAGGTGCGGACAAAGGCATGCTGTTAGATGCTGATGATTTCTTGCTGTTTTATTCTGTTTAGTTTGATTGGTTTCTTTGTATTGTGTTGCAGGCTGTGAACATTCGGTGCTGTGGCCAGGAATTGGTGCACTTTTGCTTTTGGCCATTACACTTGCAGGCACTCTTTACTACTTCAGTCGTAAGTACACACGCACACACACATAGAAATCGCATATGTCTTTGTAACAGACTGGTACAACACAGTGTTCAAAGAAAGAGCTTCACAACTTTTTCCATTTGACAAATGCTCAGATGCCCCATTTAGATGTCCATTGTGAAAGTTTCTGAAGTACTTCACAGTGCTTATAGTTCAGTAACAGTTTAAACAGTTATTGTATAAAAATGTGTAAAGAATTTAATTCAGATTTGGATTTTATATAACATTTGTGTGAATGTCTCTTTCTTTCTTTTTTTACAATGAGACAACAGGTCTTCCTAAGAAATGCAGACATCGATTCACCAAGTAAGTTGAGGAGAGATTTCAGTTGTTTTTTTGTTTTTTGTTTTTAAATCAAACCATTTATTTAATGAATGTTATTTCTAGGATTAAAACATCCCTTAAATTATCTTTTTGTCTTTCAAGCATGAAAATACACAAGTAAACAGGAATTTTATAGTTGTGGGTTAATGTTGATTTGCAACACTCGTGCCTCGTCCTTACATGTGTGTTTGCATTGCCTGTGTCTTGACAGCCTTATTAGGCTCATTGAAATTTTGATAAACACTTAAATCATTTGTTTAACTATATCTGCCAATATCATGAGCTTTTTAAGCTTTTTTAAAAGAACGTTTATTATGCTATTTTCTCCATAGGACAAATCCGTTGCGATGAGGTGGAGAACAGACTCCTTATCTCCAAACAAAAAGTATCTACAATTTGATAAAATGTGTGTGTGTGTGTGTGTTTGTGTGTGTGTGTGTGTGTGTGTGTGTGTGTGTGTGTGTGTGTGTGTGTGTGTGTGTGTGTGTGTGTGTGTGTGTCTGTGTGTGTGTGTGTGTGTGTGTGTGGGTGTGTGTCTGTGTGTGTGTGTCTCTGTGTGTGTGTCTCTGTGTGTGTGTGTGTGTGTGTGTGTGTGTCTGTCTGTGTGTGTGTGTGTGTGTGTGTGTGTGTGCGTGCGTGCGTGCGTGCGTGCGTGCGTGCGTGCGTGCGTGTGTGCGTGTGTGCGTGTGTGTGTGTGTGTGTGTGTGTGTGTGTGTGTGTGTGTGTGTGTGTGTGTGAGAGAGAGAGAGAATAAAAATAATTGTTTAAAGGGATAGTTCACCCATGAAATGAAAATTCTGTCATCATTTACTCACCCTCAAGTTGTTCCAAACCTGTATAAATGTGTTTGTTCTGATGAACAAAAATTATATTTTGAAACAGTTGAAGGGCCCATCAACTGTTTGGTTACAAACATTCTTCAAAATATCTTCATTTTTGTTCAGAAGAACAAACACATTTATACAGGTTTGGAACGACTTGAGGGTGAGTAAATGATGGCAGAATTTTCTTTTTAGGGTGAACTATCCCTTTAAATTTACTCACAGTTCTGTGTCTCATTAGACATTATTCAACCAACAGTCCACTCCATGAATTACTCCATTGTCTGGCTTGACTGAATTAAACCAGAGCTGAGCGTACCACCAGGATTACCACAAAACTGAACTCCCCCTAAACCTGGACTAAACCCATGTTTTTATCAAGCTTTGAGTTTTGTTCTCGACAACAGAGCATGTTTAATTTGCGATTGAATGTACAGTTTTCTGATTTCTTTATGCTTTAAATGTTATGCTCATTAAATAGTTTGTATTAATCATTGTTAAATTAAACTTATGTTTTCTTTCAAATGAGTGTATTATTAAGTGTTTCTGTGAGTTATTTGTCTGTGATGACACTTGTTTGTATGGTGTCCCCCTGTCTTACATATCTGAGGGAGTGTTGGTTTATGTGTTTGGGTGTTATCAAGTTTCCCTCTGAGGGTGTGTGCTCCCTTTATGAAACTATACCAAATGATATTGCCTGGTATCTGATCGCAGCAAGGATTAGTTCTAAATATTTGTTATGTATCAACTAGACTACCTAAGACTAAATGCACATGTTGATAGTTAATGTGATGAACTACACTACACCTGTGGTTACTCTACTACTGTATAGGCCACCGGTGTGAATTTGAGTACTGACTTTATTTGTCCACTAAAACTCACAAAAACACCAGTAAAAAGCTGGTAAATGACTATAACAACAACTAAAATACAATGCAAATTTGGACAAATAACATTTCAAATCAAAAGGACTATTTAAAGGGAAAACTAATACAATCAAAAAATAAATAAAAGGTCTGTGTCAAATAAACAAAATGTAGGTATGAGAGAAGCTGTGCTGTCATTCAATTTGAAAATGCAGCTGTTCTTCCTTTTGAGGCAAATGAACAAACCCCTTCCTGTGCAAAAAGACAGAACATTATCTCTGTCGCATCGCTCGTTCAGCTTTGAGCTCCTCAGCACTACACTGAAGCAAAACCACCACAGAGAGACCACAGACCTTGCCACATGGAGAGCGTCACAGACTCTCAACACAAGACCTCCATTACACTGTTTAGCTCTACAGTCTCTGAACTGTAAAAGCAATTCATTTTGTTGGGCTTAATAATTTAGATGTGCAAAAATAGAAAAACATGATTTTTTTGTTGTGGGGAAAGCCCTGTTCCTTTCATTTCTTTATTGATTGTAGAAAAAACATGTTAAACCATGTTACATTAAAAATGTTAAAACAGAACACATTAAATTTATATAGCTACATCTAGCGTTATTTATTTCAATACAAAAAAGGGCACAAAACTGCATTTGCAAAATGATTTATAAGAGTAAGGTCATCTTAAGTGTACAATTCTTTAAAGTAAAAAAGAAGAAAAGCTCATTACTCACAGAAAATATCAGGTATAAGCTGTAAAAATACATTTAATATCAATAAAGTGGGTATTTGTAAATAAATTACATGTCATACTTGAGGGTTAACTTTCCTTAAACTTATAATGTTCAGGAAAAAGAACTGAAGTTCTTATCCTTTGTTGCGCCTTGATAACTTTCTCTGTGATCGTTGTCTTTAACGATGAGCATCTGCACACAAGAACATGAAATAAAACCATTTGTATTTAAAGCCTTTTGAAAAATTACCCAATTACCCATAGGTATTTATGTTACACTGTGTGCAATATCTACCATTTTTAATTACCATGTGCGTTCATCTTTGTTCTGTGTCTCAAGGCGAAATCCATTAAAAGGGACACAAGATTCATTTGAAGGGTTGAAAATAACAGCATATAAATGATATTTATGAATTACATACATAGAATATCACATTCTTAACCCTCAATGACAACAGGGAATACTTAATTTACAAATATTATATCTAAACACAATAGATTCATTAACATCTAAAATATATTCTATCACTTTGTATTTGAGATTTCATTGCATTCATTTCAATTGCATATACTATAAATATAATACTTTTATAAATTGAATTATATATTTTAATATATGTATGTGTCAATGTCACTTTATTTATAAAGCACTATTTAAAACAACTGTTTACCAATGTGCTGTACATAGCATCGACATAAACACAATAAAAACAAATAGCAGACAATAAAACAGATAGCATGACACTGTATCATTGATTAAAAGCTATTTCAAACAAATAAGCCTTCAGTTTAAAATTTCCTACAGTGTGTACACACACATATAATATATATATATATATATATATATATATATATATATATATCATATACTGTATAGCTAAAACAGAACAGATGCATGTTTACAAGCTATAGTAAAATACAGTCACACAACAAAATGTAGCCTATAGCAATGTCACTTTATGAATGTTAAGAGAAAAAAGATAATAATGGACATTGAAAAATCCTGCCATGAATGCAATTGCGAATGTGTGTAGATTCATTAAAAATATAGTCTAAAAAACAATTACATGTATTTGAAATTTCATTTCATTCATTTCAATGGTAATACTGAATATACTATAAATATACTTTCACAAATTGTATATATATATAATTTATGACAGTATTATATATATATATATATATATATATATATATATATATATATATATATGCTAAAACAGCTTGTTTTATTTGATCAGCATGTGCAATAAGTAAAATACAATCACACAACTATATGTAGCCTGCAGCAACCCATGTCACTTTACAAATGTTTAGAGAAAGAAGAGGTAATAATGGAGGGAATTAAAAAAATCCTGTCATGTATAGATTTGTGAATGTGTATCCAGTTCAGCTGGCGTTCAGAAACTATTAGTTACTAATAAATATACTAAATCACCCCATAAAAAGCAACATATAACATTTCTGAAAAAATGCACTTGTACTTTGATTCGCTGTATAGGCTCTACAGCTTCGATAATATCTAACTGGGTTTTGATTAGATGAGAGGAACATTAAATATAATAATTTTAAGGAAAAAAAGAAGTTAATTTAGAAATGACTATTATTTAAGTACATTCAGGATTTCTGAGACCCCAGGAAAGTCTCAACATGAAGGTATAAAACTATCACCAAGAAAGCAGAAGTATACTTACACCAGGTTGTGATCTGTAACTGATCCCTCCCACTGAGCTTCAGATGAGAGCATAGAGTTTGAATGAAGAGAATCCTAACGCTGTTATCACTGCAGTGACTGAAAGTCTGTTTTTACTGATCACTCTCTGAGGTGGGCTGCTGTCTTACTGCATGTAATAATTTTCTGTTGTGGTGTGTGTGAGGATGAGTTGGCCCTCTTCTTCGAAGGAATCCCCAGGTAAGCCCCATCCCCCTCATCCCACCACGGTCTCTGAGCTATGTTTTGGGTCTGAGACCCACGTCTCTGAGATCAGGTTCGTTTGGTGAGTCAGACAGGGATGCCCAGGTAAGAAATCAGTGGATGATGAGAAATTACCCAGACTGAGAAAGTGACTCAAACCTACATGGGGGGCCATGGAAACTGAGGGTGGACCGCCTGTTATAAACTGTCTCTCTGTTTGACTGGAGGTCTTCCTGAACACCCACCGGCAAGATATGAAAAACAGATCTCCCCTTTATGAAGGATCAACGCTGTATGTGAGATTTACTGTACAGTCATATGGTCCCTGCCTTTGTTTTCGATTAGAGAAGTGTTCAAATGTGTTTTTCTTCATTTTTAATGTGTTTAATGTGTTTTCTATAATCTAGTTCATCTTTAGCTGAGCTGTTCACATTCAAACCTTTTTTATGAATGTACAAAATATTAGTAAATTTTATATGGTAAAACATATTAAAGCACCTTCCCAGGCGATTTCACGGTAAAGGTGAGAGGTAGAAAAGTGGAGATAACAAACTCAAAAGAGATACATATAGGGGAGAGCGGGGCAAAACCTAACGCGGGGCTAGTTGTAACAGTAACCCCCTTGTTTTCAATACTTCCACACATGCTAGCATGACGAAACTTAAGAGTATTTACTAGTTGCCATATCAACATACAGGAAAAATTGCGCCAAAATTCAGAAATCTTTGGAAGATATCACAAAACATTTATTTAATTTTAACATTTTAATTATTTAACACTTATGTTAATTTTTCATCTCTGTTTTTTGGTGTTTATTTTAAATTAGACAAATCTGATATTATTTTAATCTCCAATATGTTATTTAACAGAACTATGGTTCTTTAATGCTTCGCTAAGTAGCAGAAGTCACTAGCAGGGTTTAAATCAGTTGTGCAGGTGGAGCATGTTGTAACACTGCATTACAATGTGCCCCTATTAGAACTATGCTATTCTATACTTTTATGAATTTTACAGAGAAAACATGAGAAAAAGGGGAATAAAGACAGAGTCAATGTTTTAGAAATGAAAAACTTTAATTATTAAAAAATGGCATTATTTTTTATGAAAAAGTTAATAATTGCATTTTATTGAGAAAATATTTTAGTTTGTCTTGTATGTTTTTTTATTAGATCAGATTTTTTTGATTTTTTATTAAGCTGTCATATGGTCATGTTACAACCTATGGGACATGTTACCGCCTATGGGGCATGTTGTCACATTTCACTTCCATTCTTTCGGGGTATATCAAGAAAAAAGTATACACTGTATTAATAAAACAAAACCACATAATTGTATTAGACGTGTGAAAATAATGTGGGACAAAAAAAAGACCCCTAAGTAGATTTACACAAACTGAGAAAGTCAAAAAGCGTTAGGTTGTGCCCCGCTCTCCCCTATATATGATGTAAAATATAATATAGCCTAAATATAAAAATAATTACATAAATATTATAAATATATGTATGTATATAATGTTTATGTGATTATTTTATTATTATTTTATTTAAATTATTATTTTTGCAATTGTTTATATAGGCTATAGGTGACTTTCTAATGCTTCAAACTCACTAGACAATGTTAACAACAACAACAATAATAATAACAATAATAATTCTTATTATGTACAGTATAGAATACTTATATAACACTTTTTTTGATAAACATAGCACTACTACACTTGATAAAATAACAATAATTTTGCAATTTTTTAATAAGATGTGTACACCTGACTGGGTCATCAACAGATTTGTTTTTGTTGATAATGTCGTAAAGTCATATTTCCACTATCCAACTACATGATGTAAATGTTACGTTAATTTCCAGGAGACGTAGGCCTAAATGTACATTACGTCAGACCGTGTTGCGACATAAGAAAGAAAGGGGGCGCTGTTGTTAGTTATGTAACCGTGTGTGGGCAGCATCCCCTTCCCCTTCACCCTTAACATTCATATTATTTTGAGACTCTGTACGCCTACAGAACTAAGGTGGTCTGAAGCTGTCGTACAAAACAATCAACAACTTTCCTTTCCACTCTTCTTGGGAAACGTTATATTCTGATACCGTCATGACGTCAGGTGATTTTCAGACCTGTTTTGAGTTTTTCCTCACCGAGATAAGATAGTACAAACCCTCTTTTTAAAGCTAAACATTTCGCAAAAGGAGATTTGAGATCACAAAGTGTCTCAAATAAAGACAAAAAGTGTCGTGTTGCGTTCTGGTCCTAAAATGTTAGAGGAATGTGTTAGTTGACGTAATGGACTACACAAGTGGTATTAGAACACCTGTGTGAAGTGAACTTGAGGAGAACTGACTTCATATATCCACATAATCACCTTGACACCCAATTAATTAAAAAAAATTGCAAACAATAGTTTGGAAAAGCGGTTGTGGACAGTAACGAAAGCCTAATTAGCTATATTTTTCAAGTAAGTTGAGTCAGAAGTCTCGTCTTCAATCGACGTCCCCGAACGTCTACAATCGACGTTAGTTTCCTATAATATTCTGTTAGCCTGGATATCATATGTAATTAAACAAATAAGTATTGTACATAAATTATTTAAGTTTTGAATGCATTACTATAAAAATGTAAGTGAATTCTACTACTTTTGTAGACATATTTGAATATGTAGAAAACTTTTTTATTTTAAAGCATTTAAATTACCACTGCATTTAAAATTTAATGGATTAAAATTGTAAAGTTTGTGTACTGACCACGCCCCTTCCCCCACCCAGCCACACGCATTCTATTCTATCGATTCCGATCAACCCTAAGTTTCCAGAGCCAGTCGTTTCAAAGAAATCAACGTGAGTTTCTAACGTACACCAGTGACTGTTCAGAAAATGGCGGGGGGAGGGTTTTCCGGCAGGACAAAAGGATGAGGGGAGAAGCATACCTCCGCAGAAAACGGCTCTTAAAGGGTTAGTTCACCCAAAAATGAAAATTATGTCATTATAATGACTCACCCTCATGTCGTTCCAAGCCCGTAAGACCTCCGTTCATCTTCGGAACACAGTTTAAGATATTTTAGATTCTGTCCGAGAGCTTTTTGTCCCTCCATTGAAAATCTATGTGCGGTATACTGTCCTTGTCCAGAAAGGCAATAAAGACATCATCAAAGACCTCAGTGGGTTAGTCAGAATTTTTTGAAGCATCGAAAATACATTTTGTTCCAAAACTAACAAAAACGACGACTTTATTCAGCATTGTATTCTCTTCCGGTTCTGTCGTCAAACCGCTTTCATGAGTCCGCTGACGTAAGACGAGCTGACGTGTTATCTGGTGCGCCCGAGCTTCGTTTACAGTCTGAGGGAGACGCACGCTGTAAACAAAACAATCTTTGCCAACATGTCTAAGGATTTCGACACAGGGGAAGACTTGCATTTTTTTTAACCAGACATATTTGAACCCGAATACACGGACGCACCAGATAACACGTCAGCAGCGTCTTACGTCAGCAGCGTCACTGGCCTTGTGAACGCGGATTGACAACAGAACCGGAAGAGAATACAATGCTGAATAAAGTCATCGTTTTTGTTATTTTTGTAACAAAATGTATTTTCGATGCTTCAAAAAATTCTAACTAACCCACTGAGGTCACGTGGACTACTTTGATGATGTCTTTATTGCCTTTCTGGACAAGGACAGTTTACCGCACATAGATTTTCAATGGAGGGACAAGCAGCTCTCGGACTGAATCTAAAATAACTTAAACTGTGTTCCGAAGATGAACGGAGGTCTTACAGGCTTGGAACGACATGAGGGTGAGTCATTAATGACATAATTTTCATTTTTGGGTGAACTAACCCTTTAAGCTTAAAACATGATCACCCACCAGAAAATGACAAAAAACATTCTTATTGTCTTATAAAATAATTATGAGTTACAATTTGCAAATAATTGTACTTTAAGGGATATACACGTTCAATGAGGAACTTTTTTCCGACATGAATTTGAACGGCAGCGGCGCATTACTGACTGGACCCTAATTAAAACACCTCGAGTTAAATTAACGTTAATGTTAAATGCTGTTTTAAAGGTCATTTCAACACATCTGTGTAATTTCACGTTATCTGGAATTGCAATATTACATGCAATTTAACAACATTTCAAGCCATTAAGTTATATTTAAATTACATATAACCCATAAGCAGTCGTCGATTAAAAGAGTGTATAGCCACTTAGGCTATTAATAATAAATATACAACATATAAAGAAAGATTAATATCATTATTTCACCAGCTTATAGTTGTTAAAATGTATGTTTTATATTAGAAATTACTCCTTATCCCTGTCCGAAACACAGTGAGTTCAAAGTTTCAGCCGTCCGGAACACCGTGAGTCCTCACTGTAATCCGGACACTGCATCTCCCGGCAGTTCCCTATCAGGGAACTCGAGCTGCGTGACAACGCTTTGGGAACGCCCCTGCGTGAGTGCGTCATGAAGCACGTATGAAATCAGTCCAATGGCGAGACAGAACGTCATAGGCGGGTGACGTCATCGACCAGGAAACTATATAAGCACCCCAAAACACAAGCGCGTCAGCTTCTGAGTCTTCAGCAAGCGCTCTGTGTGTGAATATATCAGTCTGTGTCTCAAAGTGTTTTTGTCTGTCCTTAGAAATTGCTAGGCAGGAGTTTTTCACATATAAAAAAACTATAAAGAAACGATATATATATATATAATATGGCGAGCGAACAGCAGTTCAGAAAGTGTGTTCATCCCTGCCCACGTTATATCACGGGTGGGGACACTCACGATCTGTGTGTTGTTTGTATGGGAGTGCAGCATGCCCAGTCAGCTCTCGAGGGAGCTGGTTGCGAGCACTGCGAGCGTATGTCAATAAAAACGCTCCGCTCCCGCCGAGCCCTCTTCGAGGAGAGTGGTTCGGTGCGCGCTCCCCGCGGTTCGGGTCACGCTGCTGCCGGGGCACAGCGGAGGCTTCAATCGTGGGGATCGCAAATGGATCTATCAGCGGGGATTGAGACAGGCTCTGCCTTATCTCAGCCTTTACCTGGTAGATCCAGTGCCTCAGATCCGGGTGTGGAAGCACGCGCTGCGGTTTCTTCGCCCCAGGCTGAGGCACCATCACTTCAATTATCCAGTTCTGAGAATCTGGATGTTGAAAGTATTGATACAGCAGAGACTGGGGACTCGTCACTTCAGTCTCCAACTAGTGAGCTTATGGAGGTGCTCACTCATGCTGTAGAAAAATTAAGCATCGAGTGGCTAGCTGATAGACAGGAATCTCGTTCAAAAAGTAAACTAGATGAAAGATTTCTGCCGTCTCGTGCTGCACCTCCACGCCGGTGTCTTCCATTCTTTCCTGGTTATGGGGCGATGCCTAAGGCTGAAGAAACGCTAGCGAGCCATCTATCTCCAGATACGGCATCGTCATTTAAGACACCGGCATTGCCCACAAAGTCATTAAGAAATACCTCGGCTTTGGTGGGCAAAGCTTACTCGGCGGCAGGTCAAGCGGCAGCATGCTTACATACTATGTCGATATTACAAGCATATCAAGCAGACCTTTTAAAAGATATGAGTGAGGGGGATGAAATTAGTGCTGACGTAATTCGAGAATTACGTCAGGCAGCAGATCTTTCTCTCTGTGCCACCAAGGAGACGGCCAAATCAGTGGGCAACGGAGAGACACTTATGGTTGAATTTATCCAACATGAAGGAAAAGGAAAAATCTTTTCTCCTGGACGCCCCGCTTTCAACTGCTGGCCTCTTCGGTGACTCAGTGAATTCGGTCATCGAGATGTTTCAGAAAGAGAAAAAGCAGGCGGCGGCGCTCCAGAAATTTCTCCCCCTCCGTGTTAATGTCTCCGGGGCAGCTGGGCGGGAGTAGCCCCGGCCGTCGAGTAGCTCTTCACACCGGGCGCAACAGAAAAGGAGTGTCGCGTCTCGTGCTCCTCCCCAGCAAGACTGGGCCGAGGCGCGGCGCTCTCAGACGAGGTCTTTCAGGGGCAAGGCCGATCTGAGGACGGTTATTGTCGCCAGGAAGGCTTCGTCGAAGAAGAAGCCCTGACGCCAGAAACGTCAGGGTACTGAGGGTGGTCCCCACCAAGAGAGAAAGGTGTTCGCTGCAGTACACAGCGCCCGTTCTCTCTCGGTGCCCTCAGGGGCCCGTTCTGCCAACCCCGCCTGTGTGCCGGGGCGTAGAAGGTCCCAGCGAGCGCTTTCCCGAGGGACGCTCGCCCGCTCTGAGGAGCAGTTTAGAGTGGTCAGACCAGTTGTTCCCTGCCGGTGCGCTGTTACAGGGCACTGTGTCTGCCACTCAAAATATTCCAGAGGCCAGTCTCGAGAGACTGGTACCCTTAGTAGAATTTTTGGCAGAGTGGAAAAGCCTTCCAAATGTATCTCATTGGGTCCTGCAGACTATCGAGAATGGGTACGCGATTCAGTTCAGATCACGTCCGCCTCGCTTCAGAGGGGTTCTGCCCACATTGGTGGGCCCCGAGCAGGCTCTGGTTATGGAACAGGAGGTGAAAACTCTCCTGCTGAAGGAGGCTATAGAACGAGTTCTTCCTCCCAGCAGAGAGTTGGGTTATTACAGCCGATATTTTATCGTTCCAAAGAAGGATGGGGGGTTGCGTCCAATTTTAGATCTGCACCTGTTAAATCGCTCAGTAGGGAAGCTCAAATTCAAAATGCTTACTCTCAAGCAGATCGTGTCACAGATCAGGTCCGAGGACTGGTTTGTCACGATAGATCTAAAGGATGCGTACTTCCACATTTCCATCCTTCCACAACACAGGAAGTTCCTGAGGTTCGCTTTCGGGGGCGAAGCGTACCAGTATCGGGTTCTTCCGTTCGGCCTAGCACTGTCTCCCCGAACTTTCACGAAATGTATGGATGCAGCTCTGGCTCCGCTGCGACTCCAGGGCATCCACATTTTAAACTATATCGACGATTGGTTGATTCTGGCTCAATCGGAGCATCAGGCGATTCGGCATCGAGATGTCGTTCTCGCCCATATCAAAAAGTTGGGGTTTAGGCTCAACGCCAAGAAGAGTGTGCTTTCTCCAGTACAGAGGAACACTTTTCTGGGCGTGGTTTGGGATTCGACGACGATGCAGGCACGTCTGTCTCCTGCTCGTATAGCTTCGATTCTCTTAGCCGTCAAACAGGCAAAGCTAGGCCAGTCACTCACTGTAAAAGAATATCAGAGGATTCTGGGTCTGATGGCAGCAGCGTCCAAAGTTATACCTTGCGGGCTGCTGTACATGAGACCACTGCAGTGGTGGCTCAGGACCAAGGGGTTCTCCCCGAGGGCAAACCCGCTCCGCAAGATCAGGGTCACGCGACGGTGTCTCCGTGCTCTGGCTATTGGGAAAGAACCTTGGTTCCTGTCCCTAGGTCCTGTGTTGGGGGCTCCGTGTCGTCGTGTAACACTAACGACGGACGCCTCTCTCACAGGCTGGGGGGCGATCATGAGTGGTCGCTCGGCCCAGGGTCTGTGGCAGGACCATCATCTTCATTGGCACATAAATTGTCTAGAAATGATGTCGGTGTTTCAGGCTCTGAAACAGTTCCTCCCAGACCTGAGAGGTCACCATGTTCTTGTCCGGTCAGACAACACATCGGTGGTCTCTTATATAAACCATCAGGGGGGTCTGCGTTCGCGCCCGTTATACAAGCTGGCTCACCAGATCCTTCTATGGTCCCAGGGGAAGCTTCTTTCACTGAGGGCGATTTATATCCTGGGGTATTTGAATCAGGGGGCAGACATCCTGTCGAGGCAGGGGCTGAGGCCCGGGGAGTGGAGATTCCACCCCGAGGTGGTGGAGCTCCTATGGAAACATTTTGGTCGTGCCGAGGTAGACCTATTTGCATCCAGGGAAACATCACACTGCCAACTGTGGTTTTCCCTAAGTCCTCCAGCTACTCTGGGGTTGGACGTGATGGTACAGGAGTGGCAGAGGTCACGCCTGTACGCATTTCCCCCGATTGCTCTGCTCCCAGGAGTTCTGGAGATGGTTCGCCGGGACGGGGTCAGTCTACTGTTGGTAGCCCCGTACTGGCCGGCCCGAGTTTGGTTTGCGGACCTAATTTCTCTCCTCAACGGCTCTCCTCTGCAGATTCCGATGAGTAGGGACCTTCTCTCTCAGGCGAGCGGGTCGATACTTCACCCCCGCCCAGATCTATGGAGGTTGTGGGCTTGGCCTCTGAGGGGGCCCAGCACATAGAATCTCGTCTCTCGACTGAGGTCGTGGAGACCATCCTCCACTCCAGAGCTCCGGCCACTAGGAAATTATATGCCTTGAGGTGGAAAATGTTCACCTCTTGGTGTGGAGAACACCAGCTGGACCCAGTTAACTGCCCGGTGGGTGTAGTGCTGGAATTCCTTCAGGAGCGTTTCTCCACAGGGTTATCCCACTCCACACTGAAAGTGTATGTGGCGGCCTTATCTGCTTACCACATCCCTTTGAGTGGTGCTTCTCTCGGGAGACACCCACTTGTAACCCGTTTCCTTCGTGGCATTCTGAGGCTGAGGCCAGCAGTTCGCACGAGGGTGCCGACCTGGGACCTGGCGGTTGTTCTAGAAGGTCTCTTTCTAGCACCGTTCGAGCCCATTGAAGAAGTTTCGGAGAAATTCCTCACTCTTAAAACTATCTTTCTTCTGGCTATATCTTCATTAAAAAGAATAGAAGATATCCAAGCTCTGTCGGTCTCTCCCTCGTGCTTGGAATCTGCACCAGGCATGGTGAAGGCTTTCCTCCTCCCTAGGCCGGGATACCTTCCCAAGGTACCAACCAATGTGGTCAGGCCTATTGTACTGCAGGCTTTCTGTCCTCCTCCATTTCAGACCTCGGACCAAGAGAAACTAAATCTGCTTTGCCCTTTTAGGGCCCTAGATGCGTACGTCCACAGAGCTGCCCTGTGGAGAAAGAGTGAACAGCTATTTGTTTGCTTTGGACCCCCTAAGAAGGGCTGTCCAGTATCTAAGCAGAGGTTGAGCAACTGGGTGGTCGAGGCCATCTCACTTGCCTATGAGTCTGCCGGTCAGCCTTCTCCTTTGGCTGTCCGGGCTCATTCAACCAGGAGTATGGCTGCCTCTAAGGCTATCCTGTCAGGAGTATCAATCCAGGATGTTTGTGATGCGGCAGGCTGGTCCTCACCGCACACATTCGTGAAGTTTTATCATCTCGACTTCAGCTCCACTCCAGGGGCGCAGGTGCTTTCGTCCGAATGTGCGCTCTGACTTCACACGACGGACACTTGCTCGTATGGCGACGTTGGTATTAGCGTTCCCAAAGCGTTGTCACGCAGCTCGAGTTCCCTGATAGGGAACGTCTCTGGTTACGTATGTAACCTTAGTTCCCTGTAGGGAACGAGACGCTGCGTGTCTATGCCATACTCCCAGCATGCCCGTGAGCACTTGCTTCAGTCTTATCAGAAGCTGACGCGCTTGTGTTTTGGGGTGCTTATATAGTTTCCTGGTCGATGATGTCACCCGCCTATGATGTTCCGTCTCGCCATTGGACTGATTTCATACGTGCTTCATGACGCACTCACGCAGGGGCATTCCCAAAGCGTTGTCACGCAGCGTCTCGTTCCCCTCTGGAAACTAGGGTTGCATACGTAACCAGAGACGTTTTTTCAAGATCTCCAAAATGATTGTCAATCAAATTTTGGAACATGTGGAAGGCATGCCCCCAGAGACAGACGAGCCAATCAGGTTTATTTTTCCCCGGATTGATATCTTACGGGACTTTTACTGTGCAAAGTGTCCGGAATACAGTGAGTCTAGTAGACTCACTAAATTCCGGACACTTTGCACAGTAAAAGACTAGACTCACTGTATTCCGGACACTTTTTACTGTATTCCGGACACTTTGCAAAGTAAACGTTTACTCAGACTACGTTAACCCTTTTCACTCGCGTGCGGAGAACACGATCCCGCTCGATCTCCTGACGAATTCATCAGAATTTTTTGTCTGTTTATTGTTTTGAGTTTAAGTTTTTTATTATTGAGGGGCTGTTTGTGAGCAATAACATGCTTTAAACAGGTCATGAAATTTTCACCTGTTAACTAGGTGGTTTTCTCACTCGCCCACGGCGGTCCCATTTTAATCCCTGCATGTTCAACACAGATACAACGAGGTTTCCATCGGAGACATGACGACCACAGTTTACTAAATCTGGTGAGTGAATTTAAGCTAACGTTCGATAAAACTGTAATTTTGATACAGCCATTGTTTTAAATGGAATAAGTTGTCATTGGTTAAAATGTTATACATTAAAAAACGGATGGATGCCTTCTCTAACGTTGAACTATCTTGTTTATTGTTGCAGATGTCAGGAAGAAATGCTTTGGAAGTGTAAGTATTGTCCTGTTAACTGTGTTAAAAATATCACAGCTATTTAAACATTTTAGACTCAAACATGGAACTTATGCTAGAACTGAGCCATTTCCTTGTTTGCATCATGAATGCATGAATGTCTATGTACATTTAAATCATTTAATGCCTTAAAAGTTCACTTATCCCAATTTTACACCAAATCATCTGATCAATAGCCAAGTGCAGATGTACCAGTCAAGTTTAGCTGTCTGTCGTGTGGGTTTGCTGAGTATTGTTCTTTGCTGAGTATTGTTTGCTATGTTTTATTTCACTTTTATTTAGGTTTATTAAGAGTTCAACAGAGTGGTGGGAAAAATCTCAGAGAAGTTCTTTGATGAACTTAATCATTACTCTGCAAATCTGATGGAAATCTTCAGGGAGAAAGGCCTCGCTGGCCAGCTTTTGGCTGACCTTTTATGTCAGACAAAGGTGGGTTTAACTGTCTACAGGGGCAGAGCTAGACTCTCAGTGCGGTGGGGGCAGAGCTTCATCATGGGGCCCTCTGCTACCAAATCATTTTAAAGGGTAACTAAACCCCTGGTCAGAGCCTGACTCCACCCACTGGCAATATTTGAAAAATGCTGGAAAAGTGGGCAGAGCCCAGCGGAGGGGGGGCATGCACCTGAGACATCTCTCTGTAGGCAAGGGCGTGGTTAGCTGGTACCCTCTGATGTCAGAGGGTACCACAACTTCCAATAGGAAAATTCAACTGCAGTAGCCACCGTTCAACCTGAAGAGGGCAGCTCTCAGACGTTTTTAAACCATATATTGTAGAATTAAAACATTTTAAACAAAAATATCAAAATTTATTTGAATCAATGAACAGCATTTATGAAGCTCCATTCTTACAGGTCATTAACTAAAAAAAGTTGTTTTAGTGTTTAGTTACCCTTTAAAATTAATACCGTTAAAAAAACGTAAAATAAAATATGCAACAGGCACGTTTAAACGATAAAAAATAAAATCCAAACCAGCGTTTCAGTTACGTTCATGGTTCCAGTGGCCTCAATGCATGCACGGCTTTTCAAAATGTCACAAAGCGTTTTGAGATTATTTTGAATGTAATATTGAAGTTTATAATTAAGTGTTTTGGCACACCACGCCGAGTGGCACTATTGTTCTAAAGTCGGGTTTTATTCTGGCATGTTGAATTAGTGTTCGACAAACGCGGCGGCGCGTTCATTTGGATTTATTTTTCTCATAACAGCTAAAATAACTTAATAGGCTACTCCGTGATTTTTTGGTCATACAGATAAGAGTAGAGTAGCCTACATTGTTCAAAACTGTAAACTTTTATTCATATTAGGCTAACGACAAAAGTTTATCTGTCGTCTCTGTCTCCGGGAACTGCGAGTCACAAAAATGAACCGAAATCACAAGTTTGCCTCAGCTCAGTCACGATAAGAAATCGGCTATGTCTAAAGCCTTTAAATGTCTAAATATTTAATAAATGTCATCTGATTATGTAATCCATCTGAAACTAAGAGGTTCAGAGGATCTACTCAAACATGTTTAGCTATCATGTGAGCGCTTTCCAATGAGGAAAGGACAAGGCAAGGGTGAAAATCTCGCTCTAATTAAATGTAAATTAAAATGTAAAAACAGATCAAATAATTTATTTGTCGAAATGTTGCGATATTGTTTAATTTAAGTTCATAATTAATCTATAAATGTTATTTAGTTTATAGCAGCACCACAAAGCACTGTGGTTCGAGATTTATTTGAATAAAAAAATAAAATAAAACTTAATTCATAAATTGCATGCACCCTGGTTGTAAGGATCCAAAGATCCCTGTGGAATTTAATATTGATTTGAACATTTTGTTCATGACAACAAATAAACATGCTTTTGAAGATTGTATGTTTTGCTTGGAGGTTTGGAGGGACAGTTCATTGGCTTTATCGTGCGTGCTGCAGGACAATAGGTGTTAATGTTCCGTCTTTCATATGGAGAGTGTCGGATAGCCTGATGAGCATGCAAAGGCAAAATGATAAAAGGATAAATCTCTTGATGTGTCCAAATGTAGGCCCTATATCTTATTAAATTATAAATATTGTAGTTTATTTATTGTATTTAAAGTTTTTTCACACAATATTTCAATTGAAGTTTTCAATCCAGTTGTTTCAACTGGTTTTGTAGAGTTTTAGAATGTTTGAGCAGTGTGTATGATTGTCAGCAATCTGGCATTATCTAAACGTGATCTGGTGACGAAACGCGTTCATGCCAAGAAACAAATGCAGTGAGCAGTATATACAGAGCTCTTTAATTCGTTTTAAAGACGTTTTAAATTCGTTTAACCTTGTTTTATTGTAATGAATTCAACAAGGCATGTCTTTGAAGCAACAAAGGCTAAATAATTTGTTAGTTTTTTTTCATGATTTGTATGGATGACACGCAGCGACATATGCAGTACTATCAGCTGTATGATGTGTTTTTACCCTGAAATGTTTAATTTCGAGAGAGACCCGGCGCGCGCAGTGACGAGACAAAATAAACTTGCTAAAAATAGATCCAAAAGAGAGGGAAAGAAAAGCGCATGTTCATAATTTGTTGCTTTGGACTATTTTCGTTTTGTACTGTTTTAATAGTTTAATTTAGCTGCAATTTCTTTTGCAATAAAAATTTTAAATGTCGCAAGCATAAGATTCTGTGTTTCTTATGTTGCATCGCCAAGGAAATAAACTCTGAACTCGATGCAACCCTGTTTTAAATAAATAAACTGTCCCGACACTTTATTTAAACCTTGAAATGTGCTATGGGGTTTCAAACTTAATTAATTTTAGTATTCTTTTACATTTTCATTGTTTTTTATATTGAAAGCAATTGTTCAGAATGAGCCGCGGCGTGGCGGCAGATTAAGCAATAGAGAGAATAAACTGACACTTTACAAAGTCTGTGATTGTAGCGCCTCTTAGCGTAAAAGGCAGCAAATACACACCCGCAATTTACCGCCGCAGGAACGTATTATTCTGGTTGAGTACCAACTGCACTTTGCCTGGGCCCTGTTCCTGTCCCGTGATGCAAGATCGGCAGCGTTTGAGGGGCCCCTAATAGGTTGGTTTCACGTGACGTCACGCTGCTGCATCGCGAGAGCGCGAAAATTCAGATGGAAGGCAGGAAGTGAAATAGCTGAGGATCTGCCATCGATGTTTTGTGTAGTTTACGGCTGCTCCAATCGTTCTAATCGAGAAAAGGGAAAGGGTTTTTGTAGAGTACCAAAGATTGTCATTCATAAAGGTGAGAAATGTAAAAAGCTCACAGAACAACATCGTAAAAAGCTCAAAGAACAACGTCGCAAAAAGTGGATTTTTAACGTAACGTTACATCTGCGGTTTGGGAGGAGCAGAGTCTGTTAATGCCGTTTCTGCAGCGACGGTATGTTAGCTAGCCAACGTGTTTTTTTGTGTCTGTGTTTATATAGCATTAGGTTGTCGTTCAAGGGATCAGTGGGAATGGGACATTAAATGATCAAGGTAAATTAGACTCAATACGGACTCTCCGCAACGGTTTCCTCCATAGACGTATTCTCCATGTTTACTTCCTGCCCTCCATCTGAAATCGCCCGCCTTCCCGCGTCATCATAATCGTCATCATAATCACGTGACTGAAACCCAGCTATTGGCACGGGGCCCTGGGGCGGCCGCACCCAAGCACCCACGCTAAATCCGCTACTGCTTGTCTACATCAGTCTACACTCTCTTTTTCCTATTGTTATTTCTCTCCTTTCTTGTCGTCTCTTCTATTTATTCTTTTCTTGTCTCTACTCTTTCCTCTAGACTTCTCTTTCTTTTTCTTTCCATTCTTAAATCTCTTACTCATTTTTTTTTCTGTCCTTTCCACTTTTCTTGTTTCATCTTTTCTCCTCTACCCTTCAGTTCTCTCCCTTTTCTCTCCTCTCTCCTTTCCTGTTTGTTCACTTGTGTTGCCCTATTCTATACTTCCCAAAATCTGATAAATATGGGGGAAGCTCAGTAATTTGGTTCATGCATGTGAGCATCCCTAACAAACTTCAATATCTCCAATATCTTCCAGACCACCAAGCCAACAGATGTTAGGTCCCTTTGCCTTCGTGGACTGCCGGTCATTTTGGGGGATGACCCTTCTGCATTCTTTAAGACCTGCTCTGTAAGTTATTAATTGGTTTTAAATGTTACTGGTACCATTAATGAGGCCTGTCTGCTACTAATGTTCAGAATCATTTAATCAGTATCATTTTTTTATTTTTTTTATTGAGGGGCTGTTTGTGTGCAATAAAATGCTTCAAACAGGTCGTGACATTTTCACCTGTTAACTAGGTGGTTTTCTCACTCGCCCCATTTTAATCCCTGCATGTTCGACATAGATACAACGTGGTTTCCATCGGAGACATGAAGACCACAGTTTACTAAATCTGGTGAGTGTATTTAAGCTAAGGTTAGATAAAACTGTAATTTTGATACAGCCATTGTTTTAAATGGAATAAGTTGTCATTGGTTAAAATGTTATACATTAAAAAACGGATGGATGCCTTCTCTAACGTTGAACTATCTTGTTTATTGTTGCAGATGTCAGGAAGAAATGCTTTGGAAGTGTAAGTATTGTCCTGTTAACTGTGAGAAAATATCACAGCTATTTAAACATTATAGACTCAAACATGGAACTTATGCTAGAACTGAGCCATTTCCTTGTTTGCATCATGAATGTCTATGTACATTTAAATCATTCAATGTCTTTAAAGTTCACTTATCCCAATTTTACACCAAATCATCTGATCAATAGCCAAGTGCAGATGTACCAGTCAAGTTTAGCTGTCTGTCGTGTGGGTTTGCGGAGTATTGTTCTTTGCTGAGTATTGTTTGCTATGTTTTATTTTACCTTTATTTAGGTTTATTAAGAGTTCAACAGAGTGGTGGGAAACATCTCAGAGAAGTTCTTTGATGCACTTGATCATTACTCTGCAAATCTGATGGAAATCTTCAGGAAGAAAGGCCTCGCTGGCCAGCTTTTGGCTGACCTTTTACGTCAGACAAAGGTGGGTCTACTTGTCTAGTTCATCAGTCTACACCCTATTTTTCCTATTGTTATTTCTCTCCTTTCTTGTCATCTCTTCTATTTATTCTTTTCTTGTCTCAACTCTTTCCTCTGGACTTCTCTTCTTTTTTTTCTTTTCATTCTTAAATCTCTTACTCATTTTTTTTTCTGTCATTTCCACTTTTCTTGTTTCATCTTTTTTTTACCCTTCAGTTCTCTCCCTTTTCTCTCCTCTCTCCTTTCCTGTTTGTCAACTTGTGTTGCCCTATTCTTTACTTCCCAAAATCTGATAAATATGGGGGAAGCTCAGTAATTTGGTTCATGCATGTGAGCATCCCTAACAAACTTCAATATCTCCAATATCTTCCAGACCACCAAGCCAACAGATGTTAGGTCCCTTTGCCTTCGTGGACTGCCGGTCATTTTGGGGGATGACCCTTCTGCATTCTTTAAGACCTGCTCTATAAGTTATTAATTGGTTTTAAATGTTACTGGTACCATTAATAAGGCCTGTCTGCTACTAATGTTCAGAATCATTTAATCAGTATCTCCCAGACTTATATTTTCAGTATTTTTAACATTTTTGAATATCTGTAATACTGGTTAATGATATGAAAATCTGAAAATATTTGTTTACAAAAGTAAAATAGGCTCAAAATAATAATAAAAATTCTGCAGTTTAAAGGATTAGTTCACCCAGAAATAAAAATCCTGTCATTAATTACTCACCCTTATGTCCTACCAAAACTGTAAGACTTTTGTTCATCTTTCAAACACAAATTAAGATATTTTTAATGAAATCTGATGGCTTTCTGTCTGTCCCTTCAGTGACAGTCTACGCAACTATCACTTCAAAGCCCTAGAAAGGTTGTAAAGACATCAATAAAGTAATCCATGTGACTCCAGTGGCGTCATGGTGCTCTTGTGAATGTGCATTGGAGACATATATTTTGTAAATAGCGGGGGGTTTTTTTGTGCATACCAAGCATTTACATTGATTGCTTCATGAAATTTAGGTCATATGGGTTAATTTAATGAGGTCTTTACTACCTTTATGAATCTTGAAAGTGATAGTTTTGCAGACTGTCAATTGAGGGACAGAATTCTCTCAGATTTCATTAAAAAGATCTTGATTTGTGTTCTGAAGATGAACCATAGTCTTACAGGTTTGGAATGACATGAGGGCGAGTAATTAATGACAGAATTTTAATTTTTGGGTAAACAAAGCCCTTTAAGTACAATTGAAATTAATACCTTTTACCAATGTCTTTTGAGTTGAATGGACAATGCTACCATAAATGGATTTATACATTACAAGTATTGGTAGCAAAACTGCAGTGAATGTGGCCTGGCAGCCAACCAAAAAAGTTTGTGCACAACTGGGGCTGAAAGTGTGTAAAATATCCAGTTAACGAAGGACTCCATTTAAAGGGATAGTTCACCCAAAAATGAAAATTCTGTCAGTATTTACTCACCCTCATGTTGTTCCAATCCCGTAAGACCTTCGTTCATCTTCGGAACACGAATTAAGATATTTTTGATGAAATCTGAGAGCTGGATCACCCCTCCATACTCCTCCATATATGCTTCAAAAGGATTGAAACTTGCAGGCCTCGAAAAGTTATTAAAGACATCGTTAAAATAGTCCAAGTGACTACAGTGGCTCAATCTTAAGTTTATCAAGCGACGAGAATACTTTTTGTTGCTCAAAAACAAACAAAAATAACGACTTTATTTAAACTATTCATTTCCTTCTCTGTGGGCCTCTAGTCAGTTAACTTAGTGTAATAGCGTACATATTGAACTAAAATTCAATTTAAAAAAAAATCTGCTGTGCTTCTTGAATTCTGTACTTTTTTAATGTAAGTGAATGCAAACTATGTAGTATTAATTATATCTGTATACATATACAGTTTTTTTATGGTAAAAAAAAAATTCTCCGGAGAATTTTCACATTTTGCCTCTTTCAAGCATTTCATTAAGGGTTGTTTCTGAGTAGAGAAATTTTTATTACTAAAGTTAGAAACCTCTTAAACTTGAAGGCAAGGAATGATGTTTCTTCACTGTGTTGTATCTTGATATGAAAAGATTCCAATTGAAATAAAAAGAGGGGAAAAATTTATGTTTGCTTGTTTTTATTTCATTTAAGTTTACTCAAGTTATCAAATACACATTACTTAATTTTTTTAGGGCAACCAGTTTGCTCCAATTTTTTAAGTATCCGGGCTAGTACATTTAACTTAAATATTCTATGTGTAATAACTGCAAAAGTAATTAATATTACAAAACATTTTAAGTTAAATTAAAAGGAATTTTTAAGTTACCATTACTTATTTTTTTTTGGGGCAACAGGTTTCCTCAAATGGTTTAAGTAAATTCAACTTATAGGGCTTACAGTCAGCTGAGTGCTCCAATACTCCAGTGATACTACAGTCGACTTCAGCTGAGTTCCCTGCTCAGCATTAATCACCAACAGACTTCAGACAATGCCTTCGAATATGCTTTAATCACGGCCGGAGGATACCGAGCATTCCTTAGAGAATCCCAACAGGAAAAGGAATACATCAGTTTATATAGAGGAGCATGGCAAAAAATGACTTTAAACATTAGGCCTACATAATTTCTCTACTATTTGATTGGTTCTTCATATGCAAACCCTTCTGTTACTAGGAGCAAATTCTGTTTTCTTGGTTAGGCTATTCATAATCACAAGGTTTCAATCTGTAGTTTCATTTCTCATATTTGTTATTTTTCCACATACCCAAAGACACAAGTTTTCAACTGGTTTCGAACAGTAGGCTAGCCAACATTTTGTTCAAATTTTTCAATATTAAAGCCCTAAAAGAGAAGTAAGGTTAGATGTTAGAGTTATGATTAGTTTGATATATAGTTTACCCCTCTGGGGTTCTTCGGATCAAATGGTCCCGAAGAATTTAAATAAACAAATGTGTAAAATCATAGCTTCATCGGAATAGTCCGAAATTTGGTGACTTTGTTGGTACTTGGTATATGAACACCCCAAAAAATTGGGGACAGGATTTGAATAGTCTAAGTGGTTGTAAAAAAAATGGTCACACTCAGGGCCTTCGGGACCAAATGGTCCCGCCATAGGAAATGAATGGGAATTTGGCAAAAATGTGACAATACAGAGTTTTTTTGTGCGTACAATCTACAAATTAGCCACGATCCAGAAAAAAAGCACACAACAGTGAAGGGGTGAATCTATAAAACATCAAGAGTGCAAAACAGACACATCCACACACACACACACACACACACACACACAAACACACACACACACACACACACACACACACACACACACACACACACACAAACACACTTTTATACATAAACAAACGAATAAATTCAGATTACATATGGGTTTTGCATTTTTAAAATGCTCAGTTTGTCCACCAGATGGCATCCATCTAATTTCAAAAATTGCTTTTATGAGGTCTAGGCTTGACTCTAAAATGAAATACAGCTTTAAAAAAAATAAAAATATATATTTTTTTATTTTTTTATTTTCTATTTGATTCAATGGGGGGAAAATGGGTCATATTTATTGCATAAATATTAATTATAAATCTTAAATTATCTCAAAACACCAAAAAAGAAAAGAAAAAATATTATAAAAAACAAGTAAAAAAAATTAAATATGATTTTCTTTTAATAAATATGAATCAAACCCTTCCGGACCATTTGGTCCCGAAGACCCTGAGTGTGACCCTGAAATGAAGGACCCCAGAGGGTTACTATTTTATTCATTAATCCATCACAACATTTACTGAAGTAAATTAGAAAGTGAGTATACCAATATTTGATTAGGGCATCTTATCTATCTAGGGTAGGCCTATACTACCTTTACTCAGGTAGGTTACTTGACTACTTGATTTGTGTAGCCTACTTTTTCTGCAGAACAGTGATGAAAGTGAAATTTCTTGAACTTTCAAATGTAAGTGAAAGAAACAGAAAATGTCTTAAAAAGTGAGCGTGAGAATATTCCCTTCATTTAATTGTTCATAAATAGCCTAGATCTTAGAAACGTAAACGAACAAAGCGCGTGGACGCAAAAACATTCCGTGCACATATGTAATAGCCTTTGTACACCCTAACGACAAATTTTCTAAGCTGAATGAACGTTGGGGGTCCAGAGTTGCAGTAAAGCCCCACTCAGAGGAGCGCGTCACATGCGGTTTGATGCGCGATCAAAGAGCTGCGCGCGCCGGTGCATGTGCTCGTGCTGCTGCTAGTGCATAGACCCCCTTCAGGTGCACGCTGAGAGCATGCTGCACCACTACATTGACAATACGCCACTTAAAAAACAACCACCACCTGTTTTATAGACCAAATTTTAACAATGATCCACATAAAAAACATACAAAAAAAAATATAACAGAATTCCACCTAATCGTGTAATGATGAGAGATGTTCATCACTTTATCCTACAGGGTATACTATTTTTTTGCACAATTAGCCTACAATTTCTACTTTAAGAATTTTACCTTTTGTTTTGTTTCTTGTATTGTTTCACCTACATGGAATGTACACAAAAAATTGACTGTGCACCTGTATTTCTAAAAAATAAATGTATGCTATTTATCTAACATACAGTCATTTTATTTTTGTTTCAAGGCCACTTATTTTACATCTTTAAATGTTATTTATTTTGAAAAAAAAAAAAAAAATATATATATATATATAATGTCACAATTAGTAGTATTAATAGTACATTTACAAGCTTGTATTATTTTTTATTTATAGTACATTTATTTTCTTTAGTACAGTTTTTGCAGCACAGTTGAAAACCAAGACCGTGAGGGATTGGGAGGGGCAGACGAGGAGATTTTGTTTCATTCTTTCAGTAGTTTTGTTCCTGTTGTTAGAAGAACTGAATGTCTGTGCTGAGAATGGAAAAAATGTATCAAATATACATTGGATTGTGTGTGAGTTTGTCTCTCTTCTATGGTGAGTTGAACATTTTCTCTTGCAATTACATTATATAAAATGTAATGAAAGTGTACACGATTGACAGATTTTCTGAATAGAGCAAATATAATTTGCATGTTGTTTTTATGTACAGCCATTAGACAGTCAATTAAACTGTAAAATAATAATTTTTATTTAACATTTAGCCTAACTACCTCAGCACAGAAACCGCATGGAAATGATGATACAACACAGAAATTATGATATATATTTGTATTGGCATGCTTAAAAGTATAAAAAGCTGCAAACAAGTTACTTTCAGTTAATTCAATGGTGAAACAAGTTAATTCTATTTTCGCACCACTAAATGCAGAGAAATTCAGTTGCACATGACTTTTAATGTGACCATGGGAATAAAAACATTTCTGTTAAAATCAGTTTTAGATATTTGTTCACACATGCATTTAAAAGTCTTTTTTCTTAATCTAAAAACATTTCTTTGTCTCCAGGAGTCTCTGCAGAGATCTATAAAGAAGGAGCGAAGGTTCGAGTTGATTGTAACCCTAAACAGTCCGGCACCATGACATTCTGGTTACGAATAAACAGTAAAGGTGCAGACTTTTTATTCAGTGTTAAACAAGACACCATAAAGGAAAATGCCTTAAAAACTGAAAAATACAATGTCAAGATAGACAAAGGCAAGGCACATTTGGACATTAAATCGTTCGAGAAAAAGACAGACAGTGGTGTTTATATCTGCGCAAACATGAACAACAATAAACTCTTCTTTGGAGAACAGACTGAAATTCAAGGAGAACCAGGTGGGTATCTGACTGGTAAACATTAACATCGTCAGCTTAAATCAGAAACACTGATCACATCTGAATTTTCAAAAGAGTCATGCAATATATGAGATCTGAAAAAATAATTTTCCTAATCAGCATTTTGTGTCATTTTCCAGTAAACCCCCCCCCCCCCCCCCCCTAAACATTCTTAAAACAAGATCAATTTAATTGAGAAGCAATATTAATCATTTGTTTTGAATCAATTGTAATTTGTCTACATTTATTTTGGTACCTCATTGATAAATTCATTTGTTTTGTTTTAAGCATACATTTAACAGTAACAACAAAGTGAGGTTTATGTTTAAAATAGGGGGGACTTGCCAGTGGAAATATAAAGTTACATTAAAGAATAATATCATTGGATCATATTAGCTAATATCTCTGTTTCAGATCCAACAACCCAACCTCCTCCAAAAGAAACAAAGCCGATCTCAGTGACTACACAATCTACAACTATATCACAGTGTTTTTGCAAAAAAGCAGGTTTGTTGTGTATATATATATATTATATGCTATTATGGTAATTGAAAAATAAATCTTTGTATAATATAATACAGCGTTGTAATGATTAGGAGGTGTATCTGTTCACAGAGCAGAAGCCTCGTATCATCTGTGAGATTTGGATATTGTCATCTCTGGCCTCTGGATGTGCTCTTCTCCTCATTCTGCTGATCGCCACAATTTTGTACTGCAACCGTAAGTCAAATCCACACCTTTTAAATTATTCAAAGTATAGTAGATGATGTTCTTATTTCAATTATTTTTTAAATGGTTATGGACCATGTACAAGTTTTGGAACATATAAGTTCTCGCACACAGTTACTGCTTGACTTGAGCACAGCCATTTAAAACATATCCACAATTATGCCAATAATAGCCTACATGTGTAAATCCGTTTTTCAATGGTGAGAAACAATAACTATGCATGCAAAGGATTCTCAAAACTCCTACACATAATTATTTGGAGGACATGTAAGAACAATTAAACTATTCTTAATCTATAAAAACACAACCAAAGATGTAATTACACTTAAAAATAAGTTATTTTAAGTAGGCCCTTTCTTACCTAGAGTAGAGAGCACACAGGTCTCATTTTAAAGATGCAATCCTAAATTTTAAACTAATGAGGAAGGGTTCTGGTCATAGACCGAGCCCCACATGGGAGGACACTAATTTAGTTTTAGATTTACACATTTCAAATTTATGCTCATGTTCACAAAAACATGTTTTCATGATTTTTTTGACTGATTAAGTTTTGGCAAACTTAGTTGTTTAAATCTTGTTGAAGGATTTCTTTTTTTTTTTTTTTTTCTTCTCCAGGTTTAAGAACCAGACGGTGTCCCCACCATTACAAAAGACAGTAAGTCACAGTGACACAAATTATCATTAAATGGATAGTTCACCCAAAAATCATTTACTCGACCTCAAGTTGTTTTAACCCTGAATGAGTTTCTTTCTTCTGCTGAACACAAAAGAAGATATTTTAAAGAATGCTGGCAATCAAAAGGTAGACGGCACCCTTTGACTTCCATAGTAGAAAAAAAAAATACTATTGAAGTCAATGGGTGCCGTCAACTGTTTGGTTACCCATATTCTTTAAAATATCTTCTTTTGTGTTCAACAGAAGAAAGAAACTCATACAGATTTGGAACTACTTGAGGTCGAGTAAATTATGACAGAATTTTCTTTTTTGGGTGAACTATCCCTTTAATACAATATAGTTTCTGTTCAACATCTCAATTTGTCATTTTCAGAGCTCAACCCAGACACGCTGGCCACGCTAAACTGCCCAACAACCACTTCTAGTTCCAGTAAAGAAGCAGGAATGTTTTGGTTGGTTCAGTTTTCTTTTCATGAAGTACATTTAAAAGTGGTTTCCTCCTTTATTATTATTCAGTCTGTAGAACATTCAATCTTAATCTTTCAAAATGAAAATGTTCCAAACCTCAGGATTTCTGTTTCAATGAATGTAGGTGATTTTTATAGTTATGTCTTTGTATCTGTTACTGTCACTGACAATAATCACATCTTTTCTTTATGCGGTTTTTGATAGTCTTAATCTGTTCCTGGTGAAATGTTTTATGTTTTGCTTCAATGTAGGCTTATTATTTGGGGCTTATCATGGCTTAAATTGTTGCATTTGTAGCAAGTCTGGCTTCAAAGTACAACGTTGTATAATTGTAACCTGTTTAAAAGAGATTTCTGCCATCTGCTGGCTGTAAGTGATATAAACCTCACATGTAGACTCATACATTATTTACAGAGCAACTCAGCTTTACAGAACAAATTGCTTTCCTGTTGATGTCTGTTTCTACACTTAATTGTAAATAAACAAAATTCAATTGAAAAAAAGGCTCTTGGGTAAAGTGATGGCCTGTGTCATGCATTCATCCTATAGTAAAGAACATGAAGAATTTAAAATGGACAATTTCAGGTTAAATAACCCAGGAGGTTACTTGGAACCCAAGAATAAAGTCATCTTCCAGATATGCTGGTGGTGTTAATGTGTAAATACAGTGCAGGCTTAATCACAACATTATGATTTTATTGTTTTACCACATTGAGGCAAACTTTATTGAGGCAAAAGCCGTAGTTAATAGTGAGAATTGGACCCTAATCTAAAGTATAACCCAGAGTCCTTATTAGTTCATCTTGCATAAAGATTTTAAGAACAAAGCAAACTAACGAATTGTTGTATTAATAACACAAGCAAGTCTGTGATCTCTTTAGGAAGACCTGCCTGGATCCGTTCAACATTTCAGGAGCAGAAAGAAACGTTTTTGGAAGACAATGTTTAGTTTAAATGTCGTATTTCAGTTTCAGTCATGAGCTGGATGCTATTTTGACATTTGATGTTAAGCAAAACGGTAATTTTGCGGCAGCCCTTAAACCAACACAATTGAGTTAAAGTGAAAGTGAAAGATTCTGACTTTTACCGCATGTAACGCAACACCTGTGAACTTATAAGCGGTTCTGAAAATCAAGTGTAAAACCTTGAGCAGACCCTAAACGATTCTCATTTAACTTCATAAATCAAATGGAAAAAAAAAACTTTAACATTGCAACAGGATATTTTCCTAAGTGAATAAGGCTTTAAGGTCCAATGAGCTCCCTTTAATGATAGGCTATCTCATGTTAGGATTTAAGACCACCGTAAGTTTGAAATATCTATCTATCTATCGTCTATCTATCTATCGTTCTATCTATCGTTCTATCGTTGAAGTTTTTCATCAGTTGTTCACTGATTTGCTGATTAGAGTAAGACTGTCGTTCATTTGTCGTCACCTATTGGCGTAAATATGCAACGTCAATGAATTATTATTTTTTTCCGAGTTACTTAATTCAAAATTCCCACCACTAGCATAGCATGCCAAAAGTAATATTTAGTAAAGGTGTGGGTCTGTTAGGTCAAGGACGCAAATATTAGGGTAGCCTACTAAACTAAAACAGCATGCAAAACAATTCCCAATTCCCAGTGCTTTATTAGCAAACACAAAACATATATGCTAGTATTTGAAGAAGAAAAAACACTTTTAAAAACTTTTTTTTAAAACAAGCCTGTACTGGTTTTGCATTGCTGAAAGTTGTAGTTTAGTTCAGGAGCATGTGACGTCATAGCGAATTTTAGATGAACGCGCTTGATCAGTATCTATGGCAACGTTCTGTTTGATGTTTTCTGTAAATCTGACGGTCTCATCAGCATCATTCTCCACAATCTTCCGTGTCTGGGTGGTTCTTCAACTACATGCGCTTTTGGCCTTGTGAACTAGAGGGGGGGAAAGTGTTCAAATCAAAATTGTCACAGTCTAACAGTTAAATATAACTAGTCTAGTTTAATGATCCATAAGAGAACGCACTTACATTATAAGACAAATTGGTGTTTTTTGTGTATGTTTTTTTTACATATTTTACGATCCGCACTGAACAAATGTCATTTCCATCACATGTAAATATTTGATTATTATTTTAAAATATTATGAAATAGATCATTTCTTAACAGTGTAAGACCACTTTCACACATAGTATTACCAGTTTATACCTATATTGCAATTACCATAGATTTGTGGATTAAGTAAATAATTGTCGTGAGGCCAAAACACAAAGCTTACATCCACCACAACCTGAAATATAATATTGGATTGGTTAGATACATTTAAGAAAAATAACTACTTGTGTTATAATATTAAGTGGACCATTATCCCATATGCAGAAGTTTTTAATGAGTGATTAGAATTTTGTAGATATTTTTAAGAAAGTTATGAGGGGTGGAAATGACTGGGTGTTGTGGAAATGACAATGAATGAACGTCCATGTAGAAAAACAGAAGACATTTATTTGAAACTTTGAAACAGACAATTCCATTTAACAAATCATTAATCTCATTAGTCATTAGTTTGTTTGGTTCTGTTTTGGTATAGGACTGAGACCTTTCTGCACTTGACTTCCGCGGCATCTTAAAAATAGATGAAAAGGCATGTCAACAAAAAAACATTTGAATAAATATATTAGCATTGTACATTTCAATAAATAAAATATACATATGTAGCCACACAATCTATGAATTGCACCTTGTAAGCATAAATGTAATTTCCACCTCGCCTTTGTCATTTCCACCCAAGAAGGAATGTATTGGAAATGATGACGGTGGAAATGACAATCCTGCAGTATTTTGTAAAAAAAAATCCAAGCTAGTATTACAGATTAGCTATGAATTGGTAGCTAGCATTGCATGCATGCAAAATACATATATTTAAGTTAAAAAATCTATTTATTTACAAACTCAATTCATCTTACGCCATGTTTGGAAATGACATACAATTAAAATATTTTCATTTCAAGCAAGATTTACCTTGAGTTTTCTTCTCCAAGTTGGTGAAGAAATTAAAAATCTCCTCCATGTCAGACATGTGCTGTGATGACATTGTTTATTTCCATAGAAACTACCCAAACAATCTTTCAAAAAAGCATTTTAAAAGGGACATTACAGCGATGTGGTGGAAATGATGGCAATACTGTGGGACAACTACATTTTGTATATAAAATCACATTAATAGTTCTCTGACCTTAAATACCACAATGTTTTGATTATTTTACTGATACTGTTTACAGTCATATATGAAAAAAAGATAAATAAATTTTTTACACTTCTTTTTTATTATTGAAGATCAGAAGTCTGAGTGTGGGACAAGCACAAAACAGCAATATTTGCATCTATAATGATGTTTAAAAAGGGGAAAAAATCATCGTAGACTATCGGTAAAAAGTTCCTACAGTACTTTCATTGCAAAGTTAACTAGGAAAGTGTAAATTTTTCTAAATTAAATGTTTTTTTTTTAATAAAATATGATCAAAGGACATGAAAGTGCCCAGTCTAAAAATTGCCAGGCTACTGTTTCGACGATTATTGAGCTGATATCTGAGTCGATCGATTGATCAGTTTAAATTGTTGTGTGGTGGAATCTGAACACAAGAACTCAACTTGCCTTGTGCTCATTATAAGTTTCCAAGTAAACTCACCAACTACACGGTCCAGTTTGAAGGACTTCACATCACCCTGAGAGAGCTGAAACACCGAATTATGAGACGCGAGAGACTGAAGCTCTGTGGCCTGCAGTTCAGCAGCGCACAAACTAGAGAAGGTGAGTTCATCTACAAATCAGTTCAGAGCACAAATAAGTTAATGCTTTTAGAAAATCACAATGTTCAATAAAAACATTAATGTATCTGCTGCTGTAGTACTGTAGTGTTATTATGACAGCAATGGTGTCAAATAGTAATACCTTATTTATTGGAACTCAAAGAAACTATGGTAGCCTACTTTCTGTCAGTGTGTGTGTGTGTATGAGAGAGAGAGAGAGAGAGAGAGAGAGAGAGAGAGAGAGAGACTAAGGGTCTTATTGTTTTTTTTCTGCTGGCAGAATACACTGATGATGAAGCCCTCATCTCCAACAACACCTCAGTCATCATAAGACGAATCCCTGCTGCTAGACTGAAACCCACAAACAAAGGATTTGTCAAGTAAGTCACGTGACATGAACACAACTTTCATCATTTAGATGTAATGTGAAGAATCATCAGTCCATCATTGGCGTTTTAGTCATTTGAACTCTTTGGTGTTTTGTTTAGCAGTAATCGGTCTGAACCGTCAAGTGGATCTTCAAAAACAGTATGTAGAAAAGCTGTTGCATTGATCATGATTAGTGAGATCAAGTCTAATAACTCCCTTTTGTTAAGTTTTTAATTGAATATTTGAGCACTTTTACCTGTTTTCCCATTTTGATGTGTATTATTATTTGTAACGTATGGCACACAGGCGACTGGTTCCTCCCATACGTGACAGATAAACGTTCACTATATGTTTTAAAATGTTTTGATCAAACTGTCAGGAAAATACATTTGCTTGTTTCCAGACGAAGGTAAGACCAGTTCCACTTACACAATGGTTTTAAATAATATGTTCATTCTGTGTGCAGTATTGTAAGATTTCAAATGCATATTTTGTATGAATAAATCTCATTCACTGCAACGCTATGCAATAAAACGTATTGATTCCCCGACATTCAAGGCCCTGCGTGTTCATTTTGATTGGCTTTCTGCAGACAAGCCTCTAGACCGGCTGACCTCATTGTTGTCCTGAATAAGCCTTGTGTGTTTGTGTTCATGTTTATTTCAGCAGCAGATTGGTGATTCTTCATCCGTTTCACCGGATCAGCTTCTAAAGGTACTGAAATAAATGAGAAATACATTCTGCTGCACTGTATTGGACTTGGATTTAAAGTGTCATAAAGACGACAACAAAAGTGTTTCGTGCAGAAAATCAAAACAAATTATAAAGTGAAGTTGCTTGAGTTAAACTGCAGAACAAACTGAGCAGAAATCACACAATGGCACACACAAGCTGCTTTATTCTCTTATATATACGTATCAGTTATAAACATTAAAGCTTGCGAATGCCTGTGAAACAGACTGAGAATCTGGGCTGAGTCAAATGCATCAGAGGAGGACAAAATAAAAGCTGTAATTTACCAGACCAGTCTGTGCTATTATTCCAGCAGGTGAGTGTTCAGACATTGGCAGGGTTTGAAGTTGATGTATGTCATTTGTGAGAGATGCCCGATTCTGACGTTCATCATTGATGAGATGAAGATGCTTGGACTGCTTCTACCCAACTACGTCTGTTTCCGCTGTGGGATCCCAGGACAGCACATTAAAAACTGTCCAACCAATGGGGTAACCGGGCTTTCAGAGATCACTGCTTTTGTGAACTTGAGCTCTTTGACCCATGTTCTGCTCGTGTGGTCAGAGTTTGAATGTCACTGGTGAATTCACAGGACAAGTGTTTTGCTCCTGGTAAAGGCTTACAGAAATGCTCTGGGATTCCTCATAGTTTCCTGGTGGAGGTGGAGGATTCTGACCAGAAGGGAGTTATGATGGACCACAGTGGGAAATACTTCATTCCCATTATGGATGCGTGAGTATATTGCCCCGGACAGCAACAGCGTCGGCCCAGATCCAGTACGTGTATTCTACACGGCTCAGACGTGGGCCAGATCTGGGCCGACACTATGTTGCTGTCCGGGGTACTTGGCCCTGGTGGATGTTCTAGTGTTTGTTTAAATCTCACAGTCGCCATCACGGTACACAAGGTCTGTTTGCGCTTGATCTGTTAGTGCAGCCTATGCTATTGGGAAGAAAGAGAAGCCGCCCTTCCCGGACCAGCCTTCATCCTCATCCTCATCCTCATAAGATCTAGTGCCATCAAAGAAGGGATGTGATGTGAGAGGGAAACTATAGACCAGAATACACACCATAGAGACCACGATACTGAGACAGAGACTTTCAGTCCTGCATTGGAGAATCATCAAGCTCGCTTACATCAAGAAACTGAGAAATATAAACAGTCAAACCAAAATTTATTTGGACGCCAGATATAATTTTTGATCGATTTTTTTACTAGTGGGTGCAGGGCACTGTAGTTCATTTATGTAAGTGAGGATAGCAAAATAAAGTAAACTGTGACATATTATAACCAAAAATTACCAGTAAAATGTATAAAACTTTGGGATCAAAAATTATTCATACACTTTGACCTGACTATGTTTTACTTAAGTGTTTTTTCGACATTTTTACACCACAGACTAAACAAAATTAAGCTTTGCTTGGTAATTGGTTGACCTAAATTGGTATTATCTAATAATGTACTTAAATTTAACAGCGGGCAGATATTCAACCTGATTCATTTGAGAGACAGTCTAACAGAAGGATGGCCAAAACTAGTGAAATATCAATTTGATAACTCTTCTTTAAAAAGATAAAAGTTCTCATATTTTATCAACATTTTCTAAACTATAGCGAATAAACTGTTATAATGTGAGAAATGTTGAAGGTGTCCGAATAAATTTTGGTTTGACTGTGTATAATATGTTTTTTATTTTTTATTTTAATGGAATAAAGGTTATAGAAACAATAGCAAATAATGATAGATTTAAGAAATTTTACCACTTGGATACATGACAATTCTCTGAAAGATAAACTTAACTTCAGTCTCCATGTCCCACTTGGGCAGGTTCCCTGTGTCGGTCTGTCTCACTCACTCACTCACTCTCTCTCTCTCTCTCTCTCACACACACGCATGTTTACTTATCTATCTAAATGGGGAGATTGCACTTCTATTGTTTTATATACAGATACTGTAGTTATAAATACTATAACACAACCCAGTGGCGTCAAATCACTAAAAGTCAAAGTATGGCAAGTTCTGATGAAGTCATCCAATCTAACAATGTCATGTAACAATATCAATTAAAATCAATTATATGCAGAACGACAGATGAGGAAAAAGACAAAGCTGCAGTAAAACAGCATCAACTGATTTAAAAATCATCATATGGCTATGGAAATAACTTGGCAGATAATAGGCAGCTGCTGATAAATGAATGAATTTAAAAAAACAATAAAAAAGTCAGATAACATCTCAAAAATTGGTGGTCTAAAAATAACCAGTAAAAAGTACGTTTTAAGCTTAAAACACTGCCATACATAACAATCATTGGTGCACTTTTATCTTTTTAGTTTATTTGCTTCTTCACACCTTCTTTTCTGTGACTGTCTCTGGCACAGTTTACACAAAAATGGAAATTCAATAGGCTAATTATTTACTCACCTTGATGTTGTTTTAAAGCTTTATTAGTCCTACCTTATGTTTTTGGAACACAAAAAAAAAGATTAAAAAATGTCCCGCTTGAGATTGCCTATTTATTGGCAGATTAAGAGGATGCAAAGGTGTCATAAAATAATCCCATTCATAAACTCATTCCATAGGCTATATACGAAATGTTCTGAAGGTATACAATGGTTTGAGAAACCAAAAATATCAATGGGCGAGTGACCTTTAACCTGTGGAAAAAGCCAGGAATTGGCAACACTGTCCCTTGCGTGCTTTGTAATTCTCCAGAAACGTCACATTGTCCTTCTATAGGGTCTTAAATACATTGCAGGTTTGATCACAACATACATAAAGATGGACTTAATCAGTTCTAATGAAAGCAAACGCCGTCAACACACCCAAAAACAATGTATCGGCGCCCCTATCATCATTACGTCTTTATTTGCATAAAGACTTAAAGAACAGAACATTCCAAACTAACAAAACCAACAAAAAGGGCTTATGTTTCTTATTAGTTTTATTTTTTAAAGAGTAAAAATCCCTTCTTGAAAATACCATCCTGCCACAATTAATAGTACACAACATATTTGAAGAGTCTAGAAAAACCTGTCTGGATCTGTTGAAGATTTTATGAGCAAAAAAATATGGAAGACACCGTTGGGTTTAAAAGTCATATTTTTGTTTCTACTGTCAGCTATGGAAGCTATTTGAGCATTTTAGAGCGAAAAAAAGAGTCCTGATGTTAAACAAAATAGCAATGTTGTGGTTGCCCTTAAAACCGATTCGAGTTTTTCCAACACATCTAATGCAACACCTGTGAATTTATTAGTGGCTCTAAAAAATACATTTAAAACCTTGGTTTTAAGCTAAACAGTTCTTTTTTGACCCCCGATATCAAGTAAAAAAAACTTTAGCAGTGAAATTATTTCCCAAGGCTTTTGTGATGACAACAGGCCAATGGTTCATTTAGTGTTAGCAAAATCATTTTACAGTTATTTCCAAGAGCATCCATGTAAGTGCACTTAAGGAAACAAACTACAAAGAAAAAACACCTCCCACACAAACCTTCTTTTGACTAGTGTCATCATACAAACATACAACAGCATTCAAAAGGCATCATAATCATAATCATAATCTGCAATTCCTTACAGGAATTCCTGTACTGTAAACGATGAAGTCATAACCTACTAGTTTCTCAATAGATCCTCGAACAGCAATAGACGGTCATGTCTGTGAACCGGAAGACTGTAGAGACCCCCAGTTAAAGATGGAAAAAATAAAATAAAAAATAATATATGGGGTAAAATATTTTTACTGTGGAAAAAATTATATCACAACACCACACCAAAAATAGATGACGGAAAATAGAACAATACATGCGCTTTCCGTACATGCATGTTCTACCAGTCACAAGGACACAAAAGACCATTTGATTTATTTTTGCTTTGCTTGAGGGGAAGAGAGGAGGGGGGCTCTAAAAAATACATGTTTAAGAGTCTCTGTGCAGTTATATATTTTTTTCATTTTATTCCGTGTCCACCATAAAATATATTTCTTGTCCGAGCAGCTCCCTTTAATGGTTTCTTGTGTTAGGGATGAGGAGACGCACCATAAATCTGAGAAATAAATCACATGAAATAGTTATTTTTCAATAGTTATAATTCAAAAGTTTGGGGTTGGTAAGATGTCAACCAAGTCTCCACCAAGGCTGCATTTATTTAATCAAAATACAGTAAAAAACGTAATATTGTGAAATATTACTACACTTTAAATGAACTGTGTTCTTTTTTAATATATTTTAAAACTTAATTTATTCCTGTGATGGAATTTTCAGCATCATTACTCCAGTCTTCAGTGTCACATGATTGATATGCTGATTTGCTGCTCAACAAACATTTCTTATTATTAATAATGTTGAAAACAGTTATATGCGTAATATCATTACTGGAAACCAAACCGCAATATAACTATTTTTTCAGGATTCTCCTATGAATTGAAAGTGCAAAAAAACAGCATTTATTTGAAATGGAATCTGGAATTAACTGTGACTTCTGATCAATTTAATGCATCCTTGCCGATTAAAAATTCTTACTGACCCCATACCTTTGAACAGTAGTGTAAATATAATATAAAAACTTAAATTAAATTCAAAAAGGTTTGTAAAGGCACTGACGTGCAATCTATCTGTTTCCGCCCTTCGTGGAAGATGAAGGCACCACATCTGAGCTCACTTTACCGGGCAGCTGATCCATGGCTGAAGAATCTTCTACTGACTGTTTCTGGGACACAAAATCAGAATTTTAAGTATACAAACCAAACCATGGAAACATTTCAAGCATATGGTGGGTGGCTTTGTGGCATAACAGCACTACATGTGTGCAAATGAAATAATCAGGTGTCCGGATGCTGTATGACTCCTCAGCAGTTTATAAATGCAAAGCCTTTGAGTATCAGACCAGCTACAGTGTTCAAACAATGCAAACCTGCCAGATGTTTGGATGAATATGCATATATACAGCCATGTGATTGCGTTTCAGCTGATGGAATGGTGAGCGAATGGGATTTTTAGTTTGTGTTTCTCCATGCTGCCGTTCCTGAGCCGAAGCTACTGTATAAGAAGTAAATTCATGCATTTCAATTCATATAGAACCTACCTTTGGCTTAGACTTTGGTTTGACCCCCTTTGCCTGTAATCAGATAGAGACCCCTGAAATAAACTGGCTTGAACCAGTATAAAGGGTCTGGGGGGAAAGCCTGGTGCTCATACAGTAATAGCATAATTTTTCCTACTTTTTTATCCCGCTACATATTTTTTTCAGAGGAAGATTAGGGAAATAAAAAAAAAATTCTCTGAAGGAACAGAATGTCCAGAATATGTGAAAAAAATGATGATCAACATCAAGATAAAGGACCCTTTTCACATTTCTGGGTTTGTCAGAAGCGGAAGTCATCATAGTTAGGTAAACTTCTGTAGTGGTGAATAAGAGATGACAGCAAATATAATATTTGGATTCCCATGTGCTCTAATATCAAAATAAAATAGCCATGACTTTTCCAAAAAGAGGGAAAAATATAGAGACTGATTACAGAAGTCAGAAAAGAGAAAGATGACAAATTTGCCATCACTGCCTCAGAAACACCCTCGCAGTGGCTTTAATTTGGATTTTGTAATTTACTGCCAAGATAATATGACACATTGTATAGGACTAAATGTATATTAAATGTTAAATGTTAAAAATGAAAATGTGGGGGAAAAAAACGTGGAAATGCATCATCACAGTCATACCCCTTTTCCACCAAAGCATTTTGAGAGCCGGTTCGGAGCCGGTGCCTACTCGCGAACCAGTTCTTTGTGTTTCGATAGCCAAAGAACCGGTTCTTGGCCAGGAAAACTGGTTCCAAAGCGGCACCAACTCTTTGCTGGACTAGAACCAGAGAACCGTTCTTTTACCACGTCATGCTTACGTCGGGGGCTGGGGGCGGGTTTAGATGTGTTCTAAATATCTTTTCTGACCGCAAAGCCAGGAGAAACATTTGCAGAAACACAATGTAGTCCGCCATTGTAATTGTTATGCTTGAAGTTGGCGCAAGCGTTTCTAGCTTTTTTTTTATTGAAAACATTATGTAAGCAAAGAAGAAAACAGTCACAATATAGAACAAACAAACGGAAAGAAAAAAAAGACACAAGACAGGGGTATATAACTAATCAGAAAAGATTACATATCAAAGGAAAAGATTAAAAGACTTAAATATTTCAATTGTTTTTAAAGCCTTCTTGGTACACGAGGTAGAGATAATCCCAAAGTAATGTTGTACATGCAAGCGTTTCTAGCTAAGACGTATAGCGACGTACACAGTGACGTAACGACGTCGTTCGCTGGGCGCTCTAGTCAGTGGAAAAACAAACAGGTTCTGAGAAGGTTCGTAAGTTGAAACAACTCGAACAAACTTTGAACCAACGCCAGTTCCGAACCAGTTCTTTTTTGGTGGAAAAGGGGTATCTGTGAAAAGTGTCCATAATGACAATTGACCTGTGTACTGATTCTTACCTTTGGTTTGCTGTCTTTGGCTTTGGGGTCGGTCAGGTTGGGAATCAATTTGCCTGCCAGCTGATCCAAAACTGGACCTGATGCCTGTAAACAAAGACAATAGAAATAATCAAACATAGTACTAGTGTAAAGAATTTAGAGGGATAATTTAGTTATTTATGCAGGTTTGTTTATGGTACCTTATGGGTTGGCGGTGTTGGTTCAGGGGTGAAGTGTTGGGCATCAGGTGCAGAGGGCTTAATGGTCGGTACTGCAGAAAAATCACTAGACAGCATGTCAAGGGCCGTTGTGTCATCGAATAATGTCTGAGAGATGGACAGACAAACAGTCAAATGAAACAAATTTGTAGAATTTTAGCTATTGTTTATTGAAGTTGTACAGTATTATAGCTGGATGGTTAATCGTTAAAAGATCGCAATCTCGAATTAAACACACGATTTGTGATCTTATTCCTAAATGACAACGATTCGGCTATAGCTATTAAACCTTTGAAAAGTACGATCACAGTGAAACATTCAAATCTGCATTGGCGCTGCCACTGAGCCAGAGAAAGCAGTTCATGAAACAGCTTAACAAACAAAAAAAAGTCTTTTCAACCACACATTATCATTATTTCTGTCTTACAATAATTCAAATGATCACATAAGAACTGGGATAAAAGTTAAAAGTTCGTCTCAAAATGGAGCAAATCACCTTTTGAAAGTAACATGACTCTTCAAAAAAGATTGTATCATTACATCGTTACGCCATGAGATGGCAACAAGTGACTTAAAAAAAATTATTTTATTTTATATGAAGTCTTTATGAGCGAATCATTAAATCATTCTTTGAAGCCTTTAAAAAAAACAATTCATTTAAATGAATTCAATATTTTTAAATGGACTGCAGAAAATAACATTTTGTCAACCTCTAGTAAAGTACACATTATTTTATTTAGTTGTTTATTCAGAATCGTGGGGGAAATCATGATCTCTCTTTTAAACAAAAAAAAAGAGATTCTCAAAACAGATACAACTGTGGTCAGAATTAATGGCACTCCTGGTAAATATGATAAAAAATGGCTATAAAAATAAATCTGCATGGTTTATCCTTTTGATCTTTCATTAAAAAAGAATTATAGTAAATTTAAAAGTGTAGAAGTAAAAGAATTGAAAGTGGGGGGTGTATCACAATATGAAATAAATGTTTTTCTCCAAAACACGTTGGTCACAATTATTGGCACCCCTAGAATTTTTTATGAGTAAAATATCTCTGAAGTATATTCCCATTAATATTCACCTTTTTTTTAGCACACCAGGTTGACTAGGAAACTGTCTAGCTATGACTTCTTGTTTCACAAGAGTTTAAATATGAGGAAACACAAAGTCCAAATTACCTTAATCATCCATTACAGTGGGTAAAACCAAAGAATATAGTTCTGATGTGCATCAAAAGCTTGTTGAGCATCACAAAATAGAAAGTGGCTTTAAGAAAATAGCTAAAGAATTGAAAATCCCCATTTTGACCATCAGGGCAATAATTAAGAAGTTCCAATCAAATAAAGATGTTTCGAATCTGCCAGGAAGAGGACGTGTGTCAACATTTTCTTATTGCACGGTGAGGAGGAAAGTTTGAGTGGCCAAATACTCTCCAAGGACCACAGATGGAGAATTACAGATATTACTTGAGTCTTGGGGGTCAAAAAGCCTTAAAAAAAAATTTCAAACCACCCCTACATCACCACATGTTGTTTGGGAGAGTTTCAAGAAAAATCCTCCTCGCCTCAAAAAATGGGCTTTTTGGCAGCAAACCCACCAGATGTGTTTGGTGCAAACGGATAAAAAGTACCCTATGCCTATGGTTAAATATACTGCTGGATCTTATGTGTTGTGGGCCTATTTTTTTGCTGGAGGACCAGGACATCTTGTTTTGATGCATGGTATTATGGATTCTAGCAAATATCAACAGATAAAAAATCAAAACCTTACGGCCTTTGCTAGAAATCTTATAATGGGCCGTGGTTGGATCTTCCATCAGGACAACAGTCCAAAACAAACATCAAAATCAACACAAAAATGTGTAACTGAGCACAAAATTAAGGTTCTGCCATGACCGTCCCAGTTCCCTAACCTGATGAGTGCAGTGAACTGAAGAGAAGAAGCACCAACATGGATCTGGGAATCTGGAGGATCTGGAGAGATTCTGAATGGAGGAATGATCTCTGATCTCTTGTCAGGTGTTCTCCAAACTCATCAGGCATTATTGTAGAAAACTCAGAGCGGTGTTCTTGGCAAAAGGAGGTTGCAAGAAGTATTTAATAACAGGGAGCCAATTATGGCCAGCGTGTTTTAAAGAAAAACGTTCATAATGTGATTTACCCCCCACTTTTAATTATTTTACTTCAATGAAAGGTTAGATTTTTGCGAATTTTTTGAATGAGAGATCAAAAGGATAAACAATGCAGATTTATTTTTTACAGCCATTTTTGATCATATTTACCAGGGGTGCCATTAATTCTGACCACAACTGTATGTATATATTTATTTATTTATTTATTTATTTATATATATACACACTGTATATATATATATATATATACACTGTATATATATATATATATACACTGTATATATATATATATATATATATATATATACAGTATATATCGTATACACTCAGTGATTCATAAAGTACCTGCTTTGGTTTGACGTCTTTCGGCTTTGATGCTTCAAATGCCTGTGGAGAAGACTAAAGAACAAGTGGAAAATTTGTCACATTTTTAGTTTTAATACATAAGTATTGTAGTTTGATACATAATGGAGAAGCAAAAGTCACCTTTCGGCCTTCCTCTCTGAACCTATGATCTGGTGGAAGGGTGTCGTCTCTCTCACCTGGTTTACTCACTTTCTCCTCCTTTATATCCTTTTCCTGTGGTGGGAAGAGAAAAAGCAGTACTGTCATAATATAGTTTACATGACCATATTTTACCTTTAAGAAGCCTGTGAAAAGATACACTACGAGTCAGTAAGATAATCTTCAGCCAAGTTTTTCCTAACACTGGGATACTACGGAAGGATATACAGAGCTGCAGGCACCACACAATACCAGGAAACACAAAGTTTGGTGTATCATCTCACATAATATCTCTTTAACAAATAAACATGTTTTTTTTTTGGAACTGAAGAGAAAGTTGGGGTGCTGTTATGGTTTGTTTTCATAGTGCATCAAACTCTTATTCTCAAAAGACCAATGAAAATTATTCTTTTTTTAATTATATGACCTATTTAAAAGGCAGATGATGTCTATACCAAATTCAAAATGTCCTACAATCGGTTGTTGTAGTTTTATGGTGATAGTATTTTTTTAATTACAAAAATAAGTAGTGTTGGTCATGTAATCGCATCAGATTTGGTGTGAGTCGGCCTTGATTCTGCTTGGTACACAGTTGTGTGTATGGAAAGTGGAAAGACACAGTTATTAAAAAGGTGTGTTACCTTAACGACGGCTTTAGGCGGGACAGGGGCAGGCTCAGGGGCTGCTTTTATGTCTCCCAGAGTGTCTGACAGGGCATCCAAAGCTGATGAGGTACTTTCTGACAACTGCACCAAAAAGTAGAAGAGAAAATCAGTATAAAAGGAAAGTATGAACATGTATAATATGTGAAAATATGGATAAACTAGAAATGTACCTGTCTGTCAGCGTGTGGAGGTACAGAGACAGCAGACTGAACTTTAGATGCAGAAGAAGGAGCGACAAAATCACCAGCAAGAGCATCTAAAGCATCTGAAGCTGAACCTGAAGGCTAAAGAACAGAATGAGGAGAAATGAGAGAGGTTTAAATTAACATTGAGATGCTTTTCAGATTAAACATGAAGTACACTACCATTCAAAAGTTTTGGGTCAGTTAGATTTCCTTTTTTCCCCTTTTTTTAAATTGATACTTTAATTCCGAAAGAATGCATTTAATTGACCCTTCGCAGGGAGCTTGATTGACAGGTGATCTGACCAATCATACTTCGCCATCCACCATTTTGTCCGACAAAGCAGTCAGGAGAGTTATGCTTTCTGTACACCTAAAGACTTTGAAAACATTTAGAAAAGACTTTATAAGATTATCAGCTCACATCTAAAGACTTGGGTTCACAGTTTTTAGTCTCAGAGTAAAGACTTGCGATAATATCAAACATGTTTGATATGAAAGACTAGAGAAAGACTGGCATAAATCGGGTTGCCGACTGCAGATTAAATCAAATCAAATCAAATCAAAATCAAATCCTTTTATTGTCACACAACCATATACACAAGTGCAACAGTGGGTGAAATTCTTAGGTGCAGTTCCGAGCAACATTATTCCGAGCAACGATTATCACTTCACATTTAACGATCGAGACGATGGGAGCGCGCCGAGAATCCAGTAAGATTCCTAAAGACTGCCGGTCTTTAGTCTGGGACTTTGAAAATCCTTTGGTGTACGCCCGGCATTAGTAGATTAACATGGGAAGATTTGTACTTGAAAATCTGAATATACTGACGCCTTTCCGCGGTTAAAACAACATTCCTTCTTATGTTCATTCATGTTTATTTGATGCTATAAATGAACTAGAAGGACGAGATGATCGGTTCACGAGCAGCTTTAACTGAGGCTCTACAGCGATCTGTCACGACACATTAAAGAGCCACAAAACGGTATTGTTTAAATTCCTTTTTAAAAATGACCAAATTTGAAAGGTGAGACTTTGTTTAATATGTTAAATATCAAAAGTAACCGAAAAGAACCTGATCTGTCCTGTCTGTCAGCGTATTGTCAGTCTCCTCTCTGATCCGCGATGTATTTTTCACTGTGTGAGAACATGGTGTGTGCGTGAGAGCAGCGTAGCTTGTCGGACATAGCGACAGTAACTAAGGGGGGCGGGTCTTTGCGAAGGGCCAAATTGATCAAAAGTGACAGTAAAGACATTTATAATGTTACAAAAGAGTACCATTTAAAATAAATGCTGTTCAATTCACGGTTGTATTATGGTTTCCACAAAAATATTAAGCAGCACAACTGCTTTCAACATTAATAATAATAATAATAATAAGAAATGTTTTTTGAGCAGTAAATCCCCATATTAGAATGATTTTTGAAGGATCATGTGACACTGAAGACTGGAGTAATGATGCTGAAAATTCAGCCTTTCCAACACAGGAATAAAACATTATTTTAAATTGTAATAATACTTCACAATATATCGTTTACTGTATCAAAATATACATTTTTGATCAAATAAATGCAGCCTTGGTGAGCACAAGGCACTTCTTTCAAAACGATTTTAAACATCTTACCAACCCCAGACATTTAATATCATTGCTATGTAGGAGAAACAATTAAGACATTAAAATACATCCCAGTTGTTTGTTTCCTGCTGTATGTGAATGTTCACGAGTCTCACCTTAACAGGAGTCTTAGAGGAAGAACAAACAGGGGTCTTGGCAGCAGATGGGACAGTGGGGGTGGTAAAATCACCAGACAGAATATCCAGAGCGTCAGTAGTGTTTAGAGAAGGCTGGGACAGAAGAAAGCATCCACCAATCAAATCACAAAAACAGTGACCAATCATCACACATCCACATGAGACACAACACATATAACAACAATAAGATCAATGTCACGTCATGCTAATAACTGTGACAGCATATTACCTCTTTCGCAGGAGGAGGATATTTCTTGAGGTCTTCCTCTGAGAATCTGTAAGCTGGTGGGAGTGTGTCGTCTCTCTCCCCGACACGAACACCCTTCTCGGATGTCAGTTTCTTCTCCTGCTCAAAAAACATTCAATTATTGAAAAAGTACAAAGAAATGTATTAATGATATCTATGCCATATCTAAATTTGTAAAAGTCAATAAAAATCAAAGAAGAGTCGTGATTCTTACATGAACAATGTCCCCAGGTTTAAGTTCAGGTTGTTTTTTTGGTGGTTCTGGTGCACCCAGTGTGTCGCCCAGAGCACTGAAAGCGTCCTACACATATGAGAGAGCAGGAGAGAAATAGAGAGAGCCACATAAAAATCTTCAGGGTCCAGAAAGCTGAATATCATTTCTAATATTAAAACAATATATACTACTGATATGACCAATTTAATTTAATATATTTCCGTGACTTATGTGAATACATCTTTTTTTTTTCGTCCAGGATTTGCAATACCTCGTCTGTCTGTGGTTTTTGCGGAGGGCCTGGAGGGATAGGAGCAGCCGAAGAAACCTACGACATACAAGAATATAATATAATATAATACAATAGAATAGAATAGGGAACAAAACAAATATTTATTATCTTTTGAGTGAAAACAAATACTGGAAATACTAGACATGTAAATACTGGAGTGCAATAATAGTTGAGATTTAAATCGAGCACGTTTCCATCCACCAATTTTTATGCTAAAAATATCTGGATGGAAATGCCAAGATGTGCATAAATTCTAAAAATGTGCATAAAATAAACGTATGTGCTTAATTGAGGCGAATCATTTATTTTATCCAATAAGACGACATTTACAGAATAAATCCCTCGATGCGCAACTAAAGACTCAAGTGACTTTCCCTCAACAAAGGATGTGATTGGATAACTGGACTAACCAGTGGACCGGTTTCATTGGACAGCATCTCAAATGTTGGTTTGGTCACTGAGCCAAAGTCTGTCATTAAAAAGGTTGGGTATAATGATCACCCAGAACTTACACGATTGCGTTACCCGATTGTAGTAACTTTCATTTTTATAACATGGGATGGAAACGGTGCTTTACTAGCAAATGTTTTAAATGTTTAAAGTCACCGGTAAATTCGCAACTTTGGATAGAAACAAAGCTTTTGGCATTTGATGGTACCTTAGAAGCAGACTTCGGAGGAGCCACGAAATCACCTGCCAGAGCATCCAGTGCTGCGAATTCATCCACTTTATGCTAAAAGAAGATTAGAAAGACAGAAAGCAAGCAGGTTAATAAGTGCAAGACAAACGCTAACACTATTAGCATTATTACAAAGCATTCTGGAAAATTTGCTTAATGGCAGTATCCTGTCGTCAAATTCACTTCTATTATGTACGCTGTACTGTACTATTGACCATTTTCTCAATTCTGCCAATTTCATACATAGCTGTGCTAGTGTCATGTCTTTTGTCTCACTTCTCAGTCACTTCCTTATCCAATAATAAAGCAATTTAAAATCAAATCAATATTTCATGTACATTTTTTGAGCAAGTAGCAGTGTAAAAAGTGGTATAATGTACAGTCAGCCATCATCATATCAAAATAAACATTGACAGTAAAAGGCCTACCTTGGGAACGTCTTTAGTCTTGTCAGGAACCCCAGCAGGCTTCTTTGTTTCCTGATTTTAAAAAATACCAGTAGTTAAAGAACTATTTGAATGCTTAAACCTATATAATGCAATAATATTTGTTACTGTTATGTTAACATAAAATAATCACACACAAGGAAGAACAAAAGGCTAAAAGCAACAGCACAGAAAGCTTTGCTACCTTGGGAACTTCTTTAGTCTTGTCAGGAACAGCAGCAGGCTTCTTTGTTTCCTGATTCAGAAAATGACCAGTGGTTAAACAACAGTTTGAATGTTAACTAATGTTATGTTTTTATAAACTATCAGCTTTTTTTGAGGAGAAACAAAATGTTGAATAGAGGCTTTAACAACATGTGAGCAGTATTGGGGATATTGCGTTACTCATCATTATTTTTTAATAACAAAAATTTCTATTTTTGGCAAATGTAAAGGCCCAAAAGTGAAACGAATAAACCTCGGGCTGAAGGAAATGCAAATTCACTCCTGTACAGTAGAGAGCGCAGCTCAAACAAACATTTCAGCTGTGCTGCCATTCTGGATTGCAGAAGAATAGGATGCAGGAGAAGAGGCACAAATTTGATGTTTATCTAAACAGTAATTTTTGCGTAGTCTAGTTGAGTTGGATCATTAAGGTCAGGAGCAAAGACATTAGTTAATAAAGTGATATTAAATACATAACGTATATTTTTGTTATTTAACAATTATAGTTAGAATTTTCTAAAAATTAATTTTGAGGAATACTGAATCTGTTTTTGTGCAAGTGAGATGAGTAAATGCATGCTCAAATTTAGTCTAGAACTACACTAACCATCATGTTCACACAGCGCACACAACGCCTCTTCACTTACTCCTGATTTCTCTCAACATGGAGAGAGGAGAGTTGTCAGTCAATGCATGAGAAATCAAAATAACTTGCATTACTTTGCTTGATTATAAATTATTACCTGTGCAGGAGGAGCAGAGGCCTTAACAACAGGTGCTGCCGCAGGGGCCGTGAAACCTTCAGAAAGCATGTCCAGTGCATCATCTGTGTTCAGTGAGGGCTAAGAGAGAGATCCACCAATCAGAACACAGCATCCAGTGACAATAGGCAATCACAACACACCATTAATACAAACCCATTTCTCCTCACATAAGTAAACATTCTCAATGATGTAAAGTATTAAATAAAAATAAGAGAAGACACAGATTCAAAATCTTTGATTGATTGTATTCAATGTCTGACCTCTTTTTTAGGAAGGGGATATTTCTTGAGGTCTTCCTCTGAGAATCTGTAAGCTGGTGGGAGTGTGTCGTCTCTCTCCCCGACACGAACACCCTTCTCGGATGTCAGTTTCTTCTCCTGCTCAAAAATATGCAGATGATTAAAAACATATAGAAAAAGAGTACTTCTCTACAGGGTTACTATCATTTACTAAAACTATTAAAAACGTTTCTGTTAAAAATATAAATATTAGTTGAAGAACTTAAACTAGGCAATAAACTAAAATAAATTTAAGTTGAAACAAAAATTATTAACTGGAAATAAATAAAAAAACTGGAAAAAAAACCGAAAACTGAAAAAATAAAATAAAACTAAAACTAATAAAATGACAAAAGTACATAATGAAGTTACTAAAAATGTATCTAAAATTAAAATAAAAAAACTAATAATATAATAAAAGCTAATTCAAAATATTAATAAAACAATAACAAAACAAAAATACTCTATACTAATGCTTTAATAAAAATAATTCAATAATCTATTAATAATTATGAAAGAATAAACAGAACTGTTACATCAACTATCTGCCCAGGTTTGAGTTCAGGCAATTTTTTGGGTGGTTCTGGAGCGCCCAGTGTGTCGCCCAAAGCACTGAGAGCATCCAGCGACATGTCTGGCTAGAATAGAAAATGGACACAATTTCAATTTATTTTGAATAAAAATACATGAACTTATCTGAAATATTGAATTCTTAAAATATGTAATGAACATTATTTCATTAAAATTATTGGGTTGAACTTGACTTTACCTCATCTGTCTTTGGTTTAGTGGGTTGTGTGTGGATATCTAGTTTGGCTTTCTTGTCAGCCGGTGGAGCAGGTGACTTTGTTACAGTAGCAGACTGAGATGTCGCCGGTTGTTTCTGCTCAAAGATACAGAGATATTCTTAGCTTTTAGACATGCTAATGTTATTGTCGCTGTGTTTTAAATACTGTTACCTGCTGATAGGGTGGAGGAGGAGCAAAGTTGGAGATGCCAGCCGAACGAACATCGACTGCTCCTATCGTTTCAGTTTTCTGAAAAACAGCCAATAAATATCAAACAAAAATTAAAATATTTGCATTAAGTCAGGACTATGCATATACAACCAAAATGATCTGATATGACTTAAGCCAGTGATTTAATCATTTAATAATAGTATATAATATAATAGGCTAATATAACTTTGAAAACCCCTGACTTAAGCAAAAAGACAACAAACTGTTGTCAAGATAGGCTACTCACCACATCTGTCTTCTTAGGAGCAGTTGGAGCTGAAGACACAAACCCAACCGAGAGGGACTCCAGCGCATCCTCTGTGCTTATAGGCTTTCAGAAAACATCAAACAAAACACACGTAAATGAAAAAAACTAAACAGAATTGTGCACAAAATGTCAAAAATAATATATTAATAATGTAATTCTAGAAAAGACCATTAGAGGGAGCCCCAAGCTAAATTTCGGGGGAATAACAAACAGCATGTGTCGTGGCAGGAAAAGTACAGGCACACCCTCTGCATACCAAGAGCTGATATTAACAACACACTGCTTTCACACACTAACTTATAAAACAACCAGCAGCTGGATAATCTGAGGGAAAAGCTGTACAACATGGTGAGACGTGATAATAATATACTGAAGTACTGAAGGGTGGGCGATGGGTGTTAACAAAACAACTTAGCATATATCATTATGCCATATGGTATAATAAGTGAAATGCAGCACAGGTTGTGTGTGTGTGTGTGTGTGTGTGTGTGTGTGTGTGTGTGTGTGTGTGTGTGTGTGTGTGTGTGTGTGTGTGTGTGTGTGTGTGTGTGTGTGTGTGTGTGTGGTATAGCTGATTGAGCAACAATGTGCTGAAAGTGAATGAGTGATGCATTTGTGTTTGGTTCTGTTTGCTAGCCAACACCCTTAGATCAAGCTAAATATTTGGCACTAAAATACAGACAGAGAAATAGACAGAGAGTCTGTCAGTGAGATAGGAAGAACAATGGTAAGACACAGATGAATATCAGTGGGACAGGGACAATAACAGTGAGACATGTCAGAGACAATATGACTGGGTGTAACATGGGCCTCATTCAGTAACCGTGCATATTGCGTGCACATGTTTTCATGCAGAAATCATGATTATTAAATAAGTTGAATAAGATTTTAAAATTATAAAATTTAAAGAAAACACTTCTGAAATGCATTATATATATATATATATATATATATATATATATATATATATATATATATATATATATATATATATATATATATATATATAAAAATAAACTGAAAGTTTTTGTAAAAATGTAAATGTTTTACAGTCACTTTTGATTGAGTTCATGCATTCTTTTCTTGCTGAAAAAATATTAATTTCTTTTAAAAAACTTTTTTGAACAGTAGTATACATATATATATACACATGTATAAGCCCCTTATATTGACATGGTTTGGGTGTGTATTAGGCCAATTACTTACTGTCATTTTTAATTTTCCAAATTATTCAGCATTATATTGAGGGTAAGAACACAAAACATGTTTACGCAAATTTTCACAATAAAAGGCAACTTGCGCATTTTTTGTGCATTAGGCCCAAAGACAGGAAGAATGGGAAAATAACTGTGACAACAATAGCAATAATGTTGTGCTAGGAAGTAGGCAAGTAAACACTGGAGACTTCAAACCTGTGTGAACTAGAAGAATGGAAGTCACATGATAAGAAAAGAGCTAAAAACAACAGCTCACTAAACACACTGACAGTAAAAGGCCTCCGCAACTCTCCTACCTTGGGAACATCTTTAGGCTTCTCAGGAACTCCAGTAGGCTTTTTCTTTTCCTGAATATATAAATGAACACCGGTTAGACTCAAACCCCACTGAAAAAAGACTGAAAAACATGCTCATCTAAAAACAAATGCTTTCAATTAGACAGTCAGAAACATACTAAAAACATACTCTAAACATCAGTGAGATATAATAAAAAAACCAAGACTGATGGAGGTATTATAAAAAGGGAAACAAATCAGGAATGTGGTTTAAAGGAACAGTTCACTCAACAAAAAAAAAGACAATCGAATGGCTTAAAAAGATAGTTCACCCAAAGGTGAAAATTCTGCCATCATTCACTCACCCTCATGCTCCAAATCCATAAGACTTTCGTTCATCTTCGTTTACCCATGGATTTACTGGAAAGTTTTTACTGGTTTTGTACTGAAAGAGTTTTGGGTGAATAGACTTTCAATGGAGGGACAGAAATCTCTTCCAAAGATGAACAAAAGTTATATTGGTTTGGAACAACATGAGAATGAGTAATTGAGTGAACTATACCTTCAAGAAGACGTGGAATAAGTCCTTCTTTAGGCTACTTTTATTATGCTTTTTGGTGCCTTTCTGTCCATTTTGAAGCTTAAAAGCCTCAGTCCCCATTAATTGTAATTGTATGAAAAAGAATACCCAGCATGTTTTTCAAAATCCTCATTTTGTGTTCAGTGGAAGAAAGAAAATCATCCAGGTTTGAAATAACATTTAATTTTTGGTTGAACTCTCCCTTTAACTACAGATAAGATGAAAGAAATAGAAAAAGAAAGAGGTTAAGAATATGCATGATAGCCAACTGACCATGTCTTCCTTTCTGTATCCGGGCGGAAGTGTGTCATCTCTAACACCACACAAAACACCCGTCTCTGGTTTTACATTTAGCTGAGACATGCAACACACTCCATTAGATAACACACATATAGCAAAATACAGGTTGTTAAACAATCCGCATTCACAAACACATGCTAAGATAATTTCTTAAAGGGTTAATTCCCCCCCAAAATGAAAATTCTGTCATCAATTACTCACCCTATGTCTTTCTAAACCCATAAGACTTTCATTTTAATCTTCGGAACACAAATTAAAATATTTTAAATAAAATCTGAGTGATTTCTGGCTCTCCAGTAAATGCCTATTCACCCAAAACTCTGACGCTTGAAAACATTCATAAAGAGATTGTGAAATAAATCCATATGAATTGAGCGGTTTAATCCAAGTCTCTGAAGAGACATGATCGCTTTATATGATGAACAGATTTAATTTAGGCTTTTATTTACATATAAACATTGATCAGAGAATGTAGCTACATACAGCATTCAAATTTGGTAAACAGAAGCTCAAACATGCTTGCTTGACATGCGAGAACCAATGAGATTCATTCTTGTGTTACTCAGCACGTTTGAGCTTCTGCAAGAACCAATGAGGTTTATTCTCAAGCATCAAGCATATTCGGTTAAACTTCAGTTTATGTTTGCTGATCAATATTTATATGTGAATAACAGCCTAAATTAAATCTGTTCATCATATAAAGTGATCGAGTCTCTTAAGAAGCCTTGGATTTAACCACTCGATTCGTATGGATTTCTTTTACATTCTCTATATGAATGTTTTCAAGAGTAAGAATTTCGGGTGAATAGACTTTCACTGGAGGGCCAGAAATCGCTTAGATTTCATTTAGACTATTTTCATTTGTGTTCCGAAGATGAACAAAGTTCTTATGGGTTTGGAACGACATGAGAGTGAGTAACTGATGACAGCATTTTTGGGTGAACTTTCCCTTTAAGTTTTAAATAGACATCAGTCAAATATCTACACCCATGCATTACCTCTTTGACCTCTGGTCCAGTGTATGTTGGTACTTTAGGAGCAAGAGGTTTTGATGAAGGTAAAGTGCCAGACAGGGCATCAAACGGATCTACATCCTACACACACATAAAAAATAAAAGTTGTTTTAAGACACAGAATCACTGATGACCACAAAGCAAAAAGCCACAAAGATAAACTTAGCATGTATACTAACCTCCGTACTGACTTTAGTTCCTGGAGGACCCACTTCCACTTGCACCTGCAGCCCAAAGCAAAAATACTCTATTATTCTCCATACTGGCATACCTGGACTGGCTACAGTACTGAAACGTTCAAATGTATTATTCAATAAATTGCCAAGACATCCGTGTAAGATGACCATATGTTTCTCACCAAACTGTTGTATTAAATTGACATGCTGTGGAGTGATATGGTATATTCCATGGTATATATATGATAATTTAAAATGGGGAAAAAAGTAGTTATTCATTTTTTTTTACAAAACCTACAGTAAAAGAAATGGTGAACAGTCACAGAAGCTAAAATATACACTTTCTCTACTCATACCAATTTTAGCCAAAAATCTTGAAAGAAAAATGCTTAAAATAGAAACACTGTATAATGGAAAGACATCTATGAAAATTATTCACAGTTACTGTTAGAAGGTTTGGGGTCAGTAAGAATTTTTTTTAAGAAATATTTGTTTTTTTTTAGCAAGGTCACATTAGATTGAAGTTTAAAGTGACAGTAAAGACAGATTTCTATTTCAAATGAATAAACGTTCTATTCACTAAAAAATCCCGAAAAACGGCATCATAGTTTTCACCAAAATATTTTTGCACAACTTTCAACATTGATGAAAATACATGTTTCTTGAGCAGAAAATCAGCATATTTGAATGAAATCTAATATGATTTCATTAATTTTTTCTTAATGGACTAATTTTAAATTAGAATAATATTCCACAATATTAATGATTTTACAGGATTTTTGATCAAATAAAAGCAGCGTCGATGAGCATAAGAGACTTCTTTGAAAAACAATTAAAATATCTTACTGACCTCAAACTTTTAAATGGTTGTGTACAAGTGTTCTATTTCGACCAGCGTGAGTGGCTTTACTTCCCGAAGTTATGTTCTGTGATGCTTTGAAATGCATTAACATGAGTTAACGCATGGGCCTGAACTTAGGTGGTAGTCATTAATCATTAGGAAAAAAAAAAGATTCCCCTAATAGCCTTTTTAAATTCCATTAAGAAATGCTGGTTGCTTCTTTTCAAGCACAAATCTCTTTGCACTTTTAGCATGAGAATTGGAGGTTAAAATAAGAACGCTGGAGTAATTTTGATGCACTCCCGATTATCCTCTGTCATTCCATAAGTACCTTTTGGGCGCTTGTTTGCTTTTGGGCACCAGCAGGGGCTGAGGGCTTCCCAACAGCCGGATCCACTTTAGCAGGCCCCGGTTTGGATGAAGGAACGGTTGTACTCTAGCAGAAGAATACGCGCCACATATTCGAGTATTAATACCAACTTTCATATGATGATAATAAATGAAATAAAGCAATTGTGCAGCCAAAGCAAATCCAGAGAGGGAAAGAACAGAAAGATAAGACCTCTTGTCATATCTTTTCAGGAGTGCAGTGATGCAACTCCTTATACATTTGTGTGAAAGATGAACACCATGGTGATCGAAGAATGAGACCTTGCTAAGGTGGGACTATCCACCCAAGAGAATTCTTGAAGTAAAAGCAGCAATAAATGGTGTGCAGAAGAGGACATCATAAATGGCATGCTGATGAAGTCTTGTTTGCAGAAGAATAAGGAGACTCCAATGAATGATGTGCATTGGTGTACCTGGGCCTTGTCTTTCACAGGGTCTGTGGGCTTCACTCCTGTTCCACCTGTCGTTCCAGCAGGTCCAGTAGCGGAGCTTGCAGTTGGGACTTTATCAGACGACGCAGGTGTGGGTTTAGAGACTGTGGTGGCCTGCAATCAGCATGCCGGAGTGAGATACTCATTATGCACTTTTAAGTATGAAGATGAGATGAGATGATGTTTCTCGAGGCAGCACCCAGAAATTCATGAATGTGGTAAGCGTTGAGACCCAAAGAACAGGCAAAAAGCACCATCTCCATTAGACAGAGACGTTTGGGCAACAAATGGTCCTAAAGATGTTTTCCAGAAACAACCCAAAAGTGTGTTAGTATTCACCCAAAATGTTAACCAAGAATGAAAGCAAGATTGATTAGGATAGAAAGGATTAGGTGTTTAAGAAAAAGACAGTGTAGTATGACCCTGATGAAAACCAGCGTGAGGAAGGTGTGAACAAGCCCAAAGTCCGATAAATCCAGTAGACGAATGGTGTCTACCTGTGGCGTAACTTGAGAAGGTCCTTTCTGAGTGGTGGTAGAGCCTCCACCGCCTGCAGCTCCCACAGTAGATGGAGCTACTGAAGAAACTGCTGGGGTAGCAGGGCTGGTGCCGGGTTTAACAGCTGCAGATGCAGTAGAGGATTGCATAGGTCCTTTCTACAATGCAGATGTGAGAATGTCAATCATATATTGTGTTTCGGGTGTCACACACATTACTTTTTGGGTTATTCCACCTTTTATTGATGGAAACTATTCTGGATAGATGCAATGGGATCAGGACAGATTCAAACCTATGCGTCCTGCATGAGCACCACAGCTCACTTGTGCCAATATGGTGTGCACTAGGTATCAACTAGTCTTGCTAGTAATCTTTGTTTTCAGTCTAAGGAGTTCTTGTTAACCAGGGGATTTGCGAATGAGCGATACCTATAACAATCACACAAAAAGCAGTTCAAAGTAAAAGACTCTAGCTCCAGCTGCTAGATTCAGGAAAGTGAGTCATAGGCCGGACGCCTCTCATGGGAGACACCATGTCCTGCCACAACCAAATATCCCAAGCAGAAACATGTTCTGTCCAACAGAGGCAACAAATAACCACAAGAAAAATTAAAACTTTTAAACAACCAAAAAGTCTCAAAATCAACCAACAAAGTTCTCTAAGAGTCCATACAAACAAAGGAGTGTATAAAGACCTCTTTATATTTGTTTCTCTATGCAGTGATTATTTTCAGCCCTCTTGTAGCTTTTAATGTTGGTGCTTGTTAAATCAAGCAAATAGCAACCTAGCAACAGCCACCCACAACACCCTATTGTGGGGGCAACTTTTGTACTGGCAAGTAGCTTTCATTTGTTCATCAGAAAAAGCTTGTTACACATAGTGTCTACATTTTTACTGAAAGGAATAGCAATAAACACTTTATCTGAATTGGTGGAAGACTTTTCCCAGCTCTCTATTCAGCAATGACACCACACCTCTTAAAAACACAGGAGCGTCCCTAACAGAACAGTACAGATACCTGCATACTTCAAAGGAGTAAAAAAGCTGACGACTACCAACATCCAGTGTAGATGCCATGGGTCGATAAAGTGTAGAGTGTAGTCTTTCCGATAGACAAATGAATGAGCTAATGTGAATAAATGGAGTAAATGACTGAAAAGGATGAAGTTTTTTACCTCATATTGTGCAGGTTTCGCTGAGGAGACCTTAGATGTTGGGGTGGGTGTGACGTGCTGAGACTGCAACGAGAAGAGAGACAGAAAGAGGACGGTTGAGTGTCGGAGAGAAGGAAAGGCATTTACACTATTACAAAAAGCATTATTGCTGCTTGCATAACTGCACTGCACTATTGATCTCGTTACTTGCCCTGACCTCGCTACATTAAAAACAGTCAGAATCACATGCAAATCATGAGTTTAGTGCAAATCATAAGGTCATGCTGAATCAGAGAGAAACCCAGTGAAAACATGATCAAACACACTTAAATATGTGTGCATTAATTCAAATGCGGGCCAAACGCAAACTGCAAGGTGCATTTCTTATCAGAAGCAGCATTATAATGCATCATTATTAGAAAAATCAAAAACTCTGAAGCAATAACAATCCTAACTGATCTTTAATGTAAGGACTAAGTAGTTCAGTAACTCTACCGGTTCACAGATTGCATCTTGAACAAGGATTTTTTTTTATACCATACAAGACTATTAACCACAAAACCACCATCCACAGCAACCACTTCTAGCCATTCATTGTATCTGGTCCTCTAAACCTTTAAATTAACCTTTAAACACAGATGTGCCATTTATTTATTACAGTGACAGTAGCTCAAGGGTAAAATTGTGACAGCTCATGGATTGCTTTTCTTTTGGCCTTTACATTTTCTCGGTTTACGAACCTTCTAGGTGAAAGAGAAATAAAAGGAGCACCCAGCATGTAGATTTACTGCTTCGATGTTCCTTAAAGTCTTCTAACAAGCTTAGCAGGTTTAGGTTATGTACTGAAAGAGGGTGGATTGTTGATGATGAAATACAAAGAACCAGAGATGAGGATACAGTCAAACATTAGCATTGTTCATGTGATTAAAGCTCTTCCATGTAAATCTGAGGTTTTCGTTCCTCAGTGACCTCGGCAAGTGATTAGTGACAGGACATTTCGTCTATCACTAAATTTCTTTTTATAGAATGTTGCACCAGATAACCTTACCCACTGTGAAATCTGATGACCAAAATCCAATTCCTCATAACTTTGTGTCGCATTGTCCTACATGACCTACTTGACTCACAGAAAACAACAGAAAAGTCATGGCAGGTCAGAGGAACCTTTTAAAAATATTTTAACTTTTTTTTTAAAAACTTACTTTTTAAAGTTCTTTAATTTATTGGATATATTTGTTAAGGAATAAATATATATTTTTTAAATAATAATAATAATATAAAATAATAATTATTATTATTATTATTCATGTTGCTAATGCTTAATTAAATACAATTAATTTTTCTATTATTCAAATATCATTATTATTATTAATAAAATAATTTTAAATAATAATAATAATTTAAAAAAAGCATCAAGTATTATAGTCTTACTTTATACAGTTCAATTTATTGGATGTAATCAAACAATAAATAAAAAATATATAATATATATATAACAACAACAATAATATTTTCATAATTACATTAATTATTATAATAAATTATGTTGTTGTACATATATATATATATTCATTATTTTATTTATTTATTAATTATTTATTTTTAGATATTTATTTGATCCTGATACGCAAGAAGGACAGAAAATGATGGGAAAAGAGGAGAAATTAATAAGAAACTCAAACGAGCCAGACACTAACTTTAACCAGAACAGCACCACATATGCATTAACCACTAGGCCACCACACTTCTACCACATCGTATATGGAAAAAGGGCTCACGGGACTGTCAGGGAGTTTTGAAGCTAAAGTTAGAGCCATTGTGATGAAATAAGATATGTCTTTATGTACATCAACACTCAGGGTACATTTACATTACATGGTTCAAGCAACTCAATTCCAATTTTGTCCTACCATGTGGCAAAGATCAGATATGACCCACGAATGTGTAAGGAAGAAAAATTTGGAAATACTTGGCTGATAATCTAATAACCCAGCCCATTTAAGAACAATACAACCGAAAAAGAGGGAAACCCATAAGAGAACTATAGTGTGAGTACAGTTTTGAATGAGCATGGGTGTAGAGCTAAAAGTTGCGTGCAAGAAACCACCTAGATATGTGGCTTTTAGTCAGGTAAACACTATGCATGCTCAGCAATAAAAAACACAAAAGCATTATGGGTAAACATATGGGTAAACAAAGGGAAGGTACTATTTAATAGGACACTGTGCGTGTGCAGAAGAACCAAAATTAATTCGATGCTGACTCACTGTACATAAAAACAGAACTAAACATAGCACAGAGTAACCACAACAGATGATAACGACACAGTCAGCGATACAAAATATTTTTTCTTTAAAATGCTGTGATGATTCATATTGTCTAGGGTAGGTTTGGCTGTGATGTCATTGTCATAGACAATGCCAAAAAAAACCAAAAAGCGCACATGACTCAGTCCAGTCCAGTCAAATGATGAGCTCACAATCTAAATATCATGATGGTCTAAATTCCTGATGGACAATCTAACTTTCACACATGATCCTTCACACAACAATGTCTGTGCGAATCTACAGCACAGTCCAAGTCTGACAACCCCTCCCAGAAACCACAGCACGTTAGCAGGTGTTAGCGAATGTGGCAAAGAAAGCAACACAGGTTAGGTACAAACTACGCAACGGTTGGTCCTCTCCAACCTGTTTTAGCCTCCGAGCCACTGCCCTCTGCTAATACAATCCTACTGAAGAAGCATATTTGGTGGAGTCACACATTGAATCTGTAGACACACCCTTAGAGCATAACAACTGTTGATTTGTAAATATAATAAGCTACGTTACCATTGATATTTCTTACAACCTAATAACTCCCTCAACTGCACTATTGAACAGGAAAAACTATTTATAGGTATTTTTCAGTAGTTTCCCCAAGGAATGATTCTATCCTTTAAAAAACTCATGATTAATGCATGTCTCCACCCATATTACCACAATAATACAGTTATATACCCTCTGTGATTTCAGAAACTTAATCCATTGTATGACATTATTTGCTAAATGACCTGCTATTAGGTAATCACTGCTTTGATGACAACATTTCTGTATTTTGACAAAACAGTAATGACGATATGTTAGCATTGATTTTTTAGGAATGGGCAGGTTTTACTGGTATCATGAGAGGTTCAGTAGCGCACTGACTAGCATGACAATGGGGTAGATTGTATATCAAGACTAACTAGTAAAGTGACTGCAGTCAATTCTGGGACTAAAGATTATGTATGACTTGTGACTGCTAATGACTGAAATGTTAGCTTTCATATTAGAAAGCAGAACATTATTATGAGGTGACATCCTAATTTTGTAAAATGTCTTCAAGGGCCAGATTTACTAAATAGGGAAAATAAGCAATGGAATGTAATTCCAAAAAAACGGCAATGGGAGTGGAAAGTTCTGAGCTTGATCTACTGACGGCATGCAAATTAAAGAATGACCATTTTCATAATGACCAACGCAATCTACCAAGAGCAGCACGAATTAGCATCTGGTTTAAGACATGCTTTTTTTGGGGCGTTAAATAAGGCCGCAAATACCTGTATATTGACTAGTGCAAACCATAGTAAATCACCTCGCATTATCAATTTAAATACTCTCCACATAAATTTTGCGTCTGAAAGGGAAACTCCTGCATATGCATATGAAATAAGGTCAGCTGCAAAACTAACCCTGTCCATGCCTTTTCAGCGCTAATTTTTCACTGAATGTCTTCAGTAAATCTTGACAGTAGCTTTAACATTAACTCCAAAAGATGGTTTGCGCTGACACAAGCTGTTAGTAAATCTGGCCACAAGTTGCTACTTGTAAGCAGTCAAGTATGTACTAAATGGCCGGCAGCAAGGTATAGGCTATACATATTCATGAATGATATACTATAGCAAAACTGAAAAAAAATTCAACTGATAACCTGTTTTGTAGATGGCGTAACTGTGGCCATTGGGCTACTACTTTTGGGATGACCTGGCAACCCTGACCAGAGTGAACTTAGTAAGTCTATGCTAGATTCGATCTGGCTGTCACCTTCAACCAGAATCTGTAACCAATCAGACAGGGTGTAGCACACTTGTTGTAGGCCTATTATGAAATGAATTAATTATCCAGCAATGCTTCCAGACATGAAATATTACCTCTTGCCATGAGCGCAACTCAAAATGGAAGGTTACAAAATATGAAAATGGCATACTGATGTCATAAACATCTCAAAAATGTGAGCATAGTGACAGACAGGCTGTCGTTCTGACGTGTGCAGCTTACTTATCACAAACTTAAAACCTTCTAAACTGTAAACCAACACAGTAAACTAAACCAAAGTGACCAACCTAATAAACAAACCAGCTTTTTATACAATTTCCTTCTAGTTTGGATAAAGTCAAATCTGTTCAGATATATAGTAAGAAATAAACTGAGGCCTAAATCTATCAGACGACAATGAAACAAGCGCAGTCACTTTCGTGCCAAAATAATGGTAATAGTTTCCAAGAACTGCAGCGCAGTTGGCACAATCTTCAGCTATAGGCAGGTACAGTGGCAGGAAACCACTGACAGAAATGCAAGAGCTGTAGATACGTACCATCTGTAACAAAACCAAGAGGGTGTCCTGTTTCACTTTCGTCTGTAATCCAGTCTAAAAGAGAGTTACT
>NW_027508710.1:532500-592500 GCF_051911475.1 Siphateles boraxobius | reverse complement strand
TCCTCCCCGTCTCACATGGCTCCTCCTCCTTTCATGTGGCCCATCCTCTCGTGTGTCTCTTCCACATTTCACATGGCTCCTCCCCCTTTTGTGTGGCCCCTCCTCTCATGTGGCTCCTCCCCGTCTCACATGGCTCCTCCTCCTTTCATGTGGCCCATCCTCTCGTGTGGCTCTTCCTCCTCTTGTGTGTCTCCTCCCTCTCTCGTGTGGCTCCTCCCACAGGGCGGGGCTTATATTCTACCGAAAGGGCGTGCGCTCGCTGGATAAGAAGGGTAAAGAGATCATGTACAACCTGGAGGAGAAGGTCAACTTCTCTGTGTTCCCTTCGCTTCAGGGCGGCCCACACAATCATGCCATCGCTGGCGTCGCCGTGGCTCTCAAACAGGTACCATATATTTGTTCTATATTCTATATTTCTCTTCCACAGGGCTCGTACAAGGTGCTTGAATTTGACGTTTAGAAATATGAGTCCTGGAAAAAACCTGAAAACAGCCATATTTATGAAAAGTTAACTGAATTATTGAAAGACAATATATGTGAAATTAACAATCTTAAACAATCTTTTCACACAAAATCTACCCGTCTGATATAGATATAGAGGCATTTCACATGGTTATGAGTGTGATATTGCTCATAAATATCCAGTATTTGATACATCATTCATTTATTTGTGAGAATAAATCAGTTAAATCATAAGGAAAACGATATCTTTGTCTTAGTATCCTTTCAATGGTTAAAGTTACCGCAGTCATTGCATGTGCTGCACTTTATTTGTACCGTTTTGTTTTATTAGTTTATTTTTGTTGATCTGTTTACCTTTTTAGAATTTGAAAGATACTAAAGATATTGTTTGATAAGTGAGATCTCTGATTGAATTCTTTGAAAACCAAAAAGTTGCGCTTGAACAGTCCTGGAATTTCATTTTACAGTGTCTGTACGAACCCTGCTTGCAGTTTATTAACTGTTCATATTCTGAATTAATATCATTCTGTGTCTCCTATTCCGTCTCATGTTCTTCTGAACAATAGCTTGTGCACTTGGGAACTCATTTATGGGTTTTGATAATGGATGGCTCTTCGTTCGCTCTCTCTCCAGGCCACGACGCCCATGTTTCGTGAGTACATCGCTCAGGTTCTGAAGAACTCCAAGGCCATGGCCGACGCGCTGCTAAAGAAGGGCTTCACACTCGTCTCCGGTGGGTTTTTACACTGAAGTCGAGCTTCTCTTCCAGGGGTCTGAAAATGACTTGTTTATCTGACTGTGTGAAGACTCATCGATCAAAAAATCATGTTGAAAAAGCTCCAGTTCTTCTCTATATCAGTGTCAGTGTTTCTGAACTCCTAAAACTTCTACAACTCCATTGTAGTCTTGAGTTTCTTCCGGGAATGAACACTTCACAATATTCCTCATTATAATAATTAATGTGCAGTATAAAGGGGCGGGGCCTGGTGGAGTTAGTTATGGTTATGGTAAGGGGTGGGACATTTCCCAGACATGCTCAAAGTTCTCGACCAATCACAACACACTGCTCCAGCCGACCAATGAGAACACAGTGGTGTCAAATTTCACATTTTTGTTATACTGCTATATGTGCTCAACAGCGGATGAAGAAGAAGAAAACTAACTGATACAATAGGTGTCTTCGTACCTTCGGTTCTTGGCCACTATATATTAAAATGAGTTTGTTTTTATTAGTAATGTGAAATTGATCACTTAAAGTCCCCCTGTCAATAATTGTATCCCTTAAAACTCATCTTCAATCACCAAAATGACATATTTTAATGTTTTTTCCTTTAAAAAATGTCTTCATGCCTTAAAATATCTTGAATGTAACTCGACACCCTTGCCTCATTTAGTATTCGGAGTTCTATGAATATGCAAATGAGCCCCGCCTCCACTCACTCACTCACTCAGAGATCCACTGGTTGACGATCACACGTTGATCTGATTGGTTACAAGGTAGTTTGTGACGTCAGAAACACCAGCGATTTCAAAGCGTGTTTTTGAGACTGTCTTTGGTTCACTGCAGTTTTAAGCAGAAAATACTCAGCAATGCTGTCGACTTATGAACTTACACATGGTTTGTGTTAAAGCATATTAAAAACACCACATAGACACATAAACAACATTAAAAGCTGGATTTTCACCACGGGGGGACTGACTCATTTAGACTCTTCCACCTATAGCAAATGATTTCATTTATTTAGCCCTTTCCTCAGTTTAATAATTGTTTCTGATGTTTATTATTCACAATCTTCAGCTGCTAATTTCCTCATTATAAGCAGCAGCATTTCACAGAAACACTCTCTCAGTTCCAGGTGAAGCCAAATCACTTTTATTGAAGAATAAACCAGCAGAACGGATGTTTGACTGACTCTGTGTGAAGTGTTGAAGATTTTAATCGTGTTTAATTATGTGTTTGTGCGTTCGGGGCATGTGTGGTGAACATTAATGTTGTTCGTTCGGTGCGAACAGCCCTTCCTCCTGTGGTGAAAATCCAGCTTTTAATGTTGTTTATATGTCTATGTGGTGTTTTTAATCTGCTTTAATACAAATCATGTGTAAGTTCATAAGTCGACAGCATTGCTGAGTATTTTCTCCTTAAAACTGCAGTGAACCAAAGACAGTCTCAAAAACACGCTTTGAAATCGCTGGTGTTTCTGACGTCACAAACTACCTTGTAACCAATCAGATCAACGTCAACGAGTGGATCTCTGAGGGAGTGAGTGGAGGCGGGGCTCATTTGCATATTCATAGGACAGCGCATACTAAATGAGGCAAGGGTGTCGAGTTACATTCAAGATATTTTAAGGCGTGAAAAAAACGTCTAAATATGTCAATTTGGTGATCAAAGATGTTTTTAAGGGATAAAGTGAGAGAGTTTTAAGGGATAAAATTATTGACTACCGGGGGAATGTGTGAAATCAAGCCGTGAATCAGCTGTAGTTTTTTCCGACACATATGCAAAACTAATTGAATGGCTGTATGTTTCTCTACACAGCTGTTCGCTCTTTATATCATCACACATGTTGTGTTGCTTCAGTTCTGTGTCTAAAGCAGCTGCAAATCATTTTCACCTTGTTTAATATTGACAGACGACGATCCAACGGTCGTTACACTCATGACATCAAAACTGAATCAGTTTGCACTAACAAACTAAACATTTCGAGGTTCTCAGAAGCAGAAGTCGTCATGGTTTAGTGAACTTCTATAAAGTATAATGGAAACTACAAGATAGCATTTTTATGACTTTATAAAAGAGGAAAAAATATTGAGAGATCGATTACGTTGGTCAAAAGAGAGAAATATGTCAGATTTACACTCACACTGCAGCGTTAACTAGTCTTCTGTCATTTAATGCCAAGATATCACACAAAGTATAACGCTATAAATGGACTTTGCATTTTTTTACAAATGAAAAACCTTGCAAATCAAGTCTCCTATATAATAATTGAAGTAAAATGGGTAATGAAAAGTTGATTTTTTTTTAATGACTTAGTCTTTGCACAATGGCTTTTTAAACACTGGGTCGGTTCTTCCCCCTATGTCACGCTTGACCTTTCACCCTGATTACGTAATGTCACATAGCGCATCACAGCTCGTGCAAGACCAGCATTAGTGGTTAAAGTATATAAATGTTTATTTAGTTATAAATGTGCGCTGGTTTGTCTAGATCAGACTCTTATTCCTCGGCTGGATCGTGTCGAGACTTTGAAGCTGCACTGAAACTCACATTTGGACCTTCGACCCGTTGGACTCCATTGAAGTCACTATATTAATATTAATTCTGAAGTGAACTAATCCTTTAAGTGTCTATTGAAGCGACCCAAGAACTCTATTGACTGAGTGTTTGTGTTGTGCATGTTCAGGAGGAACCGATAATCATCTGGTTCTGGTGGATCTGAGGCCTCAGGGAATGGACGGAGCGCGTGCAGAACGAGTTCTGGAACTGGTGTCCATCACGGCCAACAAGAACACGTGTCCCGGAGACAAGAGCGCGCTCACGCCCGGCGGCCTTCGACTGGGTGAGAAACGCCACGCATGCTCAAATAAAGCACACACTAGCTGTGTTTACACTCAAAGTAACGGATTTAATATTGTTTAATATATAAATCATGTGCGTATAAAGCAGCGTTTCCATCCCATGTGTTCAAGAGAACCAAAGCCGTCACAAAATATCAGTAATAAAGACTGAAGTTTCAGCATTTGGGCCCTTTTTCCCTCCATCGTAAATGAGTGTGTGTCGAGCGTCAGACGAAACGCAATAAACGCTGTCATGTTCTGTAGCGTTCGGATGCTGGTGTTCGGGAACACACTCGTGTGTGTGAGACGCTTCTGGAGGGAATTAAACACAATCATTCTGATCACACGCTTCGAGAAACACCAAACCAACCTTAGAGATGCTGCGACGCCATTGGCCCACTGGTTACTCCAGTTATCCAATCACAGCTGATGCTGAGGGAAAAGTCACACCTCAAGGGATTTATTTTAAATGTTATGTGCATCTTGCTTTTTCCATATAGTGTTTTTTTGTGCGATTATAACAAAATTTACATGAAAATAGGTGGATGGAAACGATGTTATATGAAATTACACCAGTAACTACTTTCACATTAGAAGGTTAATTTGTGTTTCACAGACACTGTGACATCAAAATGGATCATTGTTTTAATAATCTTGAATCAAATTAACTTCGTCTTCTCACATCAAGGGATTTATTCAGTAGATGTGTTTCCATCATAGTTTATGCGCATGTCTTCTTATTGGATAAAAATAGTATCCATTTCAATTTAGTGCATGAGTTTTTTATGCGCATTTTTAAGATTTTATGGGTTGTTTTTTTGCAATATTCCAAAATTCACATAAAATTAGGTGTATGGAAACATAGCAATTGAGTGCATGAGTTTTTTATGCGCATTTGTAAGATTTTATGCGCATCTTGGCATTTTTTTTATGCAATATCCCAAAATTCACATAAAATATAGGTGTATGGAATTGAGTGCCGTAATTCATCTTCTGGTGTCCCAGGAACCCCTGCGCTCACGTCACGCCAGTTCAAGGAATCAGACTTTCATCAGGTTGTGGATTTCATAGATCAGGGCATCAAGATCGCTCTGGACGTGAAGACCAAGACCAGTGAGTAAACCACTGGAAACCACATGAGTAAACCATACAGTGATTATCGTGCTCTATTGACTGTTTGCCTGACAACATTACATTGTTTTTTTTTCTACATTAAAAGAAAAAATACATGCAGGAAAACAGCTTTCTGTTCTGAAATTTTCTCTTACATTAACCCTTGTGCATCAATTAAAAAAACTTACAAATATATCAAAATATCAAATATATATATACAAAAATATCCATGTCAAAAAACGGTCTTGGAAGCACAGACTTAAATTTGGTCTCATTTTAAAGACCCTTGGCAATAATTGTTGAAGTAAAAAAAAATTAATAAGTGAAACTGAAAAAAAGTTATATAGGTTTAAGTTTATAAAAATGATTTATGAACATTATTTTATATAAAATTCATATTTTATGAAATATGTTGTAACTCTAAACCCGCTAGAAAATCAAAGCCATAAATCTAAGTTATGTTCCCAATTTGAGGTTGATATCTTAAAAAATGAGCTTTCGGTGAGATTTAGCTTGGACGCAGTGACACATTTTCCCCATTAGATGCAGAAAAACTCACTGGGACAAACGGTGGTTGGGTTTGTGATTTTTCTCTCTCAAATATTACAAGCACACACACACACTTTTTAATTACACATATGCAAACCACACTCTGATATCCACACCAACACACCCACACAATTATCACTGCATAATTTATCCAATTGGCTCTATAATATACCGAAGCAGAAAACAGGGATAAAGCGAGTATTTGCTTTAAAGGCCAAACCTGAAAATATGACACAATCTGGTAAATTTTTTTTAAAAATTAAAATTTTGAAGCCAACAAAGATTGCATAGTTTTATAGTTAAATGGCCCTGGGATTAAAAATTGCAGTTTCAATGGGGACATTTTTGTCCAAAGGGTCCTGATATGAACTATTTAGTGTTATTAACGCAAAGATTTTTTAAAGGAAATGAAGGTGAAATAGTAAAATTCTAATAAAAATACACACCTGTGCCAAATTTTATGTTAGCATAAACACAGGCAAAGTGATCAAAAAAACAAAACTGATGAAGACAGAAATGTCCATAAGGATGCTCAAGGGTTAAATCAAATATAATGATCGATTCATCACATGTTATTTATATGTCTGTGGTGTTTTTAATATGCTTTAAAATTCCGATAAAAATAGACACCTGTGGATAAATGCATGCAGCTGGCATTAACACAGGCAAAATGATAAAAAATGAAAAAGACAATTTCCATAAGGAATGGTTAAAATTATTTATTTTTTTTATAGAAAAACTGTCTGATTTCAAGAGTTTCCTGCTGGAAGATGCAGAGACGGCATCTCGTATCGCTGATCTGCGTTCACGCGTCGAGGCTTTCGCCCGTCCGTTCCCGATGCCTGGATTCCACGACCATTAAACCGGGAGATCTGGGTAAAACGGAGCGGATCGAATCCCGTTAACACACACTTACGAAGAGGCCTGTTTTTCTTTATATTGTTTTTTTTTTTTTGTCTAGCTTTATGATCAATCACTACTTTATTAATCATTCACTGGAACTAAAAGTCTTAAATTGACTAGTAGTGCATGTAGGAAATCTCCCAATCCCATCAAACTGACTTGAATATGGAAGAGTGAAACACTCTGGACAGTATTTGACAATAGACAGTGTTTTGTTCCTTCGGGATGATGTTCGAAATCTTTATCTTCCATATCAAGTGAGGAACAAACAATTCTATAATAGACTAATGATGCTAAATGTTTACAGATTGTGATTCTCATTATTTTTCTTCTAAAAAGCTCAGAACAATTTTTTTACTCGAGTCTTAGTAGTTCTTCGGCCTATGGTAATGGAAGCTGTTTTTGTAAATGTACAGTAGTGTATGTAAAGACTGTGAACATCTGGAGTGTGTGTGTGTCGTTGTCGGATCTCATCCGAGCGTTTATGCCGCAGTTGTGAACAGATGATATTGATAAATACTTTCACGATGCACACGTCTACAATCTTCCACGTTCATTCTCCAGGATTCTGCCTGACAAACATTTTTATCACAACAAGATTCTTTGTAAATGGACAGATCTTTACAAATGATTTTCTAAAACGTCTAATCCCAATAAAATCAAGCCTGTAGAAAAATGCATCTCTTTTTGCTGATCGTGTGTGTGTGTGTGTGTGTGTGTGTGTGTGTGTGTGTGTGTGTGTGTGTGTGTGTGGGTGTGGGTGTGTGTGTGTGTGTGTGTGTGTGTGTGTGTGGGTGTGTGTGTGTGTGTGTGTGGGTGGGTGGAGATTATTGATCGACTCTGTTCTGATCACAGCAGTAGTTCTGGCCCGTCATCTTTAGTGGAATAATGTGTTTTGAGTCAGAAGATTATTCAGAAACATGCATTTAAAAATACATCTCGGAGTAAATATGACAGACTGAAAGAGCTGCTGCTTAATCAATGGATTAAAGTGAGCATTAAAACTCAGAACCTGTGGAGAGTTTGTTCACGTCAAGCAAACCCTAAAATCATAAGAAAGAAATAAGTAATTATATTTTGCATGTGAAGTTTACTTACAGATTTCAACACATAAACTCTTTAAATTAATTTAGTGTGGGATTTACTTTGAAACTGTTTTCACGCAAAAATTGCAAGTACATTTCACAAATAATAATGAAAACACTTTACAATAAGGTTTCATTTGTTAACATGAACTAACAATGAACAATTCTTCTACAGTATTTATTCATTTTAGTTAATTTCTACATTTACTAATACACTTTTTAATTCATAAGTTATATATGTTAACATTAGTTAATGCATTGTGTAAAAACAATGAACAATTGTATTTTTATGAACTAACATTGATAAATAACATTAATAAAGTTTTTTTTTAACCAAATATGGCATAATTGGTATCATAGTTCTCTGTATGACTGAATGAATCTATAATAAAATAATAATAATAATAACCAAAAGCTATTGGTCATTTTGGAATTTCATTATTAATTTGACCACATGGTGGCGGTGTCTTGAAACTTTGAGTAACTTCAGGGCATAGTGCTGATTACACATAATGTGTTCGTAAAAAAATATATTTTACAACTAAATTCAAAATTGTCAATGCCCAAAATTCGCCTCGGTATGCTGCAATGTTTGGGCAAATCGTTATATAAGCAAAAAAAAGCAATTTTTCCATTACTCCTGACCAGTAGGTGGCGCTATGCCGAAACACTGCAAGTATCCTAAGGTCATGATTGTGATGACATATACCAAGTTTCACCTCAATACGCTAAAGCGTTGCGGAGATATAGCCTTACGTCCATTTTTACGTTCTCTTCCTCAAATTAATTCGTGCATTATTCAAAAATGGTTCCGTTTATTAAAAAGCCAGCATGGTCTAAAAATGTCGTGAGCTAATTTTGCTGAAAATCAGATAAAACCGTTTAGGATGAGTTCGGGAAAAATCAAGATGGCGGATACATTTTCAGAGGTTGCAATCGAATCTTGAGTCAAGGAATCAGAAGAAAAAATAATTTCTTTCTAGCCCTTATGGATCAAAAATTATTAGCATAAACCACAGTGCAACTTTGAACAGTTGGTGGCGCTAGAGGGATCGAGTTAGAGACTCCAAAATTGCGGTGGTTCATGTTCAGACTGTCCTCTATCTGTGTGCCAAATTTAATTGTTTTCCCGCAAGTGTTTCTACTGGCTGCCATGTTTACTCTCAATCTGCGAACAAACGCATCATGAGTGAATCCCGCTGTCATCGGTTCGCGCCATTGGTCCGTGTCGGAGTGTGTGTTTGCGTTGTGATCTCGGAGATGAGCTGAGGTGTTCGGGAATCCTCTCTCCCTCCTTCTCCTCCTTCAGGCACAGACAGGCACTAATTTGACAATAAATCAGCGAGGGACTGATATACGACAGCGGTTGCAATTAATTGCGCGCGTTTATTTGGAGTGGCACGTCTGCGTTTGAACGCGTGTCATAATTAAAGCCCTGCAGGACCGTGATGTGGCGTTACGGAGTCGATGGCTTAAGTGGCGTTTTAGAGTCCCATTTAAACTCCAAACAATGGCTAATGTGCTGTAATCATCTCATAATAAAGTGTAAGTGTCTGTTATAGAGCAATAACAGTCCCGTGGAGAGATGAGGAAGAAGCTTCACTCATCAGTCAAGAGCCTGACAGACCCCAAGAAGAAGAACAGAACACACACACACACACTGCATTACTGTACTTACAGGAATAGTTCAGCTAGAAATTAATATTTGTTTAGCGTCCCTCATTACTTTTGAAAAGTGTCCATCAGTGCCAGTTAATGCGGGTTTGAAACATGAACGTTTGTTTCTGCCGTGTACAGAATAAAACACTAAAAAAGGAATTTCATTCTTTCATTTTCGATCATTTTGGGGTTTTTTGGTATCATATGAGCTAAATTTTTATCAGTCATTTTGCTTCATTCATCAGTTCAGTCTGTCTCTAAAGCTAATGGAAACAAGTTTACCTTTAATATTAAGTCGGCATGAAAATCAAGTCTTTTCTTCTCTATTGTGCCGTATATATCAGAGTGAAACGCTTCTGGAACAAGAACAAAAGTGGGCGGGGCTTGATTGTGTCTGTGAGGAATTGATTGAATGGTGGTTTGCAATTGGCTGATCTCATGTGAGTGACAGGTTTCCCCGTCCTCGTCATCAGAGAAGAGAAGAGATGCTGCAAGAGGAACTTATTCTGATTCAACATTATTAGCACAATAATGATGTGCACCAATAAATCATTTAGAATAAGCACTAATATTTCTTGAAAAAGTTGATTTCACGGTGACATTAAGTACAATTTAATATGGGAACTTCTTTGCTTTCACTGAAGTTTGCTTTTGTCTTGATACTTTTTATATTCTGCCTCAGGTCTGTGTACATTTCACAGCCATGCAAACACACAATTGTGTTTGTTTACACCTGAGCTGAACAAACGCACACATACACACACATATGTCTGGTGAACAGATTTTCACACTGAAGTCTCAGCTGTGACCAACAGCTCGAGGAAGCTGTTCTCACTTCACACTCTCAAACACACACTCACATTCACTCACAAATATACACACACAAACACTTACTCACTGATACACACTCACAAACACACCCACTGACATTCACTCACACACACACACACACACAGGTGTGATGCAGAACACGGAGCTGAAGGCCAGAACTGATTGTGCTGCTTCTCTCGCCGTGTGTTTGTCATTTCATATATTGTCTTATTAAACAGGACCCTGTGGAAACAACCATTGATAATTAAAGGAGTAGTTCAGCCAAGAATGAAACTACAAAAAACTCCCTAACAGTGTCATATACCACTAGTCTATGAGACTTTATTCCAAAACTAAAGTCATAAAGTCTTACTGCGGCTCTCAGATCTGATTTGTATTGATCATGGTCTGATTTCACTGTAAATGATCTGTGTGAACATTCTGCTGAACGTCTGCTGAGGGTCTAAACGTCTACTGAACGTCTGCTGAATGTCTTCTAAACGTCTGCTGAAGGTCTGCTGAACGTCTGCTGAATGTCTTCTAAACGTCTGCTGAAGGTCTGCTAAACGTCTGCTCAACGTCTGCTGAACGTCTTCTAAATGTCTGCTGATCGTCTTCTAAACGTCTGCTAAACGTCTGCTCAACGTCTTCTAAACGTCTGCTGAAGGTCTGCTCAACGTCTGCTGAACATTTGCTCAACAACTGCTCAATGTCTTCTGATCATCTGCTCAACGTCTTCTGAACGTCTGCTGAACATCTGCTAAACGTCTTCTGAACGTGATCTAAACGTTTGTTGAACATCTGCACGTCTTCTAAACATCTGATGTACATCTGCTGAACTTCTGAACGTCTGCTGAACATCTGCTAAACGTCTGCTAAACGTCTGCTGAACATCTGCTAAACGTCTGCTGAACATCTGCTAAACGTTGGCTGAACATCTGCTCAACGTCTGCTGTACGTCTGCTCAATGCCTTCTAAACGTCTGCTGAATGTCTTCTGAACGTGAACTTAACGTCTGTTGGACATCTGCTCAACATCTTCTAAATGTCTGCTGAACATCTTCTAAACATCTGCTCAATGTTTTCTGACCGTCTGCTGAACAACTTCTAAACGTCTGCTGAACATCTGCTCAACGTCTGCTAAATGTCTGCTGAACATCTGCTCAACGTCTTCTGACCGTCTGCTGAACGTCTTCTGAACATCTGCTCAACGTCTGCTAAACGTCTGCTGAACATCTGCTCAATGTCTTCTGACCGTCTGCTCAACGTCTTCTGACCGTCTGCTCAACGTCTTCTGACCGTCTGCTCAACGTCTTCTGACTGTCTGCTCAACATCTTCTGACCGTCTTCTAAACGTCTTTTGAACGTCTTCTAAACTTCTGCTCAACGTCTTCTGAACATCTGCTCAACGTCTGCTGAACATCTGCTCAACAGCTGCAGAACGTCTTCTGAACGTCTGCTAAACATTTACTGAACGTCTGCTGTACGTCTGCTGTACATCTGCTAAATGTCTGCTGTACATCTGCTAAACGTCTGCTGTACATCTGCTGAAAGTCTGCTGTACGTCTGCTGTATGTCTGTTGAACGTCTGCTAAACGTCTGCTGTACATCTGCTGTACGTCTGCTGTACATCTGCTGAACGTCTGCTGTACATCTGCTGTACGTCTGCTGAACGTCTGCTGTACATCTGCTAAACGTCTGATGTACGTCTGCTGAACGTCTGCTGTACGTCTGCTGAACGTCTGCTGTACATCAGCTAAACGTCTGCTGTACATCTGCTGTACGTCTGCTAAACGTATGCTGTATGTCTGTTGAACGTCTGCTAAACGACTGCTGTACATCTGCTGTATGTCTGCTGTACATCTGCTGAACGTCTGCTGTACATCTGCTGTACGTCTGCTAAACGTCTGCTGTACGTCTGCTGAACGTCTGCTGTACATCTGCTAATCGTCTGCTGTACATCTGCTGTACGTCTGCTAAACGTCTGCTGAACGTCTGCTGTACGTCTGCTGAACGTCTGCTGTACATCTGCTGTATGTCTGCTAAACATCTGCTGAACGTTTGCTGTACATCTGCTAAACGTATGCTGTACATCTGCTGTACGTCTGCTAAACGTCTGCTGAACGTCTGCTGTACGTCTGCTAAACGTCTGCTGTAGGTCTGTTGTACGTCTGCTAAACGTCTGCTGTACGTATGCTGTACGTCTGCTAAACGTCTGCTGTACGTATGCTGAACGTCTGCTGTACATCTGCTGTACGTCTGCTGAACGTCTGCTAAACGTCTGCTGTACGTCTGTTGTACGTCTGCTAAACGTCTGCTGTACGTCTGCTAAACGTCTGCTGTACGTCTGCTAAACGTCTGCTGTACGTCTGCTAAACGTCTGCTGTACGTCTGTTGTACATCTGCTAATCGTATGCTGTACGTCTGCTAAACGTCTGCTGTACGTCTGCTAAACGTCTGTTGTACGTCTGCTGTACGTCTGCTAAACGTCTGCTGTACGTCTGCTGTACGTCTGCTAAACGTCTGCTGTACGTATGCTGAACGTCTGCTGTACGTCTGCTGAACGTCTGCTGTACGTCTGCTAAACGTCTGCTGTACGTCTGCTAAACGTCTGCTGTACGTCTGCTGTACGTCTGCTAAACGTCTGCTGAACGTCTGCTGCACATCTGCTGTACGTCTGCTGAACGTCTGCTGTACGTCTGCTGTACGTATGCTGAACGTCTGCTGTAGGTCTGCTGTACCGATGCTGAACGTCTGCTGTACATCTGCTAAACGTATGCTGAACGTCTGCTGTAGGTCTGCTGTACGTATGCTGAACGTCTGCTGTACATCTGCTAAACGTATGCTGAACGTCAGCTGTACGCCTGGTGAAAGCCTGCTGAACGTCTGCTGAACGTCTGCTAAACGTCTGCTCAATGTCTGCTGATGAAGAGAGAGTCAGAATGAAGTGAGGGTGAGTAACTGCATCACTGAATCTTCATTGTTTGCTGTTATTCCTTCAAAAACTGATTGTGATTTTCCTTTTATATCAGACGTAGTGTCTAGTATTTCTAAATGCACAACCTCATCATTTTATTTCATACTGTTATTAGAATCACGTAGCAGTTACAAGTTATGATGAATGCAGGTAAGTCAAAAAAATGTCTAAAACTAGTTTTTCATTTGTATAACAGTTAAAGTTTTTCAGCATGTAATTGATATTTACATTCATCTCCATCACTGTTATATTGTCCAGAATCCATCAAGATGCTTGACTTTACAGTACAAAAGCATGATTTCAGCACAAAAACTATTTGCATTGCATATAGATATTAAAATGCAAGCTAATTTGCATATCTTGTTACTAGATAGTTTTTTTTCTCTAAAAAACAAATTGACAGACATGTAGATCTTTTCAGTCACTACTTGTTTGTTTGTTGCATGATATTCCTGAAGGGTATTTATATGAACTGAATAGAGACTTATATTTGGATATTATGCAGCTTAAATAACAATGGTTAGGTGAATTAATGCATTGTTTAGTTCAAGTAATGGATGAGCATTTCCTGCTGGTCATTAATCAATGTGATCTTCAGATGCTCACAAACACACGGCCGTCACTAGTCTCTGAACTCCTCAAGCTTGACTCTTTGTTTACAGCTCATGTGAATATTAGAGCAGAATATGCATTATTTATTTATTTATTGGGATTGTTTCTGTAGTTGTTTGTATTTGTATAGCGGGACGGTTTGCTCAGTGTGTGTTTGTGTGTTCGGCCTGTAGATGAATAGCGATACAAAAAATAACAAATGGAGGCGATGCAATCGTGACGGGTCACAGCGTCTTCCGCTTAGGTAATGACGGCCCGTGTGTGTGTGTGTGTGTGTGATTATGCCTCATGCATTTCTTCAACCAACCTGATTACCTGTCAGCATGTGCTGGAGCCTGACAGAAGCAGCTCTCACACGCCGCAGGTGGAGCGTCTGGAGGTGTGTGTGTGTGTGAAGCCAGAGATGAGGAGCATACTCTTCATTGAAGCACTGAATGCTTTTGGGTGTGTGTGTGTCACTATGTGCCAGTGTGTGTGTGTGTGTGTGTTTGGGTACCCAGCTGTGCAGAGGACAGGAGTGATTGCTGCTAGATAACATGCATTATTCTCACTATGCTCACGCTGCCCGGCAATTCTCCCTCCTAATGTCCTGCAAATATGCCCACAACAAACTTACAGGCTTTTCTAAAGGGCCACAAACATTTGGTTTTCGGCGGTTGGACAAAGATGCCGCACATTTGTGTTCTCGAACAAATAGAGACTCAAACTGTGACGTGTGTGACAAACAAATTTGATTCTCATGTTTTTTTTTTTTAAAGGAATAGTTCACTCAGAAATTGCAATTTTGTGGTGAGTTCAGTTGTGATCGGTTATGAGACGCGTGAGAATCATCACTGTCAAACCACAATACATCACTCCTAACATGTGAAGTACATATGTATATGTGAAATATTACAATTTATATAGTAAAGTGCAATTTATTCCTGTGATTAAAGCTGACTTTTCAGCATCATTACTCCAGTCCTCAGTGTCACATGATCCTTCAGAAATCATTTTAATATGCAGATTTGATGCTCAGGAAACATTTATTGTTATTAATCTTGAAAACAGTGCTGCTTTACATTTTTAGCTAGCTATTAAAATAAGCGATTTAATTTGTTTTCAGTGGGTGCAGGAGTATCAGTGTGTGTGTGTGTGTGTGTGTGTTGATCCTCTGAGGTCTTTTAAAAGTCAGGTCCTTCCTTCTTCAGACGCTCATAGTCTGTGTTGATGGCCACCAACTGTGTAGAGAGAACGAGAGAATACATTTAAATGTAGTTAGCGTAAATTAAGATCATCAGAATCTCATAAACGACAAACAAGAGCTCTCACACTCTCTCACACACACACACACACACTGACAATAACAAAAACACTCACACTCAGTGTCTGACAGGTTCTGAAGCCCTTTGTTTCGTGATCTGGCTCCTTGTTTGTTTTTCAGGAAAAGTGTATGAGAGACCATGTATTCGTGAACTGTATGTTTTTTTACTATATAAATTAAATATACATTGATTTGTATTAAAGCTACTAAAGTTATTCAGTCAAGAGCAGTGAGTGATTTTGCCTTTAACATTAATGAAGACAGCAGCTGGTACAGTATTTGCATTAGGCTTTTAAGACTGAATGCATGATCTAATATAATGACACGCATTTGATTTTTTTCCCAACTGTTTATTCACTGAAAACATAACTGACTGTCTTTATGTAAATACTCGCTAATACAGACATTTTGACATGTTTTTGTGTATATTTGACAGCTTAGATGCGCTTGAAACCCTAAGTATACTTTGCTCGTCTCGAAACTTACAAAAATATGTTCTAAGAACGTTTTGCTAACGTTCCCGTTAAGTTATGAAAACAGTATTTCTGAATGTCCAGTTATTCTAAATAAAAACGTTAAGTGAACATTCCATTCCTGGAGCAACTAGGGGTTAAGTGTCTTGCTCAGGGACACATTGGTGTCTCACAGTGGATTCGAACCCGGGTCTCTCACACCAAAGGCATGTGTCTTATCCACTGCGCCATCACCACCCCGACCATCATTACTTTTCAATGTTCTGTGATCGTTACTTTTGAATGTTCTCTGATCGTTACTTTTGAATGTTCTCTGAAAGTTACTTTTGAATGTTCTCTGATCGTTACTTTTGAATGTTCTCTGATCGTTACTTTTGAATGTTCTCTGATCGTTACTTTTGAATGTTGTCTGATCGTTACTTTTGAATGTTCTCTGATCGTTACTTTTGAATCTTCTCTGATCGTTACTTTTGAATGTTCTCTGATCGTTACTTTTGAATGTTCTCTGAAAGTTACTTTTGAATGTTCTCTGAACGTTACTTTTGAATGTTCTCTGATCGTTACTTTTGAATGTTCTCTGATCGTTACTTGGTCTCTGATCGTTACTTTTGAATGTTCTCTGAAAGTTACTTTTGAATGTTCTCTGATCGTTACTTTTGAATGTTCTCTGATCGTTACTTTTGAATGTTCTCTGAAAGTTACTTTTGAATGCTCTCTGATCGTTACTTTTGAATGTTCTCTGAAAGTTACTTTTGAATGCTCTCTGATCGTTACTTTTGAATGTTCTCTGAACGTTACTTTTGAATGTTCTCTGAAAGTTACATTTGAATGTTCTCTGATCGTTACTTTTGAATGTTCTCTGAACGTTACTTTTGAATGTTCTCTGATCGTTACTTTTGAATGTTCTCTGATCGTTACTTGGTCTCTGATCGTTACTTTTGAATGTTCTCTGAACGTTACTTTTGAATGTTCTCTGAAAGTTACTTTTGAATCTTCTCTGATCGTTACTTTTGAATGTTCTCTGAACGTTACTTTTGAATGTTCTCTGAAAGTTACTTTTGAATGTTCTCTGAAAGTTACTTTTGAATGTTCTCTGATCGTTACTTTTGAATGTTCTCTGATCGTTACTTTTGAATGTTCTCTGATCGTTACTTGGTCTCTGATCGTTACTTTTGAATGTTCTCTGAACGTTACTTTTGAATGTTCTCTGAAAGTTACTTTTGAATCTTCTCTGAACGTTACTTTTGAATGTTCTCTGATCGTTACTTTTGAATGTTCTCTGATCGTTACTTGGTCTCTGATCGTTACTTTTGAATGTTCTCTGAACGTTACTTTTGAATGTTCTCTGAAAGTTACTTTTGAATCTTCTCTGATCGTTACTTTTGAATGTTCTCTGAACGTTACTTTTGAATGTTCTCTGAAAGTTACTTTTGAATCTTCTCTGATCGTTACTTTTGAATGTTTTCTTAACGTTACTTTTGAATGTTCTCTGAACGTTACTTTTGAATGTTCTCTGATCGTTACTTTTGAATGTTCTCTGATCGTTACTTTTGAATGTTCTCTGATCGTTACTTTTGAATGTTCTCTGAAAGTTACTTTTGAATGTTCTCTGATCGTTACTTTTGAATGTTCTCTGATCGTTACTTTTGAATGTTCTCTGAAAGTTACTTTTGAATGTTCTCTGATCGTTACTTTTGAATGTTCTCTGAAAGTTACTTTTGAATGTTCTCTGATCGTTACTTTTGAATGTTCTCTGAAAGTTACTTTTGAATGTTCTCTGATCGTTACTTTTGAATGTTCTCTGATCGTTACTTTTGAATGTTCTCTGAAAGTTACTTTTGAATGTTCTCTGATCGTTACTTTTGAATGTTCTCTGAAAGTTACTTTTGAATGTTCTCTGATCGTTACTTTTGAATGTTCACTGATCGTTACTTTTGAATGTTCTCTGATCGTTACTTTTGAATGTTCTCTGATCGTTACTTTTGAATGTTCTCTGATCGTTACTTTTGAATGTTCTCTGAACGTTACTTTTGAATGTTCTCTGAAAGTTACTTTTGAATGTTCTCTGAACGTTACTTTTGAATGTTCTCTGAACGTTACTTTTGAATGTTCTCTGAACGTTACTTTTGAATGTTCTCTGATCGTTACTTTTGAATGTTCTCTGAACGTTACTTTTGAATGTTCTCTGAAAGTTACTTTTGAATGTTCTCTGATCGTTACTTTTGAATGTTCTCTGATCGTTACTTTTGAATGTTCTCTGAACGTTACTTTTGAATGTTCTCTGAAAGTTACTTTTGAATCTTCTCTGATCGTTACTTTTGAATGTTTTCTTAACGTTACTTTTGAATGTTCTCTGAACGTTACTTTTGAATGTTCTCTGATCGTTACTTTTGAATGTTCTCTGATCGTTACTTTTGAATGTTCTCTGATCGTTACTTTTGAATGTTCTCTGATCGTTACTTTTGAATGTTCTCTGAACGTTACTTTTGAATGTTCTCTGAACGTTACTTTTGAATGTTCTCTGAAAGTTACTTCTGAATGTTCTCTGATCGTTACTTTTGAATGTTCTCTGATCGTTACTTTTGAATGTTCTCTGAACGTTACTTTTCAATGTTCTCTGATCGTTACTTTTGAATGTTCTCTGATCGTTACATTTGAATGTTCTCTGATCGTTACTTTTGAATGTTCTCTGATCGTTACTTTTGAATGTTCTCTGATCGTTACTTTTGAATGTTTTCTGATCGTTACTTTTGAATGTTCTCTGACCGTTACTTTTCAATGTTCTCTGATCGTTACTTTTGAATCTTCTCCGATCGTTACTTTTGAATGTTCTCCGATCGTTACTTTTGAATGTTCTCTGATCGTTACTTTTGAATGTTCTCTGATCGTTACTTTTGAATGTTCTCTGATCGTTACTTTTCAATGTTCTCTGATCGTTACTTTTCAATGTTCTCTGATCGTTACTTTTGAATGTTCTCTGAACGTTACTTTTGAATGTTCTCTGAACGTTACTTTTGAATGTTCTCTGATCGTTACTTTTCAATGTTCTCTGATCGTTACTTTTGAATGTTCTCTGAACGTTACTTTTGAATGTTCTCTGATCGTTACTTTTGAATGTTCTCTGATCGTTACTTTTCAATGTTCTCTGATCGTTACTTTTCAATGTTCTCTGATCGTTACTTTTCAATGTTCTCTGATCGTTACTTTTCAATGTTCTCTGATCGTTACTTTTGAATGTTCTCTGAACGTTACTTTTGAATGTTCTCTGAACGTTACTTTTGAATGTTCTCTGATCGTTACTTTTCAATGTTCTCTGATCGTTACTTTTGAATGTTCTCTGAACGTTACTTTTGAATGTTCTCTGATCGTTACTTTTGAATGTTCTCTGATCGTTACTTTTCAATGTTCTTTGATCGTTACTTTTGAATGTTCTCTGATTGTTACTTTTGAATGTTCTCTGATTGTTACTTTTGAATGTTCTCTGATCGTTACTTTTGAATGTTTTCTGATCGTTACTTTTCAATGTTCTCTGATCGTTACTTTTGAATCTTCTCCGATCGTTACTTTTGAATGTTCTCTGATCGTTACTTTTCAATGTTCTCCGATCGTTACTTTTGAATCTTCTCCGATCGTTACTTTTGAATGTTCTCTGATCGTTACTTTTGAATGTTCTCTGATCGTTACTTTTGAATCTTCTCCGATCGTTACTTTTGAATGTTCTCTGATCGTTACTTTTCAATGTTCTCCGATCGTTACTTTTGAATGTTCTCTGATCGTTACTTTTGAATGTTCTCTGATCGTTACTTTTGAATGTTCTCTGATCGTTACTTTTGAATCTTCTCCGATCGTTACTTTTGAATGTTCTCTGATCGTTACTTTTGAATCTTCTCCGATCGTTACTTTTGAATGTTCTCTGATCGTTACTTTTGAATGTTCTCTGATCGTTACTTTTGAATGTTCTCTGATCGTTACTTTTGAATCTTCTCCGATCGTTACTTTTGAATGTTCTCTGATCGTTACTTTTCAATGTTCTCCGATCGTTACTTTTGAATCTTCTCCGATCGTTACTTTTGAATGTTTTCTGATCGTTACTTTTCAATGTTCTCTGATCGTTACTTTTGAATCTTCTCCGATCGTTACTTTTGAATGTTCTCTGATCGTTACTTTTCAATGTTCTCCGATCGTTACTTTTGAATGTTCTCTGATCGTTACTTTTGAATGTTCTCTGATCGTTACTTTTGAATGTTCTCTGATCGTTACTTTTGAATGTTCTCTGATTGTTACTTTTGAATGTTCTCTGATCGTTACTTTTGAATGTTCTCTGATTGTTACTTTTGAATGTTCTCTGATCGTTACTTTTGAATGTTCTCTGATCGTTACTTTTGAATGTTCTCTGATCGTTACTTTTGAATGTTCTCTGATCGTTACTTTTGAATCTTCTCTGATCGTTACTTTTGAATGTTCTCTAATTGTTACTTTTGAATGTTTTATGATCGTTACTTTTCAATGTTCTCTGATCGTTACTTTTCAATGTTCTCTGATCGTTACTTTTCAATGTTCTCTGATCGTTACTTTTGATGTGCTTATTTACAATCAATCAATCATTAGTTAAAGTTGAGTGAGTAATGCAGGGTTTATGACGTGAATGATTCCTCTTGTTGAGGAGAGTTTGCTGTTACTTTACTAAGTGACCAGACGCATAATTTCTCCTGCTTGACCATGAAACGGCTGAAAGAATCCCATAGTTCCTGCATTCATGCTTTGCTGTTTTTGTGAAAAGGTCTCGGAGCGTCAGGTTTACTGTGACAGAAAGCATGTTTATGTTCTGAATGTGTGACAGGAGACACGTTCTTCAGCCGGTGTTATTTTATTCTCATATTCACATTGATCTCTCTCTGCTTCTGTTTCTCTCATTATGATTAATGTTGAGACGCTGCCGGATTTCTTGATTTCTGACCTTTGGCTCCTTTTGAGAATTAAACATGTCGAGTCGTGACCTTTCGTGAGCCTGAACGCAAACTTCCCATGAACACGCGTGTCTTCTCTGAGGAATCCTCTCTCATTCTCTCCGTCTGCCTTTGTTAATTCTTTTATTAATGGTTGGAGGTGATCAAGATGTTCCAAACGAGAACAAAACATTCACCCACTGCGATATAAATTATTCCTTCTAAAGCAGACGTGAACGAACGCTGTGTTTTTCACACGAGCCTCAGGCGCACAAGGCTTATCTAGAAACAAGTCACCATGAAATCAAAACGGACGAATCTTATTTTTTTAACGGAATATTGCATTGTTTATTCTAAATGAATTATGCATAGTTTTAAACTTCATGTTCCTGGTAATGTTGAATTAGAATAAGTTCCTCTTGCAGCATCTCTTCTCTTCTCTGATGACGAGGGCGGGGCAACCTGTCACTCACATGAGATCAGCCAATAGCAAACCACCATCCAATCATCCAATCAATTCCTCAGAGACACAATCAAGCCCTGCCCACATTTGTTCTCGTTCCTAAAGCGTTTCACTCGAATATACGACATTATACACTCTTAAAAATAAAGCTTCCAAAAGGAGGCTTTTGCAGTAATGCTATAGAAGAACCATTTTAGCCTCCCGAAAGAACGTTCCTAAAGAGTTCCTAAAAGAACCATTTCTTCTTGGTGTGAAGAACATTTAAATAATCTAAAGAACCTTTTTCCACTATTAAGATTCTTTTTGTGCAATGGGAAGTTTCCATGGATATTGAAGGTTCTTAATAGAACTTTAGATGCCAATAAAGAACCTTTAACATCCATGGAACCTTCCCATTGCACAAAAGGTTACATTAGATTATTAAAGGCCGGTTTCACAGACACAGACTAAAATGCATGTTTGAGCTGTTTTAACTGAAAACAACTTGCACTGAAATATCTTAAAATATACAGTATTAGTGCCATTGTTTTGTCTCAAGATGCACATCCGTAATGTTTTTTTCTGTCGCATGCTAGTTTTTTTCTATCGAAAACTATTTAAATGTCCTAATTTAACTAAGGTCTAATCCTGGCTTATTCTAAACCCGGTCTGTGAAACCGGGCCTGAAATGTTCTTCACACCAAGAAGAAATGTTTTTTTTAGGAGCTCTTTCTGGAAGGTTCTCTTGGGGTTCTTTTATGATATCACTGCACAGTAAAAAACATTGGGTTATTTTTTTTAAATTGGGTTACACATATTGGGTCACTATGTTGGGTTATTTTCCAAAAATGTTGGGTCATTTTTTTAAAATCATTGGGTAATTTCTAGTAATAACCCGTCTGTTGGGTTAAATACGAATGTTGTATGTAAACTTATTGTATGTATTTTGAATTTATGTACACAAGTATGTATATTTCCATAAAATTCTAGGCTCCACAATATTTAGTTTGTAATTTAAAAATATATTTGTTGAGACATATGTATTGTTTTATACAAATAAACTATGTACTTGAAAACAACGTGTATTTTATTTATTTAAATAAATAAATATAAATAGTAAATAAAATAAATAGTTAATTTAACTGTTGGGTTACTTGTAACCCAACTGGCATTTAACCCAATGCATTGGGTTAAAATAACCCACAGTTGGGAAGGTGCTATACCTCCCCATAGTTGGGTTACTCGCTGGGTTATTTTTAACCCAACATTATTAAGTGAGTGCAAAAGCCTCCTTTTGGAACCTTTATTTTTAAGAGTGTAGGGAAGAAAAAACGAGTCCAACTTCCCTTTCATGACTTTTAAGCTGTGTATTAAAGTGCATGAAGTGTCTAATTGTTCGTTTTTTTGTTAAATAAGATAATCTGAAGTGCAAATTTTCATTGTGAAAACACCAATCGCACTATTTATACTAAAAACAGCATGAAATATTGTAATTTTTTAATATAACTCTGATTGTATTCATCTGAAAGAAGAATGTCATATACACCTGACGTGAGGGAGAGTAAATCATGGGTTAATGTTCATTTTTGGGTGAACCATCCCTTTAAAACAGCACGGAATAGTGTCTAAGTAGGTGAATTGGGATGCAGCTCACTAAGTGTGTGTCTAATGTACGGCTTGACGTCTCCTGTCACGTATCTCTCCTTCGCGTGAGATGAAACTGATCCGGGAACCGTGAGAGTGACGGATCTGTCTGCGCTGTCAGTCTGCAGCTGATCACAGAACAGTTGCTGGGCTGTTTACCTTGTACTGATAGGTCGGGTCGAGTTTGTTCCACGGTTCAGGGTTATTCCTCCTGTCCCAGCTGACAGAATGAGGGTAAGGCCAGAGCGGAGAGGAGAAAGAGAGCGAGTGGAAAAAAGAGGATGAGGATGAGTGACTGTAAAGGAGGGTAAAACTGAAGGAGGGTAATTATCAGGCGGAGGTGACCGAGGACAGTTTTTTTGGCAGACTGCCGAGTTTGTTTCTCACAGGGATGAATTAATACACACAACAAACAGAAGACACTAGAAACAGCTCGTCCAGTCAGAATTTAGAATTTTCAAAAAGCTAGAATGTTACATTACAGAGCCTAATGATCTGTTACATTGTTAAAGTCCCCCAGTCAATCATTTTATCCCTTAAAACTCATCTTTGATCACCGAAATGACACATTAAAGCGTTTTTTTTTCTTCATGTCTTAAAATATCTTGAATGTAACTTGACACCCTTGCCTCATTTAGTATGCGCGGTTCTATGAATATGCAAATGAGCCCCGCCTCCACTCACTCACTCACTCACTCAGAGATCCACTGGTTGACGATCACACGTTGATCTGATTGGTTACAAGGTAGTTTGTGACGTCAGAAACACCAGCGATTTCAAACCGTGTTTTTGAGACTGTCTTTGGTTCACTGCAGTTTTAAGCAGAAAATACTCAGCAATGCTGTCGACTTATGAATTTACACATGATTTGTGTTAAAGCATATTAAAAACACCACATAGACACATAAACAACATTAAAAGCTGGATTTTCACCACAGGGGGACTTTAAAGTATCAGTAATGATGTAATGTGACTGATTGTCTTGTACTGTGTACAACTACATGTACTTACCATAGTAATAACAGTAAAGTAGGCATAATTACATGCAACTAACCAAATCCTAATCCTATAACCCTATAGTAAGTACATGTAGTTGCTTAATATTACTCAGTACTTAAACATATAATTACACTGTAATAATGACACCTTAAAATAAAGTGTAACCCAAACTATTATATTCATATGAAGAAATACAAGCATGTTTGGAACAACATGAGATTGAGGATTGTGTTCATTTCTCTTTATATGAGCATGTTCAAATTTTTAACCATCTCTGACCCTCTTGTTTACCATGCCGTAACTTTTATTTTTTTGCACACAGTTATATATTTACATATTTATTCATTCTTATACATGGTATGGACTTGTTTTTTAGGTATCTTGAAGCAGATTATAATGAATATGCATTCCGTGCACATTGAGTTATTTATTTAATGTACGATGTTTTTATGTACACTGTTTTCGTGACTCTTCTGGTTAATTGCCCCTTGGAGACAAATAGAGTTGAATGAATGTGTAGTGTCACTGCATTGTAAAGTGTGTTTTCTTCGGTCTCACCTGACATGAGGTCCTCGAGCCAGTCGCACCAGATAGAGAGAAGCTCCACTCAAACCCAACAACAAGAAGAAGAACTGAGGGATGAGCTGAGAGAGGACGAGAACATCGAGGTTCAAAGGCCTTTTATTGTCATTCAATACACATTTTTATATGAAGGAACGAAACCAAGTGCTAAAGTCACGGTCAAAACACAAGAGAAAAACATTAACCAATAAAAAACATTAGAAACTAGGGTGTATGTATGTCTAAGCTGCTTCCTCAATAATAGCATAATAGGAATAAAAAACTAGAATAGACAATGCAAGAAAAAAAAGTCCAATAATTAGTAATTAATAAGGACATAGTCAAATATCATTGCACATAAAATGTCTAAATCATACAAAACAATACAACAACAAAAAACATTGAAACTGTATTACACATGCCCATATCTATATTATTGCACATTAAGACGTCACGTCAGTGTATCGTGTTCAGTGTGTGTGTGTGTGTGTGTGTGTGTGTGTTACTCACTCTAAAGTAAAGCAAGTGCACAAATGCCTGACAAACACATCACAAGAGCGCTGTCCTGCTGTATAAGAAACATATACAGTCATATAAACATATAAAGTCCTAGTGTTATTTATATAGCGCATTTTCACAATGCACATTGAGCAGCTTTACAGAAAATCCTGATCTTAATGTCTATAATGTCTTAATATATTCATGCCTTACTGTTGCATTCTGAGAAATTGTATATCGCTTTATGTGATTATACTATACAGACATACTTCTATATCCAACTTATATATATATATTAGATGTGTTATTCATCAACATCTCAACAACATTTATGCATTTGGCAGATGCTTTTATCCTTTGCTTTAAAGGTGTATATGTTATCAGTTCATGCATTCCCGGAGAAACGAACCCATGATCTTGGCGTTGCAAGCGCCATACTTTACTGTCTAAGCTACAGTAACACTATACCATAAACATAAAAATGATTGGCACTTGCACTGTATATCATCAGTGAAGAGTAACAGTGATGCATGAACTGATGACATCACACCTTAAACGCAATGCAAGTGACTTGATAAACATCTGCCAAATGCATGAGTGTAAAACCCGAGTAATGACTTTAAGGTTTGAGTAACTTTACTAACTCAGCAAGAACTGCAGCTCCATCATGAGCGTGTTTGAGCCGAAAGAGAGAAGGCTGACATCTTTCAGGATCCAACGGCGTGTGAAATGGATTTAGAAGTGTGTGTGTGTGTGTGTGTGTGTGTGTGTGTGTGTGTGTGTGTGTGTGTTCATGTACTTGCGTCGAGTAGGTTTCAGTGCTAAATGAACACACACACTCTCTTTTATATGCATGGAGACACACTGCGTGTGTCGGTGTGGGTCGAGCGACGAAGGACACAGTCGCTAGTGTGTGTGTATGTGTGTGTGTACTACTGCCGATCAGACTGAGTGACAGGATCACACACACACACACACACATCCTATCAGGAGACTTCAGTGTGTGTGAGTGTAAATGATAACAGGGATTAGAATAGAAATACATATTAAAAGAGGGAATGTGATGCATCAGTTTTTCTGTGTTTTCTCCGTGTTGGAGAAAGTGAGAGACACACAGACACAGACTTTGCCTTATGTTGTCAAAACTGCCTCGTGTAACAGTGATTTGCATAATCCCCCAGGGGTTACCGGCAGATATTCAAATTAGCTTATCAAATATGTTTAAGCGTCCTAAGCCGAGCGCAACATGTGTTTTTCTCTCATCTTGAGCTGAACTCAATCCTGATGGGCGTTCGGTGGTCTTGTGATGTTTCTAGTGCTGTGTGTGTGTGTGTGTGTTGTGGTTGTGTTTGTGATATTGATGAGACCTTTTTGAAGGATATTGGTTTACTTATGGCCTTTATGTGCACTTGAGCTGAACTGAGACGTGAGAGTTTGTGGACATTTAAGAGGCTGTTGTGGCGACCTTCATTTATTGCAATATTCAGTTTTATTTTGATTTTAGAAAATAAACACGATTTTTCATTTTACAAATCAATTGTTTCTTATTTTCACTGGCATGTCTCTTAGGTGTTGAGGACTAGATCTTTGAGTGAAATAATGAAGTACTGTTAAAATCTGATACTCTAAGACTTTTACTCAAGTCGTATTGGAATTGGAACATGGTGACTCGTAACTTGTAATAAAGTTATTTTCGCTGTAAGGTATTTATGGTTTGCTGGTACTCTTTACACCTGTGGTTTGAAGAATGATATGTTCCCTTATCGTTCACATTACCAAGAACTGTCCAAATGCTGCATTCACGGACACACACGTGGGCTTTTCTCCTGTGCACTTTTGATGAGTGTCATATTCAGTGATCACACTTTTAAGTGAAGAAAACAACAACTTTCTTATTTATTTGTGAAGTCACACTTGTTAGTCACTGTAACACCTGTGTGATGAGAGAGAGAGAGAGAGAGAGAGAGAGAGACACTAACAGCATCTGCTGTAACATCTGCTTCTGACCTGCAACAAACTCACAGACGTAAACTGATTTTTTTATGTCCCTTCAGGCAAATATCTTCTCACAGATTTGCTGCAGAAGTTATAAAGACTACAAAAGTCATTTTATCAGACACTGTGTCAGTCCTGTTTTCCACATTCACAGGCCTCTAGGGAAGCTTGTTTCTGCCACAGAATAAAACATTTTAAAAGATAATTATTTCTCAGAATTGCGAGATATAAAGTCAGAATTGCGAGATATAAAGTCAGAATTGCGTGATATAAAGTCAGAATTGCGTGATATAAAGTCAGAATTGCGTGATATAAAGTCAGAATTGCGAGATATAGTCAGAATTGCGTGATATAAAGTCAGAATTGTGTGATATAAAGTCAGAATTGCGTGATATAAAGTCAGAATTCCGAGATATAGTCAGAATTGCGTGATATAAAGTCAGAATTGTGTGATATAAAGTCAGAATTGTGTGATATAAAGTCAGAATTGCGTGATATAAAGTCAGAATTGCGAGATATAAAGTCAGAATTGCGAGATATAAAGTCAGAATTGCGAGATATAAAGTCAGAATTGTGTGATATAAAGTCAGAATTGTGAGATATAAAGTCAGAATTTTGAGAAATAGAATTGTGTTATAAAGTCAGAATTGCGAGAAATAGTCAGAATTGTGTTATAAAGTCAGAATTGCGAGAAATAGTCAGAATTGTGTTATAAAGGCAGAATTGTGTGTTATAAAGTCAGAATTGCGAGATATAGTCAGAATTGTGTTATAAAGGCAGAATTGTGTGTTATAAAGTCAGAATTGCGAGATATAAAGTCAGAATTGCATGATATAAAGTAGGGGTGTCGAAATTAATCGTTTCTACGATGCATCGCGACGCAGACGAGGACGATTCGGTTATCGGTTCAGTAATAGACCATAACCGGTTATAATGTACTGACGCTTTTCTGACGTCATTTGTCACGTATGTGCTTTGTCGTGATACCATACACTGGCAGAGGGAGGCGAGATGTGTGCGCATAATTAAAAATGCTCCAGCTACTTTAAAAGCCTATATCTGGACACATTTCGGCTTTTATGAACAACCTGGTAAGCACGACCTGGAGAAGACACGCGCTGTGTGCGCTCATGTCAATCACAAATATAATAGGCAGGAGGTAATAGCTATATTAACTTGATAAACAATGTTAGCCGTGTTCACCCCGAGCTGTTACGCCTGGCAGAGCCGGACTGCTTTAGAGTAAGAGAATGAGCTTCAGCGTCACCCGAATCCGCAGCCAAAACAAATAATCCACCCGCCTCAATATTGTTCTCAGATTTAAGTATTCGCTGCCAGCCGATGGTGAAATTACAATTATTCTGTGTTGTTACGGGTGATTATAAATGATCGTCATCTTCAACAGTGAACTCTCGACGGTTGATGCGCCCGCCTCTAATGGTGACATATACACTGATGAATGAGCGCTGCTTTTAAATAAACATTTCTTTAAAACAAAATTGATTTGATAAAATTTTATTTTCTTAATGGCATAAACAGGCCTTTGAAATTCAAACTGGAATGTCACTGTTTCTGTCACTGCGACTTCCCGAACAGATGAACACACACGCAAGCGCACGGATCACTTTTAAAGTAAATTTGAAAATTGAGGATGCGGTACATCGAAATGCACTGTGATACCGAATTGAACTGAATCGATGACATGATAATCGTAACCGAACCGAACCATGAGACCAGTGTAGGTTCACAGCCCTAATATAAAGTCGCTATTGCGTGTCATATAGTGTCAGAATTGCGAGAAATAGTCATAATTGTGTTATAAAGTCAGAATTGCGTGATATAAAGTCAGAATTGCGAGATATAAAGTCAGAATTGCGAGATATAGTCAGAATTGTGTGATATAAAGTCAGAATTGCGTGATATAAAGTCTGAATTGAGTGTTATAAAGTCAGAATTGCGAGATATAAAGTCGCAATTGTGTGTTATAAAGTCACAATTGCGAGAAATAGTCAGAATTGTGTTATAAAGGCAGAATTGTGTGTTATAAAGTCCGAATTGCGAGATATAAAGTCAGAATTGAGGGATATAAAGTCAGAATTGCGAGATATAAAGTCAGAATTGCGAGATATAAAGTCAGAATTGCGAGAAATAGGCAGAATTGTGTTATAAAGTCAGAATTGCGTGATATAAAGTCAGAATTGCGAGATATAAAGTCAGAATTGCGAGATATAAAGTCAGAATTGCGAGATATGGTCAGAATTGTGTGATATAAAGTCATAATTGAGTGTTATAATGTCAGAATTGCGAGATATAGTCAGAATTGCGAGAAATAGGCAGAATTGTGTTATAAAGTCAGAATTGCGTGATATAAAGTCAGATTTGCGAGAAATAAAGTCAGAATTGCGAGAAATAGGCAGAATTGTGTTATACAGTCAGAATTGCGTGATATAAAGTCAAAATTGCAAGATATAAAGTCAGAATTGCGAGATATAAAGTCAGAATTGCAAGATATAAAGTCAGAATTGCGAGATATAAAGTCAGAATTGCGAGATATAAAGTCAGAATTGCGAGATATGGTCAGAATTGTGTGATATAAAGTCAGAATTGCGTGATATAAAGTCTGAATTGAGTGTTATAAAGTCAGAATTGCGAGATATAAAGTCGCAATTGTGTGTTATAAAGTCACAATTGCGAGATATAAAGTCAGAATTGAGGGATATAAAGTCAGAATTGCGAGATATAAAGTCAGAATTGCGAGAAATAGGCAGAATTGTGTTATAAAGTCAGAATTGCGTGATATAAAGTCAGAATTGCGAGATATGGTCAGAATTGTGTGATATAAAGTCATAATTGAGTGTTATAATGTCAGAATTGCGAGATATAGTCAGAATTGCGAGAAATAGGCAGAATTGTGTTATAAAGTCAGAATTGCGTGATATAAAGTCAGAATTGCGAGAAATAAAGTCAGAATTGCGAGAAATAGGCAGAATTGTGTTATACAGTCAGAATTGCGTGATATAAAGTCAAAATTGCGAGATATAAAGTCAGAATTGCGAGATATAAAGTCAGAATTGCGTGATATAAAGTCAGAATTGCGTGATATAAAGTCAGAATTGCGAGATATAAAGTCAGAATTGCGAGATATAAAGTCAGAATTGCGAGATATAAAGTCAGAATTGCGAGATATAAAGTCAGAATTGCGAGATATGGTCAGAATTGTGTGATATAAAGTCATAATTGAGTGTTATAAAGTCAGAATTGCGAGATATAAAGTCAGAATTGCGAGATATGGTCAGAATTGTGTGATATAAAGTCATAATTGAGTGTTATAATGTCAGAATTGCGAGATATAGTCAGAATTGCGAGAAATAGGCAGAATTGTGTTATAAAGTCAGAATTGCGTGATATAAAGTCAGAATTGCGAGAAATAAAGTCAGAATTGCGAGAAATAGGCAGAATTGTGTTATACAGTCAGAATTGCGTGATATAAAGTCAAAATTGCAAGATATAAAGTCAGAATTGCGAGATATAGTCAGAATTGCGAGATATGGTCAGAATTGTGTGATATAAAGTCATAATTGAGTGTTATAAAGTCAGAATTGCGAGATATAAAGTCAGAATTGCGAGATATAAAGTCAGAATTGCGAGATATGGTCAGAATTGTGTGATATAAAGTCATAATTGAGTGTTATAAAGTCAGAATTGCGAGATATAGTCAGAATTGCGAGAAATAGGCAGAATTGTGTAATAAAGTCAGAATTGCGTGATATAAAGTCAGAATTGCGAGAAATAAAGTCAGAATTGCGAGAAATAGGCAGAATTGTGTAATAAAGTCAGAATTGCGTGATATAAAGTCAGAATTGCGAGATATAAAGTCAGAATTGCGAGATATGGTCAGAATTGCGTGATATAAAGTCAGAATTGCGAGATATAAAGTCAGAATTGCGAGATATGGTCAGAATTGCGTGATATAAAGTCAGAATTGCGAGATATAAAGTCAGAATTGCGAGATATGGTCAGAATTGCGTGATATAAAGTCAGAATTGCGAGATATGGTCAGAATTGTGTGATATAAAGTCAGAATTGCGAGAAATAGTCAGAATTGTGTTATAAAGGCAGAATTGTGTGTTATAAAGTCAGAATTGCGAGATATAGTCAGAATTGCGTTATAAAGTCAGAATTGCGAGAAATAGTCAGAATTGTGTTATAAAGTCAGAATTGCGAGATATAAAGTCAGAAATGCATGATATAAAGTCGCAATTGTGTGTCATATAGTGTCAGAATTGCGAGAAATAGTCAGAATTGTGTTATAAAGTCAGAGTTGTGTGATATAAAGTCAGAATTGCGTGATATAAAGTCTGAATTGAGTGTTATAAAGTCACAATTGCGAGAAATAGTCAGAATTGTGTTATAAAGGTAGAATTGTGTGTCATAAAGTCAGAATTGCGAGATATAAAGTCAGAAATGCATGATATAAAGTCGCAATTGTGTGTCATATAGTGTCAGAATTGCGAGAAATAGTCAGAATTGTGTTATAAAGTCAGAGTTGTGTGATATAAAGTCAGAATTGCGTGATATAAAGTCTGAATTGAGTGTTATAAAGTCACAATTGCGAGAAATAGTCAGAATTGTGTTATAAAGGCAGAATTGTGTGTCATAAAGTCAGAGTTGCGAGATATAAAGTCAGAATTGAGTGATATAAAGTCAGAATTGCGAGATATAAAGTCGCAATTGTGTGTTATAAAGTCAGAATTGCGAGAAATAGGCAGAATTGCGTGATATAAAGGCAGAATTGTGTGAAATAGTCAAAATTGTGAAATGTAAAGTCAGAATTGCGTGATATTAAGTCAGAATTGCGTGATATAAAGTCAGAATTGAATGGTATAAAGTCAGAATTGCTAAATATAGTCAGAATTGCGAGATATAAAGTCGCAATTGTGTGTTATAAATTCAGAATTGCGAGAAATAGTCAGAATTGTGTTATAAAGGTAGAATTGTGTCGTATAAAGTCAGAATTGCAAGATATAAAGTCAGAATTGAGTGTTATAAAGTCATAATTGTGAGATATAGTCAGAATTGCGAGAAATAGGCAGAATTGTGTTATAAAGTCAGAATTGCGTGATATAAAGTCAGAATTGCGAGAAATAAAGTCAGAATTGCGAGAAATAGGCAGATTTGCGAGATATAAAGTCGCAATTGTGTGTTATAAATTCAGAATTGCGAGAAATAGTCAGAATTGTGTTATAAAGGTAGAATTGTGTCGTATAAAGTCAGAATTGCGAGATATAAAGTCACAATTGCGAGAAATAGTCAGAATTGTGTTATAAAGGTAGAATTGTGTCGTATAAAGTCAGAATTGCGAGATATAAAGTCAGAATTGCGAGATATGGTCAGAATTGTGTGATATAAAGTCATAATTGAGTGTTATAAAGTCAGAATTGTGAGATATAGTCAGAATTGCGAGAAATAGGCAGAATTGTGTTATAAAGTCAGAATTGCGTGATATAAAGTCAGAATTGCGAGAAATAAAGTCAGAATTGCGAGAAATAGGCAGAATTGCGAGATATAAAGTCGCAATTGTGTGTTATAAATTCAGAATTGCGAGAAATAGTCAGAATTGTGTTATAAAGGCAGAATTGTGTGTTATAAAGTCAGAATTGAGAGATATAGTCGCAATTGTGTGTTATAAAGTCAGAGTTGTGTGATATAAAGTCAGAATTGAGAGATATAGTCAGAATTGCGTGTTATAAAGTCAGAATTGCGAGAAATAGTCAGAATTGTGTTATAAAGGCAGAATTGTGTGTTATAAAGTCAGAATTGCGAGATATAAAGTCAGAATTGCATGATATAAAATCGCAATTGCGTGTCATATAGTGTCAGAATTGCGAGAAATAGTCAGAATTGTGTTATAAAGTCAGAGTTGTGTGATATAAAGTCAGAATTGCGAGATATAAAGTCAGAATTGCGAGATATAGTCAGAATTGTGTGATATAAAGTCAGAATTGCGTGATATAAAGTCTGAATTGAGTGTTATAAAGTCAGAATTGCGAGATAGCCAGAATTGCGAGATATAAAGTCGCAATTGTGTGTTATAAAGTCACAACTGCGAGAAATAGTCAGAATTGTGTGTCATAAAGTCAGAGTTGCAAGATATAAAGTCAGAATTGAGTGATATAAAGTCAGAATTGCGAGATATAAAGTCGCAATTGTGTGTTATAAAGTCAGAATTGCGAGAAATAGGAAGAATTGCGTGATATAAAAGCAGAATTGTGTGAAATAAAGTCAAAATTGTGTTATAAAGTCAGAATTGCGTGATATTAAGTCAGAATTGCGTGATATAAAGTCAGAATTGAATGGTATAAAGTCAGAATTGTGAGATATAGTCAGAATTGCGAGATATAAAGTCGCAATTGTGTGTTATAAATTCAGAATTGCGAGAAATAGTCAGAATTGTTATAAAGTCAGAATTGCGAGAAATAGTCAGAATTGTGTTATAAAGGCAGAATTGTGTGTTATAAAGTCAGAATTGCGAGAAATAGGCAGAATTGCGTGATATAAAGGCAGAATTGTGTGATATAAAGTAAAAAAATTGTGAGATATAAAGTCAGAATTGCGAGAGAAAAAACTAACAATTCTGATTTTAGATCTCCCAATTGTGTATTAAAAAGTCATAATTGTGTGATATAAACATGCAATTCTGAGAGAAAAAGTCAGAATTTCAAGTATTTTTCTTGGAATTGCGAGTTTATATATCATAATTCTGACTTTACAACACACAATTGGGAGATGTAAAATCGGAATTGCGAGAAAAAAAGTTGGGATTGTTAGTTTTTTCTCTCACAATTCTGACTTTATATCTCACAATTCGGCCTTTATAACACAATTCTGACTATTTCTCGCAATTCTGACTTTATAACACGCAATTGCGAATTAAAAATTCTGTATTATAAATTTTTTAGGCGAGTCATTTGGTGATGTCACTTTATAAAGAGAGACGACACGCCTGCACAACTATATATTCAAACGCACATATCTATAGACTGAACACGTGATACACATGTGCGCCGTCAGCATTTCACAGATTCTCAATTTTGAAGTTTACACTGAGATGATCACGTTTTTAAAAAAAAATCAAAACTTGCAACTTGGATCCTGTTTCAAAGTGTGTGTTCTCGAGCTCAAACACTGTTGTGTGCGAATAAACGTCCAGAACACATTAAAAGTTTCTGTTTTCTGTTGAACGGTGTGTGTTAGCGGCCGCTAAGTTAACAACTAATGATCTTTACAACGGAAGTGAATCAATCAAAACTAACTTTATCTGGACAATAACTTTATTCTAGATCTGCTGTAAAGCCTAAACAATCTCTGTTACTGTAATCTCCTATTATCACTGTAAAGCTGCTGTGAAACTCTATATTGTTACAGCGCTGTATAAATGAAGGAGACTTGACTTGAAGATGCAGCAGTAAATAGATAATAATCTGATCACTCTTAAGATCTGTTACTGGCGTTTGCGTAACAGTCGTTCCTTTAGTTCTGGTAACCCGCCAACCATGAGATCTGGGTCATCACACACTCATCGCACTAATGGAGCTGTTGTTCGAGAAAGAAAGCAATGTCTGTTTTGTTCGTTTGGGTTTGTCCTTAATCTATGGTATGCAGTGTAGTAAATCGTTCACTGTGAGTAATATTTAAGAAAGAGTTTCTACAGTAAATCTATTCATTGGAAGGTCAATAAAAGTATTCTTCTGAGAACCGTACAGTGATTACAATAGAGGACGAAAATATCGCTTTAAAAGTTTATTTCTACAGCGCTTTATACAATACAGACTGTGAAACAGCTTCATGGAAACAAACATGAAACTCAATTATGCAAACTTCATCAACTATAACACAAATTCAAATTCTGCTGTAAAGCAGCTTGAAAAAAAGACTGAATCATGATTTAGTTTTGTTCTCATCTGATTTTCTATTTCTATTTTACATTTAATCTAGTGTCAGTATAGTCAGATTGATAATATTACTAAATATATGAAGTGTGTTATAAACCAGGCAAAGGTGTACAGGTTAAACTCGAAATATTAGAATATCGTGCAAAAGTTGGATTTTGGTTTACAGCTTATGAAAAACCCAAATACAAAATCTCAGAAAATTAGAATATTACATGAAATCAATAATAAAAAAAAGGTTTTAAATACAGGAATGTCGGCCCTCTGAAAAGTATAATCATGCATATGTATATAGTTATACTGTATATACTAAATATATTAGTTACACCTGTTAATTTGAATGACTGAAATACATGAACTGTTGCACGATATGTTCCGAGTTTCAGGTGTGTGTCGGAGTTGGACTCACCCCGGGATGTTTCTTCGCGTGCCGGTACATTGTTCTGAACATGTTGTCCTCGAGCTCCAGCCACAGTAAACACAGTAAACACAGTAAACACAGTAAACGAGTGTGTGTGTCTGTAAGCGGGTCAGTCAGTGCCGTGAGGGGTTGATGTTACTGTGATCCAATTAACAGTGTTAAACCTCTGAGCCCGAGAGTGACAGTGTGTGTGTGTGTGTGTGTGTGTGTGTGTGTGTGTGTGTGTGTGTGTGTGTGTGTGTGTGTGTGTGTGTGTGTGTGTGTGTGTGTGTGTGTTCATCAGTGCTCAGTGTTTGCTCATTACAGTATTAGTGGACTGTCTTAATATCTCATAACTCTTATTTTGATGCTCCTCAACTGACTAAGTAACTTTGCAAGTACATGAATATTCTGATCCGAACAGTCTACTAATACTCTAATGAGAGTTAGTCGAATGTCTAGAGTGGACCATCAAAATAAAGTGTAAATTCAAAAATACAGTAAAAATATTTTTACAATGTAAATCATCTGTTTTCTATGTGAATATATAGTAAAGTGTAATTTATTCCTGTGATCAAAGCTGAATTTTCAGCATCATTACTCCAGTCTTCAGTGTCACATGATCCTTCAGAAATCACTATAATATGATGATTTGATGATCAAGAAAGATTTATGATTATTATCAGTGTTGAAAACGGTTCATATTTTTGTGGAAACTGTCATATATTTTATTGTTCAGAATTCTTTGATTTATTTACAGCATTTAACAGCATTTATTTGAAACAGAATATTCAGCTGATGTACAGTAAGTATGATAATGTCACTGCAAGGTCTTCGTAACAGAAGGAACCAGCGTCTGGTGTGTGTGTGTGAGAGAGTGTGTGTCGCTGCCAGCTGACAGTCTGCCTTGACCTTTGACCTCTGACCTCGGGGACACACAGAACGATTGATGGTAAAAAGCTTTGAGTCGACTCATAACCCATAATCTGATGTCAACTCTACCGTAATATGAAAGCTGCCATTTAAATTATTCAATTAGAAGACTTTGTGTTCTTGTGATGTCACCAGACTGTCAGCGTTGACATGATGATGTCATTGTCCATTAGAGTCACGCGACATTAGGGTTCAGGTGACTGACGTGTGTGTGTGTGTGTGTGTGTGTGTGTGTGTGTGTGTGTGTGTGTGTGTGTGTGTGTGTGTGTGTGTGTGTGTGTGTGTGTGTGTGTGCGTGCGTGCGTGCGTGTGTGTGTGTGACTGACCGACCGACCACAGACTGCCATAGATATGTAAAGTGTCGATGTAAACTCTTCCTTTAACGCATCACTGTAGTTTTACCTCTTATGGAAGCGAAGAAAGGAACACTTTTAAGGAACCCTCTTTTTATCGAGCGGCAAGTTTCCATTGTTGAAAATGAGGCGCTGCGACGTCAAAGATTTGAAGAAATTACTTTTCTGAGAAATGTATCGATGTTTACACAGACTGAAGAATGACAGGTTTGTTTGTGCGTGCGTGTTAGAGAGAGAGTGTGTGTGTGTGTGTGTGTGTGTGTGTGTGTGTGTGTGTGTGTGTGTGTGTGTGTGTGTGTGTGTGTGTGTGTGTGTTAGGAGAGCCTTTACCTGATGCTGCTGCTTCTTAGGCCGCGTTCCAGGTAACCACCCATGTTTTCCCAACCTTATACGTGTGAAAGTGCACTGGAACGGCAGTATGGAAGTAAAATAATGTCAAATGTTTTTGAAATAAAAAGCCTGTTGAATTGCACTACTTGGAAAAAAAATAGGCATTGCATTAACCATGCTTGCATTTTAATGCATTGTATTTTTAGGGCTTGCCTTTTTATGGGCTGAAATTCAACATGGTTGAATATTTAAGCTGTGAATATTTCAAATAAAAACATTTCAAACACATTTTCATTATTAAAAATTCAATAATCCATATTCACCCTTCATATTTCACTTCCAAAATATTCTAACTGTTTAAAAATACAACCTATAATATTCAACAGGCAATTTTCGGTCCATTTTATTTCGCTTTGCAAATTCGCTTCTACAAATTCAGTGGTTCAAATTCGACAGTAAATTCAACATTGACGTCCAGGAACTGCAGGAAAAGCAGTAGATTGCCGAGCATACTCTCCATCTGCTGTTAGTCGACCTCGCCAGCAGAGGCTGCAAGTGCTTGTTGTTTACGGAGACCAGCAAAATTAGAGCAAGTCATTCATTCATAAAACTCATTTACAGCAATGTAAGTTTATTTGTGATTATTATGACGTCTGTTTATGTTAAATTCGGTGCCTTCACGGTTACTTTTCCTGTGTAGCCTACATGCATATTTCTCTACCGTGAACGAGATCTTAATGTTATTCCCCGATGCGGATATACAGATCCAATGTTACATTTTTGAGGTTGACATATATTTCTCTTGGTTGTTTAGTTGCCTTAACTTTATATTGTCGCGATGTGCTGCAATGCAGGCTATTAGGGTTTCCCTCCATACTTCAGGATTCCCCTGCTGGACATGTACAACGCTTAACGTAGCTTAATGGACTAGTCATGTAAAAGTCCAAACTCACAGGCAAGCAGATGGACTCAGAATAACGCGCACAGCTGAGCGTTTCCCAGTGATAGACTGGCATAAAGATGACTTGATGTTGGACATTCGCACATTTAGGGACCGTCTCTGAAGTTTATACGACTTTGGTATACACGTTTCTAACTTCAATAGCATTTTTATCCAAAGCGATTTACAGTTAAACTAACAATAGGAGGACAACAATATGCAAGTGCTATGATCCCAGTTTAAGCTAATGCAATACACGTAGGCATTTTAGGACTTTAGGACTTTATATATATATATATATATATATATATATATAGAGAGAGAGAGTGAGAGAGAGAGAGAGAGAGAGAGAGAGAGAGAGAGAGGGGGGGGGGGGGGGTAGAATAGAATAGAAAGTGTTAGTATTAATTGATCAAGTGTTGATTTTATGCCAGTATATCACAAAACGCTCAGCATGAAACTTTGCGCGTAAAGTTTACAATCTGAGTCCATCTTCTTGCCTGTAGCCTATATAGTAGCCTACAGCCTACATCCCCAATAAGGTGCAAGATTGGTCTTTCATATCACTGTATGTGTTAAGCGTTTTGTCCCAACGGAAAGGGAATCCTTGAGTATGAGGTATTGAGGGAAACCGATTATAATCCTGTTCATGGTAGAGAAAGCTGATGACATGTAGAATACACAGGGAAAGTAACAATGAAGTTATTGAATGAAACATAAACACAGCTTTTGTGTGTTTATCATCTTTTCCGCATATACTGTCACAGATAATCATTTCCATTTTATGAATGAATGTCTCCGTAAACAACAAGCACTTGCACCCCCTGCTGGCGAGGTCGGCTAACAGCAGATGGAGAGTATGCTCGGCAATCTACTGCTTTTCCTGCAGTTCCTGGACGTCAATGTTGAATTTACTGTCGAATTTGAACCACTGAATTTGTGGAAGCGAATTTGCAAAGCGAAATAAAATGGACCGAAAATTGCCTGTTGAATATTATAGGTTGTAATTTTAAACAGTTTGAATATTTTGGAAATTAAATATGAAGGGTGAATATGGATTTTTGAATTTTTAATAATGAAAATGTGTTTGAAATGTTTTTAATTGAAATATTCACAGCTTAAATATTCAACCATGTTGAATTTCAGCCCATTAAAAATGCAAGCCCTAAAAATACAATGCATTAAAATGCAAGCATGGTTAATGCAATGCCTATTTTTGTCAAGTAGTGCAATTCAACAGGCTTTTTATTTCAAAAACATTTGACATTATTTTACTTCCATACGGCAGTCAAACCCGTGACTTCGAACCCGTGAACTCGTGCTAGATCGATGTACTCCCAGTTACGAGCTCTGACGTCACATAGGCCGCGAAACTATACAAAACAACAATGGTAGCTACAAAGTCGTGAGTCGTGGTTTGAAGTCGTGATTTACGTGCTCAAAAACCTGGCTGGAATGCAGCATTATTATCCATGCAGAAATATGACACGTTAAAAAAGTAACTTTATTTTAAAAATTACTTTTGAATGTTCACTGATCGTTACTTTAGAATTTTTTCTGAATGTTACTTTTGAATGTTACGTTTGAATGTTCTCTGATCGTTACTTTTGAATGTTCTCGGAATGTTACTTTTGAATGTTCTCTGATCGTTACTTTTGAATGTTCTCTGAACGTTACTTTTGAATGTTCTCTAATCGTTACTTTTGAATGTTCTCTGATCGTTACTTTTGAATGCTCTCTGAACGTTACTTTTGAATGTTCTCTGACCTTTACTTTTGAATGTTCTCTGAGCGTTACTTTTGAATGTTCTCTGACCTTTACTTTTGAATGTTCTCTGATCGTTACTTTTGAATGTTCTCTGAACGTTACTTTTGAATGTTCTCTGAGCGTTACTTTTGAATGCTCTCTGAACGTTACTTTTGAATGTTCTCTGATCGTTACTTTTGAATGTTCTCTGAACGTTACTTTTGAATGCTCTCTGAACGTTACTTTTGAATGTTCTCTGAACGTTACTTTTGAATGCTCTCTGATCGTTACTTTTGAATGTTCTCTGATCGTTACTTTTGAATTTTTTCTGAATTTTACTTTCAAATGTTTATTGAATGTTCTCTGAACGTTACTTTTGAATGTTCTCTCAACGTTAATTTTGAATGTTCTCTGAACGTTACTTTTTAATGTTCTCTGAACGTTAATTTTGAATGTTCTCTGAACGTTACTTTTGAATGCTCTCTGACCGTTAATTTTGAATTTTTTCTGAATTTTACTTTCAAATGTTTATTGAATGTTCTCTGACCGTTACTTTTGAATGTTCTCTGAATGTTACTTTTGAATGTTCTCTGATCGTTACTTTTGAATGTTCTCTGATCGTTTCGAAAGTAGTTACATTTAAAAAACGTTAAACGAACATGCAACTAAAACATTTCAGGAAAAAACGCTCCATGAACGATGTATAAATAATGTTTTTGTGGTAAGGTTTTGAGAACATCATTAGAGCTAACTTTGAATGAACGTAACTGTGTTACTGGAAGAAATTTTGATCATTACAGTGAGAAAACCTTGCCAGAACGTTCCACCTTCTCTACAAAGACCTAAAAGAATGTATTTATTACAGAAATCCATTGGTAATTTCTGTTCTGTAACTCCAACAGTGTGAAATCTTTCCATCAGGTGTCACATGACCTCACACATCACCTCATCAATGCTCAAGTGTGTGAGCATTACACTTCACACAATGTGGCAATAAATGATTGAACAGGTGAGTAAAACACGGTGGTGTGTGTGTGTGTGTGTGTGAGAGAGAGAGTGTGAGTGAGTGAGTGAGACGTGTCTCGCTGGTTCTACAGATTCATTTGTGAAGGTAAGCAAGAGAAAAGGAGATGCTGTGAAAGTTTGTCCATCGTGAGTCAGAATGTGTTTCTCATCACAGGCTGATGCTTTCAGAGGTAATTTAAAAGAACACCACATCTGATCTCATTTGCATAAAAATGTTTTTCTTAAGAATAAAATTGTTAATGAATTATTTGAAATGCAGGAGACAGACGGAGACGCAGCGGACGGCTGATGTACAGCTGTGAAGAACTGAAGCATCTGTGACTCTGAGACTGAAGAATCAACAGTTCTGTGAGTTTTACACTGAAGTCATGAGTGACACTGCATTCACTCAAACACACACCACCACAAACTTCAGCTTAAACACACACCAACACAAACTTCAGCTCAAACACACACCACCACAAACTTCAGCTCAAACACACACCACCATAAACTTCAGCTCAAACACACACCACCACAAACTTCAGCTCAAACACACACCAACACAAGCTTCAGCTCAAACACACACCACCACAAGCTTTGGCTCAAACACACACCAACACAAACTTCAGCTCAAACACACACCACCACAAACTTCAGCTCAAACACACACCAACACAAGCTTCAGCTCAAACACACACCACCACAAGCTTCAGCTCAAACACACACCAACACAAACTTCAGCTCAAACACACACCACCACAAATTTCAGCTCAAACACACACCAACACAAGCTTCAGCTCAAACACACACCACCACAAACTTCAGCTCAAACACACACCAACACAAGCTTCAGCTCAAACACACACCAACACAAGCTCCAGCTCAAACACACACCAACACAAGCTCCAGCTCAAACACACACCAACACAAGCTTCAGCTCAAACACACACCAACACAAGCTTCAGCTCAAACACACACCAACACAAGCTCCAGCTCAAACACACACCAACACAAGCTTCAGCTCAAACACACACCAACACAAACTTCAGCTCAAACACACACCACCACAAATTTCAGCTCAAACACACACCAACACAAGCTTCAGCTCAAACACACACCAACACAAGCTTCAGCTCAAACACACACCAACACAAGCTTCAGCTCAAACACACACCACCACAAACTTCAGCTCAAACACACACCACCACAAATTTCAGCTCAAACACACACCAACACAAATTTCAGCTCAAACACACACCAACACAAACTTCAGCTCAAACACACACCAACACAAGCTTCAGCTCAAACACACACCAACACAAACTTTGGCTCAAACACACAACAACACAAGCTTCGGCTCAAACACACAACAACACAAGCTTCTGCTCACACACCAACACAAGCTTCGGCTCAAACACACACCAACACACACCAACACAAGCTTCAGCTCAAACACACACCAACACAAACTTCAGCTCAAACACACACCAACACAAGCTTCGGCTCAAACACACACCAACACAAATTTCAGCTCAAACACACACCAACACAAGCTCCAGCTCAAACACACACCAACACAAGCTTCAGCTCAAACACACACCAACACAAACTTCAGCTCAAACACACACCAACACAAACTTCAGCTCAAACACACACCAACGCAAACTTTGGCTCAAACACACACCAACACAAGCTTCAGCTCAAACACACACCAACACAAGCTTCGGCTCAAACACACACCAACACAAGCTCCAGCTCAAACACACACCAACACACACCAACACAAGCTTCAGCTCAAACACACACCAACACACACCAACACAAGCTTCAGCTCAAACACACACCAACACAAACTTCAGCTCAAACACACACCAACACAAGCTTCGGCTCAAACACACACCAACACAAATTTCAGCTCAAACACACACCAAAACAAGCTTCAACTCAAAGACACACCAACACAAACTTTGGCTCAAACACACACCAACACAAGCTTCGGCTCAAACACACACCAACACAAACTTCAGCTCAAACACACACCAACACAAACTTCAGCTCATACACACACCAACACAAACTTTGGCTCAAACACACACCAACACAAGCTTCAGCTCAAACACACACCAACACAAGCTTCGGCTCAAACACACACCAACACAAGCTTCGGCTCAAACACACACCAACACAAGCTTCAGCTCAAACACACACCAACACAAGCTTCAGCTCAAACACACACCAACACAAGCTCCAGCTCAAACACACACCAACACAAGCTTCAGCTCAAACACACACCAACACAAGCTCCAGCTCAAACACACACCAACACAAGCTTCAGCTCAAACACACACCAACACAAGCTTCGGCTCAAACACACACCAACACAAGCTTCAGCTCAAACACACACCAACACAAGCTTCAGCTCAAACACACACCAACACAAGCTTCAGCTCAAACACACACCAACACACACCAACACAAGCTTCGGCTCAAACACGCACCAACACACACCAACACAAGCTTCGGCTCAAACACACACCAACACAAACTTCAGCTCAAACACACACCAACACAAACTTTGGCTCAAACACACACCAACACAAGCTTCAGCTCAAACACACACCAACACAAGCTTCGGCTCAAACACACACCAACACAAGCTTCGGCTCAAACACACACCAACACAAGCTTCAGCTCAAACACACACCAACACAAGCTTCAGCTCAAACACACACCAACACAAGCTCCAGCTCAAACACACACCAACACAAGCTTCAGCTCAAACACACACCAACACAAGCTACAGCTCAAACACACACCAACACAAGCTTCAGCTCAAACACACACCAACACAAGCTTCAGCTCAAACACACACCAACACAAGCTTCAGCTCAAACACACACCAACACACACCAACACAAGCTTCGGCTCAAACACGCACCAACACACACCAACACAAGCTTCGGCTCAAACACACATCAACACAAACTTCAGCTCAAACACACACCAACACAAGCTTCAGCTCAAACACACACCAACACAAGCTTCGGCTCAAACACACACCAACACAAGCTTCGGCTCAAACACACACCAACACAAGCTCCAGCTCAAACACACACCAACACAAGCTTCAGCTCAAACACACACCAACACAAGCTTCAGCTCAAACACACACCAACACAAGCTTCGGCTCAAACACACACCAACACAAGCTTCGGCTCAAACACACACCAACACACACCAACACAAGCTTCGGCTCAAACACACACCAACACAAGCTTCGGCTCAAACACACACCAACACACACCAACACAAGCTTCGGCTCAAACACGCACCAACACACACCAACACAAGCTTCGGCTCAAACACACACCAACACAAACTTCAGCTCAAACACACACCAACACAAGCTTCAGCTCAAACACACACCAACACAAGCTTCGGCTCAAACACACACCAACACAAGCTTCGGCTCAAACACACACCAACACACACCAACACAAGCTTCGGCTAAAACACACACCAACACAAGCTTCGGCTCAAACACACACCAACACAAGCTCCAGCTCAAACACACACCAACACAAGCTTCAGCTCAAACACACACCAACACAAGCTCCAGCTCAAACACACACCAACACAAGCTTCGGCTCAAACACACACCAACACAAGCTTCGGCTCAAACACACACCAACACACACCAACACAAGCTTCGGCTCAAACACACACCAACACAAGCTTCGGCTCAAACACACACCAACACAAGCTCCAGCTCAAACACACACCAACACAAGCTTCAGCTCAAACACACACCAACACAAGCTTTAGCTCAAACCCACACCACCACAAACTTCAGCTCAAACACACACCAACACAAGCTTCAGCTCAAACACACACCAACACAAACTTCAGCTCAAACACACACCACCACAAATTTCAGCTCAAACACACACCAACACAAGCTTCAGCTCAAACACACACCAACACAAACTTCAGCTCAAACACACACCACCACAAATTTCAGCTCAAACACACACCAACACAAGCTTCAGCTCAAACACACACCAACACAAGCTTCGGCTCAAACACACACCAACACAAGCTTCGGCTCAAACACACACCAACACAAGCTCCAGCTCAAACACACACCAACACACACCAACACAAGCTCCAGCTCAAACACACACCAACACACACCAACACAAGCTCCAGCTCAAACACACACCAACACAAGCTTCAGCTCAAACACACACCAACACAAGCTTCGGCTCAAACACACACCAACACAAGCTTCGGCTCAAACACACACCAACACAAGCTTCAGCTCAAACACACACCAACACAAGCTTCAGCTCAAACACACACCAACACAAGCTTCGGCTCAAACACACACCAACACAAGCTTCGGCTCAAACACACACCAACACAAACTTCAGCTCAAACACACACCAACACAAATTTCAGCTCAAACACACACCAACACAAACTCACAAGCTTCAGCTCAAACACACACCAACACAAACTTCAGCTCAAACACACACCAACACAAATTTCAGCTCAAACACACACCAACACAAACTCACAAGCTTCAGCTCAAACACACACCAACACACACCAACACAAGCTCCAGCTCAAACACACACCAACACAAGGTTCGGCTCAAACACACACCAACACACACCAACACAAGCTTCAGCTCAAACACACACCAACACAAGCTTCAGCTCAAACACACACCAACACAAGGTTCGGCTCAAACACACACCAACACACACCAACACAAGCTTCAGCTCAAACACACACCAACACACACCAACACAAGCTTCAGCTCAAACACACACCAAAACAAGCTTCAGCTCAAACACACACCAACACAAGCTTCGGCTCAAACACACACCAACAGAAGCTCCAGCTCAAACACACACCAACACAAACTCACAAGCTTCAGCTCAAACACACACCAACACAAGCTCCAGCTCAAACACACACCAACACAAGGTTCGGCTCAAACACACACCAACACACACCAACACAAGCTTCAGCTCAAACACACACCAACACAAGGTTCGGCTCAAACACACACCAACACAAGCTTCAGCTCAAACACACAACAACACACACCAACACAAGCTTCAGCTCAAACACACACCAAAACAAGCTTCAGCTCAAACACACACCAACACAAGCTTCGGCTCAAACACACACCAACAGAAGCTCCAGCTCAAACACACACCAACAGAAGCTCCAGCTCAAACACACACCAACAGAAGCTCCAGCTCAAACACACACCAACACACTTAACAAATACAGCCTTTAACAATCCACACTATTTACAATACTGTCCCAGTATTATGCATTAGCAATAATGATTACAACAGATATATAATAATGTCTCTGCAGTTATATACATGTCAAAAATGAAAAAATACATTGTGTGTGTGTGTGGTATGCATATTATTTATTAAAAAATAATAAATTGTTACAATAAAAAATTACTTGCTGTGTATATATATATATATATATATATATATATATATATATATATACAGGTCCTTCTAAAAAAATTAGCATATTGTGATAAAGTTCATTATTTTCCATAATGTAATGATAAAAATTAAACTTTCATATATTTTAGATTCATTGTACACCAACTGAAATATTTCAGGTCTTTTATTGTTTTAATACTGATGATTTTGGCATACAGCTCATGAAACCCCCAAATTCCTGTCTCAAAAAATTAGCATATCATGAAAAGGTTCTCTAAACGAGCTATTAACCTAATCATCTGAATCAACTAATTAACTCTAAACACCTGCAAAAGATTCCTGAGACTTTTAATAACTCCCAGCCTGTTTCATTACTCAAAACCGCAATCATGGGTAAGACTGCCGACCTGACTGCTGTCCAGAAGGCCATCATTGACACCCTCAAGCAAGAGGGTAAGACACAGAAAGAAATTTATGAACAAATAGGCTGTTCCCAGAGTGCTGTATCAAGGCACCTCAGTGGGAAGTCTGTGAGAAGGAAAAAGTGTGGCAAAAAACGCTGCACAACGAGAAGAGGTGACCGGACCCTGAGGAAGATTGTGGAGAAGGACCGATTCCAGACCTTGGGGGACCTGCGGAAGCAGTGGACTGAGTCTGGAGTAGAAACATCCAGAGCCACCGTGCACAGGCGTGTGCAGGAAATGGGCTACAGGTGCCGCATTCCCCAGGTCAAGCCACTTTTGAACCAGAAACAGCAGCAGAAGCGCCTGACCTGGGCTACAGAGAAGCAGCACTGGACTGTTGCTCAGTGGTCCAAAGTACTTTTTTTCATTCGGAAATCAAGGTGCCAGAGTCTGGAGGAAGACTGGGGAGAAGGAAATGCCAAAATGCCTGAAGTCCAGTGTCAAGTACCCACAGTCAGTGATGGTCTGGGGTGCCATGTCAGCTCCTGGTGTTGGTCCACTGTGTTTTATCAAGGGCAGGGTCAATGCAGCTAGCTATCAGGAGATTTTAGAGAAGATTTTTTTAATTTTTTGAGAAGGACCTGTATATACATATATATATATATATATAGGTACATTAAATGTTATGCAACTTGGTTTTAAATGTTGAAATTAACATGAGCTGAGATTAATAAATGCTGTAGAAGTATTTTTCATTATTAGTTCATGTTAACAAACAAAAGCTTACTGTACAGTTTTTCAATTGCAATCCAATAAAGTTGTGAATTTTAACTTAATTTTGTAAATATGAATTTGAAATTAAGGAAGTAAAACTCAAATGGAATAAAATACAATGAAATTCACATTATATGATCAAATAAAAAAATAAAAAAAACTCTTTGACAGCCATCATCAACACACTGCAAACTCAACAACAAAAAACAAAATTGTATACATTTAATTTTTTCAGAAAAAAATCTAATATAATACACAATATTTAATATTGAAAGATATGCAGGAAAACAAATAATATCCCGTGTGAATTTGACCCGTTCTCAGCTAGATGCATCTCTCGACTGTGATTGGTGAGTGTCTTCAGCTCCTGATCTCAGATCTCTCTCTCACTCGTGTCAGTGTCATAAACCTGAGCCAATGTCTTTCAGAAAAACCCTTTTAAATGGATGATGGCAAAAAGCCTCAGCGCCGCGAGTTCGCATTAGCCGCTGCGCTAAAGTGACGGGACGCCGTTGCTAATTCAGTTTTTAGAACAATGCATCCCGTTCCCATCACACTCCGAAAGAGGAAAGCTGGAGAATGAATGAATGCGATGAATAATGTGCATATTAGAGGATGTTATTGCTGCTTTTTACTGTCCACCGGAATAATGAATTTATCACTTTATGGCAAAATCCATAATGGAATTACATGAAGGTGTTGTGCGGAGAAGTCATTACAAACTGAATTTTCTCTCTATCTCTCTCTCTCTCTCTCTCTCTCTCTCTCTCTCTCTCTCTCTCTCTCTCTCTCTCTCTCTCTCTCTCTCTCTCTCTGTGAGTGATGTTGTTTGTTGGTTCAGTCGTGACGGGTCTCACTGACGCCTGCAGGGAACATCATACAGGTATATGTTTGCTCGTCTCTTTCTCTCTCTTTTCTTTTTTTCGCTGTATTTTCATGCAGCTCCTCTGTTTTAATCAGACGGTCAGCTCATGTTCATCTCAGCACATGCAGGGAAACAGAGAAATGCAACAACAAAAATACAACTAATTTGTGTAATATCATACTCTTCATAACTGTTCATACAGTTTTATTAATAGGATAGTTTCCCTAAAAGTGAAAATTAGACCATGATTTACTCATCACCCTAGCTCCACCTCCAAGCTTTACAATGGCAGTGTGAATGGTTGTTTCTGTTTTGAAGTCCATAAAAGTGCATCTTTTCATCATAAAAGTGCATCTGCATCTATTCATAATTAAAAGTGCATCTATCCATCATAAAAGTGCATCTTTTCATCATAAAAGTGCATCTGCATCTATTCATAATTAAAAGTGCATCTATCCATCATAAAAGTGCATCTATCCTTCATAAAAGTGCATCTATCCATCATAAAAGTGCATCTATTCATCATAAAAGTGCATCTATCCATCATAAAGGTGCATCTGCATCTATTCATAATAAAAGTGCATCTATCCATCATAAAAGTGCATCTATCCATCATAAAAGTGCATCTATCCTTCATAAAAGTGCATCTGTCCATCATAAAAGTGCATCTATCCATCATAAAAGTGCATCTGTCCATCATAAAAGTGCATCTATCCTTCATAAAAGTGCATCTATCCATCATAAAAGTGCATCTATCCATCATAAAAGTGCATCTATCCTTCATAAAAGTGCATCTATCCATCATAAAAGTGCATCTATCCTTCATAAAAGTGCATCTATCCATCATAAAAGTGCATCTATTCATCATAAAAGTGCATCTGCATCTATTCATCATAAAAGTGCATCTATCCATCATAAAAGTGCATCTATCCATCATAAAAGTGCATCTATCCTTCATTTTTTTTTTTTTTTTTTTTTTTTTTTTTTTTTTTTTATTTAACAATCAGGCATACATACAAACAAACCAACATAGTGCAGTAGTGAGCAATCTTGTAAATCCATACTTCCAGCAGTGACAAGAGTGATTTAAGTGTTTAAGTGTGTATGTGTGCGGGTGTGAGTGTGGTTATGTGTATGTGTGTGTATGCGTAAACAAAGTAACCGTTTATTATGTATTACCATTGTTATTACCATCACCATCCCACTTCCCACTACCACCATATTGCCAATATTGTGTTGGTAGATTTTTTACTTCCATCCTTCCTCCTATGTAATAATTGCCATTGTCAATCCTGCATAAAATACGACATAATAAGATAATATAATATAAGATAATATAATATAACCTTCCCCCTCATCTCATCAGTCCATATCTTTTCCTATTTTTTTTTTAATTTTTAATTTTTTTTTTTTTGTGTTATGTGTGTTATGTGCAATGTCTAAGGTGCATTAAAATAGGGAGTACAGTGCGAGAGTGTCTCAAATTGGGACAGAGATGCTGTCCCGTTGAAACCACTTCTCGCCTGTCTAGCCTGCCTTGGTGTTTGTGAGGTTTTTCCATATATCCTTAATCCTTCTTTTTTTTTTTTTTTTTTTTTTTTTTTTTCATTCTATGTTGTGGTGCATTAAAAACCCATGAAGAGATAAGGGGGAAGTTATTGCACTAGTGATGACAATGATATCTAATTCTAAAACAGCATTGACAATGGCAATATTGATGATGATAATAATAATAATAATATTAATAATAATAATAAATGACAATGATGATGGCAGTGGTGATCATAACGGTAAGAGCAAAAGACAGCAACAACAGTAGTTACAACAATGGAGAAAAAAAAAAAAAAAAAAAAAAAAATGAAATTAGTAATCATAACAGTAACAGTAAAGATAGCAATAACAATGATGACAGAAACAAGTTTAAACAACTAATATGAATATTCGTGGGTTGAGTAAGAAGGTGAGAGAAGTCAGAGTTGAAAACAGAGAAAGGATTCATAGCTGTAAGAGGTCAGAAAGTGTTGGACGGCAGGGATCAGTTTCAGATGTGTTATTATGAAGGGGAGATGCGAGTTCCATTGCCATGAAGTCTGTTATAAGATTTTTCCAGATGTTAATGTGTAATTTATTTCTGGTTTTCCAGTTCATGAGGATAGTTTTCTTGGCGATGGCTAGAGCTGTGAGGAGTATTTTAGAGTTTATGGTTTTATCAGTTATTATTGTGAGGTCCCCCAGCAAGCAAAGGGAAGGCGACATTGGGATGTGGCAGCCAACTATAGTTGATAGTGCCTGTGTGACCTCTTCCCAAAAGTGTTTGATTGGAGTGCAGTGCCAGGTTGCATGAATGTATGTATCTGTAGAATTTTGATTGCAATGTGTGCAAATTTCTGATGTGAATCCCATTTTAGCTAATCTATTGCCCGTGTAATGCGTTCTGTGAAGTATTTTGTATTGTATTAACTGAAGATTCGAATTTTTGGACATGTGATAGATGTTTTTACAGATTTGGGTCCAGAAGTTGGCATCAGGGGCTATTGATAGATCGTTTTCCCATTTTATTGTTGGTAAGTATATGGTCTGAAGTTGATTTGAGATCATTTTGTATATTTTAGAGAGAAGTTTCTTTGGAGAGGAAATGTTGACCAAGTCTGATATTGCCGGTGGAAGTTCTAAATTTGTGTCTCTGATGTTTATTTTTGTCAGAACAGAAGATTTGAGTTGTAGGTATTTTAAAAATTCGTTGTTCCCGATGCCATACTCCTGGGCCAGTTCCGGAAATGGTCTAAATGTGTTAGCTTTGAAAATATGCTTAATGTGGGTGATACCCTTTTCCGCCCATGTGTGAAAGTTCAATGTTTTTTTATTGCTTATAAAGTCACGGTTGTTCCACAGTGGGGTGAGGTTAGATGGAGCTAATGTAGAATTAGTGATTTGGTGAAATTTCCACCAGGCTGTCAGAGTGGTGGCTATAGTTACTGCCTTAAAACATGTGTGTTGTTTAATTGATTTGGTGAGGAATGGTATGTCAGCTATATTTAATTCTTTGCATAATGATTGTTCTATATCTAGCCATACAATATCAGATTGGGTGGGGCGAATCCATTTGTATATGTATTGCAGTTGGTTAGCCATTGAGTAATATTGGAAATTTGGTGCTTCTAGTCCTCCTTGAACCTTACTTTTTTGAAGTGTAGTGAGTTTTATCCTTGGCGTTTTATTTTTCCAGTAGAAGCGAGTTATAATGGAGTCTAGTGATTTAAACCAGGTGAGTGTGGGGTGGGTTGGAATCATTGAGAATAGGTAATTAATTTTCGGTAAAATCGTCATTTTTATTGCTGCTATCCTGCCGATTATGGAGATTGGGAGATTGAGCCATCTGAGCAAGTCGTCTTCTATTTTTTTTAGCAATGGTGTGAAGTTGAGTGTTACCAACTCTGACAGTCTGGAGGAAATCTTAATGCCTAAGTAAGTGATGTGATCTTGACAAATAGGTATTGGTGATTGCTGGGGAGCCACATCCCATTTGGTTTTATGTAAAGGGAGGGTGGAAGATTTATTCCAGTTTATTGCATAATCGGATATTTTTGAGAAGGACTGAATTGTTTTAATTATTTCTTGAGTAGATGTTAGGGGTTCTTGTATATATAGTAGGATATCATCTGCATAGAGTGAGATTTTATGTGTTTGTTGTGGTGTTTCAATACCTTTGATTGCTGGGTTTTGACGGATAGCTGCTGCTAAAGGTTCAATAAAAATGGTGAATAGGGATGGAGAGAGTGGACATCCCTGCCTCGTTCCCCTGTGCAGTGTGAAGCTTTGTGATGTTAGTCCGTTCGTTGTTACTGTGGCCGATGGTGATGTGTATAAAATCTTGATCCAGTTAATAAACGACTCTCCAAAGCCGAATTTTTGTAACGTGGTGAATAAAAATTTCCAGTTGACCCTATCGAAAGCTTTTTCGGCGTCTAATGTGGTAATGAGAGTATCTTTCTGTTGTACTGATGAGTAGTGCATTAAGTTGTATAATCTGCGGGTATTATTAGATGCATGTCTACCTTTTATGAAGCCGGTCTGATCAGGATGGATTATATACGGTATAATTTGTTCAATTCTATGGGCTAGTGCTTTGCTAATAATTTTTATGTCGACATTCATAAGTGAGATAGGACGATAGTTGGATGTGAAGGTGTGGTCTTTGTTAGGTTTAGGGATGAGTGATATAAGTGCTGTATTCATGTGGGAAGGGAATTTTGCGTTATGTTTTATGTCTGTTATTGTTCTGCTAAATAGTGGGTATAAAGTTGACCAAAAATGTTCATAGAACTCAGCAGGGAAGCCATCCGGACCTGGTGCTTTATTATTTTGCATGCTTTTCAATGCGGAATGAAGTTCTTTTTCAGTGATTGGTGATTCTAGTGTGTTTATTTGTTCCATGTTGAGTTTTGGTAGAATGGTGTTATCGAGGAATTGGGTTATGTCTTCTTGGTTTGGATCAAGATCAGATGAGTATAATTTTGTATAGTAATCTTGAAATATCTATCCTTCATAAGTGCATCTGTCCATCATAAAAGTGCATCTATTCTTCATAAAAGTGCATCTATCCTTCATAAGTGCATCTGTCCATCATAAAAGTGCATCTATCCATCATAAAAGTGCATCTATCCTTCATAAAAGTGCATCTATCCTTCATAAAAGTGCATCTGCATCTATTCATAATAAAAGTGCATCTATCCTTCATAAAAGTGCATCTGCATCTATTCATAATAAAAGTGCATCTATCCATCATAAAAGTGCATCTATCCATCATAAAAGTGCATCTATCCTTCATAAGTGCATCTGTCCATCATAAAAGTGCATCTATCCATCATAAAAGTGCATCTATTCTTCATAAAAGTGCATCTATCCATCATTAAAGTGCATCTATTCTTCATAAAAGTCCATCTATCCATCATAAAAGTGCATCTATTCTTCATAAAAGTGCATCTATCCATCATAAAAGTGCATCTATCCATCATTAAAGTGCATCTATTCTTCATAAAAGTCCATCTATCCATCATAAAAGTGCATCTATTCTTCATAAAAGTGCATCTATCCATCATAAAAGTGCATCTATTCTTCATAAAAGTGCATCTATTCATCATAAAAGTGCATCTATTCTTCATAAAAGTGCATCTATCCATCATAAGTCCATCTATCCATCATAAAATTGCATCTATTCATCATAAAAGTGCATCTATCCATCATAAAAGTGCATCTATTCTTCATAAAAGTGCATCTATTCATCATAAAAGTGCATCTGTCCATCATAAAAGTGCATCTATTCATCATAAAAGTGCATCTATTCTTCATAAAAGTGCATCTGTCCATCATAAAAGTGCATGTCCATCATAAAAGTGCATCTATTCTTCATAAAAGTGCATCTATCCATCATAAAAGTGCATCTATTCTTCATAAAAGTGCATCTATTCATCATAAAAGTGCATCTATTCTTCATAAAAGTGCATCTATCCATCATAAAAGTGAATCTATTCATCATAAAAGTGCATCTATTCATCATAAAAGTGCATCTATCCATCATAAGTCCATCTATCCATCATAAAAGTGCATCTATCCATCATAAAAGTGCATCTATTCTTCATAAAAGTGCATCTATCCATCATTAAAGTGCATCTATTCTTCATAAAAGTGCATCTATCCATCATAAAAGTGCATCTATCCATCATAAAAGTGCATCTATTCTTCATAAAAGTCCATCTATCCATCATAAAAGTGCATCTATTCTTCATAAAAGTGCATCTATCCATCATAAAAGTGCATCTATTCTTCATAAAAGTGCATCTATTCATCATAAAAGTGCATCTATTCATCATAAAAGTGCATCTATTCTTCATAAAAGTGCATCTATTCATCATAAAAGTGCATCTATTCTTCATAAAAGTGCATCTATTCATCATAAAAGTGCATCTATCCATCATAAGTCCATCTATCCATCATAAAATTGCATCTATTCATCATAAAAGTGCATCTATCCATCATAAAAGTGCATCTATTCTTCATAAAAGTGCATCTATTCATCATAAAAGTGCATCTGTCCATCATAAAAGTGCATCTGTCCATCATAAAAGTGCATCTATTCATCATAAAAGTGCATGTCCATCATAAAAGTGCATCTATTCTTCATAAAAGTGCATCTATCCATCATAAAAGTGCATCTATTCTTCATAAAAGTGCATCTATTCATCATAAAAGTGCATCTATTCTTCATAAAAGTGCATCTATCCATCATAAAAGTGAATCTATTCATCATAAAAGTGCATCTATTCATCATAAAAGTGCATCTATTCATCATAAAAGTCCATCTATCCATCATAAAATTGCATCTATTCATCATAAAATTGCATCTATTCATCATAAAAGTGCATCTATCCATCATAAAAGTGCATCTTTTCTTCATAAAAGTGCATCTGTCCATCATAAAAGTGCATTATTCATCATAAAAGTGCATCTATTCTTCATAAAAGTGCATCTGTCCATCATAAAAGTGCATGTCCATCATAAAAGTGCATCTGTCCATCATAAAAGTGCATGTCCATCATAAAAGTGCATCTATCCATCATAAAAGTGCATCTGTCCATCATAAAAGTGCATCTGTCCATCATAAAAACAGTGTTGAACAGTGCACATCTAAATTGTCTCAGCTGAAGGAAATAATCCATTATTTATCGGCTTTAAAATATTGGCCGATACTGATATGGTGGCAGATATATTGTGCATCCCTAATAAAAAAAAAAAAAATAAAAAAAATATATATATATATATATATATATATATATATATATATATACAGTGTATATATAAAAAAAATGAATATATAAAATCGACATATTATTGATGTGTATGTTTGTGAAATAAACTTTTGTTTGTTTTTGTATGATAACGTGTTTTTGTTTGTGTGCAGGTTATAGTAACATCGACTGGTGGATCATGAGCCGGTTCTGAAGGAGCTTCCGATCCTCCGGTTGATTCTCCTCACCGTTTCAGTGGAAAGCAGGCCGAGACCTCACCATCATCATCATCATCATCATCATCATCATCATAATCATCTTCATCATAATCACCTTCATCATCATCCTCATCATCATCATCTTCATCTTCATCATCTTCATCATCGTCATCATCATCATCAACTTCATCATTATCATCTTCATCGTCATCTTCATCATCATCATCATTTTCATCATCATCTTCATCATTGCTTCTGTTCTGCTCATCTGAGGTTTTGAGATCATCTTCATCATCATCATCTTCTCTGTGGTCAGTGGATCTTCTGCGACAGGATCCTCTTTAATGGGATTCCCAGTCAAATCGCAATGATCTGCCGATCTGTACTTTTCATTGCAAAATCGATTCCCAGCCCCTTCTCTCAGCAGAAGATCTGTGTGTGGCTGCAGTGTCCAGGCCGCGGGTTTATTATGTGCCGAAGTTAATAATATGGATATTACGCTCCTTTAGAGACGAAAGAGCCCCGATCCGTGACAGATGTCTTTCATTCCAGGAGAAACGCTCAATATCTTCATCATTATGAAGAAACCTGAGGGCGAGAGACATCAGACCGTCACTCATCTGGTGTCGTCTTCTTCTTCTGAGATGATCTCGTTTATTCTCGTCTCGATGAAGTCTCCCGGTCTGAGACTGCTGGTGTGTGTGTGTGTGAGGGTCATCTGTGCGTGTCTGGTTAGCAGGCTGAAGTGGTAAAGCTCACGCTCACTCTCACATTACTCTTCATTTGCGGCGAGTCGAAGTACAGCGCTCTCGCGTCTCTCACGACAAACTGAAATTTATTGAGCTGCCCGACTCCTGCTAATTGAAAGAAATTGTGTGTCTGTTTGCGTTGCGGAGTGTTTGAGGAGTATGTGAGGTGGCAGTTACAGTGTGAAGAGGTGTGTGAGCGCCACCTACAGACCACAGGAGAAACTAAACCAGGGGATCAGAAACTTCACATTAACTAGAGGCAATACCTATTATTTACGATTGAATAAATTATTACTATCACCAGCAGCAGATCCTCTTATTATAAATTTGAATAAAAAATTATACAACTACTATAAGTATATCCACGTACAGTAAAGCGGTTTGAACAAAAATCGACTGCGTAAATGTATTATTGCACAGCTCTATAAACTAAGTTTTATATATATATATATAGTAATACACAACTAATGCATGTCATATAAGGAGAGATGTTGTTTTGCATTTAGATCATTAGTTAACATGAACTTACCATGAAAAATACATAGGCTATACTGCATTTATTCATTATACTATATTTTAAGGTGACATAATATTAATTAACTACATGTACTTACTATAGAGTTAGGGTTTGGGTTAGTTACTTGTTAATATGCATAATTTACTGTTATTACTATAGTAAGTACATGTAGTATACAGTACACTCACATTAAGCATGCGTGTTTGTTTATATTATTGTACAACTCTATACTATGTATAATCACACAGTTTTTGTAGAAACCGCTTATTGTGAGTGTACTGTATACTACATGTACTTACTATAGTAATAACAGTAAATTATATGTAATTAAATGTAGTAACACCTTAAAATAAAATGTTACATTTATTAATCTTAGTAATAAGTTTCTTTCAGACGAATACAATCAGAGTTATATTAAAAATGTCCTGGCTCTTCCATAAAAGTGCATCTGTCCATCATAAAAGTTAATCTATCCATCATAAAAGTGCATCTATCCATCATAAAAGTGCATCTCTCTATCATAAAAGTGCATCTGTCCATCATGAAAGTGCATCTTTCCATCATGAAAGTGCATCTGTCCTTCATAAAAGTGCATCTGTCCATCATGAAAGTGCATCTATCCATCATAAAAGTGCATCTGTCCATCATAAAAGTGCATCTGTCCATCATAAAATTGCATCTGTCCATCATAAAAGTTAATCTATCCATCATGAAAGTGCATCTTTCCATCATGAAAGTGCATCTGTCCTTCATAAAAGTGCATCTGTCCATCATGAAAGTGCATCTATCCATCATAAAAGTGCATCTGTCCATCATAAAAGTGCATCTGTCCATCATAAAAGTGCATCTGTCCATCATAAAAGTGCATCTCTCTATCATAAAAGTGCATCTGTCCATCATAAAAGTGCATCTGTCCATCATGAAAGTGCATCTGTCCATCATAAAAGTGCATCTATCCATCATAAAAGTACATCTATCCATCATAAAAGTGCATCTATCCATCATAAAAGTTAATCTATCCATCATAAAAGTGCATTTCTCTATCATAAAAGTGCATCTGTCCATCATGAAAGTGCATCTGTCAATCATAAAAGTGCATCTATCCTTCATAAAAGTGCATCTATCCATCATAAAAGTGCATCTATCCTTCATAAAAGTGCATCTGTCCATCATAAAAGTGCATCTGTCCATCATAAAAGTGCATCTGTCCATCATGAAAGTGCATCTATCCATCATAAAAGTGCATCTGTCCATCATAAAAGTGCATCTGTCCATCATAAAAGTGCATCTGTCCATCATAAAAGTGCATCTGTCCATCATAAAAGTGCATCTGTCCATCATGAAAGTGCATCTATCCATCATAAAAGTGCATCTGTCCATCATAAAAGTGCATCTGTCCATCATAAAAGTGCATCTGTCCATCATAAAAGTGCATCTGTCCATCATAAAAGTGCATCTATCCATCATAAAAGTGCATCTATCCTTCATAAAAGTGCATCTGTCCATCATAAAAGTGCATCTATCCTTCATAAAAGTGCATCTGTCCATCATAAAAGTGCATCTGTCCATCATAAAAGTGCATCTCTCCATCATAAAAGTGCATCTATCCTTCATAAAAGTGCATCTGTCCATCATAAAAGTGCATCTCTCCATCATAAAAGTGCATCTATCCTTCATAAAAGTGCATCTGTCCATCATAAAAGTGCATCTATCCTTCATAAAAGTGCATCTGTCCATCATAAAAGTGCATCTATCCATCATAAAAGTGCATCTGTCCATCATAAAAGTGCATCTGTCCATCATAAAAGTGCATCTCTCCATCATAAAAGTGCATCTATCCTTCATAAAAGTGCATCTGTCCATCATAAAAGTGCATCTATCCTTCATAAAAGTGCATCTGTCCATCATAAAAGTGCATCTATCCATCATAAAAGTGCATCTATCCATCATAAAAGTTAATCTATCCATCATAAAAGTGCATCTGTCCATCATAAAAGTTAATCTATCCATCATAAAAGTGCATCTCTCTATCATAAAAGTGCATCTGTCCATCATGAAAGTGCATCTGTCCATCATGAAAGTGCATCTGTCCATCATAAAAGTGCATCTGTCCATCATAAAAGTGCATCTATCCATCATAAAAGTGCATCTGTCCATCATAAAAGTGCCTCTATCCATCATAAAAGTGCATCTGTCTATCATAAAAAGTGCATCTATCCATCATAAGAGTGCATCTATCCATCATAAGAGTGCATCTGCCCATCATAAAAGTTAATCTATCCATCATAAAAGTTAATCTATCCATCAAAAAAGTGCATCTATCCATCATGAAAGTGCATCTGTCCATCATGAAAGTGCATCTGTCCATCATAAAAGTGCATCTGTCCATCATAAAAGTGCATCTGTCCATCATGAAAGTGCATCTGTCCATTATAAAAGTGCATCTATCCTTCATAAAAGTTCATCTGTCCATCATAAAAGTGCATCTATCCTTCATAAAAGTGCATCTGTCCGTCATAAAAGTGCATCTGTCCATCATGAAAGTGCATCTGTCCATCATAAAAGTGCATCTGTCCATCATGAAAGTGCATCTGTCCATCATAAAAGTGCATCTGTCCATCATGAAAGTGCATCTATTCATCATAAAAGTGCATCTCTCTATCATAAAAGTGCATCTATCCATCATAAAAGTGCATCTCTCTATCATAAAAGTGGATCTATCCATCATAAAAAACTGCATCACTCCATCATTAAAAAGTGCATCTCTCCATCATAAAAGTTCATCTGTCCATCATAAAAAGTACATCTCTCCATCATAAAAAAGTGCATCTCTCTATCATAAAAAGTGCATCTCTCCATCATAAAAAACTGCATCTCTCCATCATAAAAAAGTGCATCTCTCCATCATAAAAAAGTGCATCTGTCCATCATAAAAAAGTGCATCTCTCCATCATAAAAAAGTGCATCTCTCCATCATAAAAAAGTGCATCTCTCCATCATAAAAAAGTGCATCTGTCCATCATAAAAAAGTGCATCTCTCCATCATAAAAAAGTGCATCTCTCCATCATAAAAAAGTGCGTCTGTCCATCATAAAAAGTGCATCTCTCCAACATAAAAAAGTGCATCTCTCCATCATAAAAAAGTGCATCTCTCCATCATAAAAAAGTGCATCTGTCCATCATAAAAAAGTGCATCTCTCCATCATAAAAAAGTGCATCTCTCCATCATAAAAAAGTGCATCTCTCCATCATAAAAAAGTGCATCTCTCCATCATAAAAAAGTGCATCTCTCTGTCATAAAAAGTGCATCTCTCCGTCATAAAAAAGTGCATCTCTCCATCATAAAAAAGTGCATCTCTCCATCATAAAAAAGTGCATCTCTCTATCATAAAAAGTGCATCTCTCCACCATAAAAAAGTGCATCTCTCCATCATAAAAAAGTGCATCTCTCCATCATAAAAAAGTGCATCTCTCCATCATAAAAAAGTGCATCTGTCCATCATAAAAAAGTGCATCTCTCCATCATAAAAAAGTGCATCTCTCCATCATAAAAAAGTGCATCTCTCCATCATAAAAAAGTGCATCTGTCCATCATAAAAAAGTGCATCTCTCCACCATAAAAAAGTGCATCTCTCTATCATAAAAAGTGCATCTCTCCATCATAAAAAAGTGCATCTGTCCATCATAAAAAAGTGCATCTCTCCACCATAAAAAAGTGCATCTCTCTATCATAAAAAGTGCATCTCTCCATCATAAAAAAGTGCATCTGTCCATCATAAAAAAGTGCATCTCTCCATCATAAAAAAGTGCATCTCTCCATCATAAAAAAGTGCATCCCTCCATCATAAAAAAGTGCATCTCTCCATCATAAAAAAGTGCATCTCTCCATCATAAAAAAGTGCATCTCTCTATCATAAAAGTGCATCTCTCCATCATAAAAAAGTGCATCTCTCTA